>NC_053041.3:406907401-407210431 GCF_002575655.3 Aegilops tauschii subsp. strangulata
GGACGTTGTCGCGGTAGCGTTGTCGGACGCCGAGATGAGCATGTGACACCACTGCCACCATGTCTATCTTAGGGTAACGTGAGTCGGAGTGGACGTCGTCGCGGTAGTGACGACGGACGCCGAGACGAGCACGTGACACCACTGCAAGTCGAGGCGGATGTCGTCGCAGTAGCGACGACGGACGCCGAGACAAACACGTGACACCCGGGCCACCCTGTCTATCTTAGGGTAACGCTAGTCGAGGCGCACGTCGTCGCGGTAACCACGCCATACGCCGAGACGAGCACGTGACACCACTGCCACCCTGTCTATCTTAGGGTAACGCGAGTCGAGGCGGACATCGTCGCGGTAGCGACGACGAACGCCGAGACGAGCACGTGACACCACCGCCACCCATTCTATCTTAGGGTAACGCGAGTCGAGATGGACATCGTCGCGGTAGCGATGACGGATGCCGAGACGAGCACGTGACACCACTGCCACCATGTCTATCTTAGGGTAACGCGAGTCGAGGCGGACGTCGTCGCGGTAGCGACGTCGGACGCCGAGACGAGCACGTGACACCAGGGCCACCCTGTCTATCTTAGGGTAACGCGAGTCAAGGCGGACGTTGACTTGGTAGCGACGACGGACGCCGAGACGAGCACATGACACCACTGCACCCTGTGTATCTTAGGGCAACGTGAGTCGAGGCGGATGTCGTCGGGGTAGCGACGACGGACGCCGAGACAAGCACGTGACACCACTGCCACCCCGTCTATCTTAGGGTAACGTGAGTCGAGGCGGACGTCGTCGCGATAGCGACGTCGGATGCCGAGACGAGCACGTGACACCACTGCCACCCCGTCTATCTTAGGGTAACACGAGTCGAGGCGGACATCGTCGCGATAGCGACGTCGGATGCCGAGACGAGCACGTGACACCACTGCCACCCCGTCTATCTTAGGGTAACGTGAGTCGAGGCGGACGTCGTCGCGGTAACGACGACATACGCCGAGACGAGCACGTGACACCACTGCCACCCTGTCTATCTTAGGGTAACGCGAGTCGAGGGGGACGTCGTCGCGGTAGCGATGACGGATGCCGAGACGAGCACGTGACAGCACTGCCACCCTGTCTATCTTAGGGTAACACGAGTCGAGGCGGACGTTGTCGCGGTAGCGACGTCGGACGCCGAGACGAGCACGTGACACCAGGGCCACCCTGTCTATCTTAGGGTAACGCAAGTCGAGGAGGACGTCGTTGCGGTAGCGACGACGGACGCCGAGACGAGCACGTGACACCAGGGCCACCCTGTCTATCTTAGGGTAACGCGAGTCAAGGCGGACGTCGTCGCGGTAGCGTTGTCGGACGCCGAGATGAGCATGTGACACCACTTCCACCCTGTCTATCTGAGGGTAACGCGAGTCGGAGCGGACGTCGTCGCGGTAGCGACGACGGACGCCGAGACGAGCACGTGACACCAGGGCCAACCTGTCTATCTTAGGGTAACGCGAGTCAAGGCGGACGTCGTCGCGGTAGCGATGTCGGACGCCGAGATGAGCATGTGAGACCGCTGCCACCCTTTCTATCTGAGGGTAACGCGAGTCGGAGCGGACGTCGTCGCGGTAGCGACGACGGACACCGAGACGAGCACGTGACACCACTGCCACCCTGTGTGTCTTAGGGTAACGCGAGTCGAGGCGGAAGTCGTCGTGGTAGCGACGACGGACGCCGAGACGAGCACGTGAGACCACTGCCACCCTGTCCATCTTAGGGTAACGCGAGTCGAGGCGGACGCCGTCGCGATAGCGACGTCGGATGCCGAGATGTGCACGTGACACCACTGCCTCCCCGTCTATCTTAGTGTAACGCGAGTCGAGGAGGACGTCGTCGCGGTAGCGACGACGGACGCCGAGACGAGCACGTGACACTCGGGCCACCCTGTCTATCTTAGGGTAACGCCAGTCGAGGCGGATGTCGTCGCGGTAACGACGACATACGCCGAGACGAGCACGTGACACCACTGCCACCCTGTCTATCTTAGGGTAAGGCGAGTCGAGGCGGACGTCGTCGCGGTAGCGACGACGGACGCTGAGACGAGCACGTGACACCAGGGCCAACCTGTCTATCTTAGGGTAACGCGAGTCGAGGCGGACGTCGTCGCGGTAGCGATGTCGGACGCCGAGAAGAGCATGTGACACCACTGCCACCCTGTCTATCTGAGGGTAACGCGAGTCGGAGCGGACGTCGTCGCGGTAGCAACGACGGACGCCCAGACGAGCACGTGACACCACTGCCACCCTGTCTATCTTAGGGTAACGCGAGTCGAGGCGGACGTCGTCGCGGTAGCGACGACGGACGCCGAGACGAGCACGTGACACCACTGCCACCCATTCTATCTTAGGGTAATGCGAGTCGAGACGGACATCGTCGCGGTAGTGAGGACGGATGCCGAGACGAGCATGTGACACCACTGCCACACTGTCTATCTTAGGGTAACACGAGTCGAGGAGGACGTCGTCGCGGTAGCGACGTCGGACGCCGAGACGAGCACGTGACACCAGGGCCACCCTGTCTATCTTAGGGTAACGCGAGTCGAGGAGGACGTCGTGGCGGTAGTGACGACGGACGCCGAGACGAGCACGTGACACTAGGGCCACCCTGTCTATCTTAGGGTAACGCGAGTCGAGGAAGACGTCGTCGCGGTAGCGACGACGGACGCCGAGACGAGCACGTGACACCCGGGCCACCCTGTCTATCTTACGGTAACGCCAGTCGAGGCGGACGTCGTCGCGGTAACGACAACATACGCCGAGACGAGCACGTGACACCACTGCCACCATGTCTATCTTAGGGTAACGCGAGTCGAGGCGGACGTCGTCGCGGTAGCGACGACGGACACCGAGACGAGCACGTGACACCGCTGCCACCCTGTGTATCTTAGGGTAACGCGAGTCGAGGCGGAAGTCGTCGTGGTAGCGACGACGGACGCCGAGACGAGCACGTGAGACCACTGCCACCCTGTCCATCTTAGGGTAACGCGAGTTGAGGCGGACGTCGTCGCGATAGTGACGTCGGATGCCGAGACGAGCACGTGACACCACTGCCTCCACGTCTATCTTAGGGTAACGCGAGTCGAGGCGGACGTCGTCGCGCTAGCGACGACGGACGCCGAGACGAGCACGTGACACCCGGGCCACCCTGTCTATCTTAGGGTAACGCCAGTCGAGGCGGACGTCGTCGCGGTAACTACGACATACGCCGAGACGAGCACGTGACACCACTGCCACCCTGTCTATCTTAGGGTAACGCGAGTCGAGGCAGACGCCGTCGCGGTAGCGACGACGGACGCCGAGACGAGCACGTGACACCACTGCCACCCATTCTATCTTAGGGTAACGCGAGTCGAGACGGACATCATCGCGGTAGCGATGACGGATGCCGAGACGAGCACGTGACACCACTGCCACCCTGTCTATCTTAGGGTAACACGAGTCGAGGCGGACGTCGTCGCGGTAGCGACGTCGGACGCCGAGACGAGCACGTGACACCAGGGCCACCCTGTCTATCTTAGGGTAACGCGAGTCGAGGAGGACGTCGTCGTGGTAGCGACGACAGACGCCGAGATGAGCACGTGACACCTGCGCCAACCAGTCTATCTTAGGGTAACGCGAGTCGAGGCAGACATCGTCGCGGTAGCGATGTCGGACGCTGAGATGAGCATGTGACACCACTGCCACCCTGTCTATCTGAGGGTAACGCGAGTCGGAGCGGACGTCGTCGCGGTACCGGCGACGGACGCCGAGACGAGCACGTGACACCACTGCCACCCTGTCTATCTTAGGGTAACGCGAGTCGAGGTGGACGTCGTCGCGGTAGCGACGACGGACGCCGAGACGAGCACGTGACACCACAGCCACCCTGTCTATCTTAGGGTAACGCGAGTCGAGACGGACAACGTCGCGGTAGCGATGACGGATGCCGAGACGAGCACGTGACACCACTGCCACCCTGTCTATCTTAGGGTAACGCGAGTCGAGGCAGACGTCGTCGCGGTAGCGACGATGGACGCGGAGACGAGCACGTGACACAAGGGCCACCCTGTCTATCTTAGGGTAACGCGAGTCGAGGCAGACGTCGTCGCGGTAGCGATGTCGGACGCCGAGATGAGCATGTGACACCACTGCCACCCTGTCTATCTGAGGGTAACGCGAATCGAGGCAGACGTCGTCGCGGTACCGACGACGGACGCCGAGACGAGCACGTGACACCACTGCCACCCATTCTATCTTAGGGTAACGCGAGTCGAGACGGACAACGTCGCGGTAGCGATGACGGATGCCGAGACGAGCACGTGACACCACTGCCACCCTTTCTATCTGAGGGTAACGCGAGTCGGAGCGGACGTCGTCGCGGTACCGACGACGGACGCCGAGACGAGCACGTGACACCACTGCCACCCTGTCTATCTTAGGGTAACGCGAGTCGAGGCAGACGTCGTCGCGGTAGCGATGACGGACGCCTAGCCGAGCACGTGACACCACTGCCACCCATTCTATCTTAGGGTAACGCGAGTCGAGACGGACAACGTCGCGGTAGTGATGACGGATGCCGAGACGAGCACGTGACACCACTGCCACCCTGTCTATCTTAGGGTAACGCGAGTCGAGGCGGACGTCGTCGCGGTAGCGACGACGGACGCCGAGACGAGCACGTGACACCACTGCCACCCATTCTATCTTAGAGTAACGCGAGTCGAGACGGACAACGTCGCGGTAGCGATAACGGATGCCGATACAAGCACGTGACACCACTGCCACCCTGTCTATCTTAGGGTAACACGAGTTGAGGCGGACGTCATCGCGGTAGCGACGTCGGACGCCGAGACGAGCACGTGACAACAGGGCCACCCTGACTATCTTAGGGTAACGCGAGTCGAGGAGGACGTCGTCGCGGTAGCGACGACGGACGCCGAGACGAGCACGTGACACCAGGGCCACCCTGTCTATCTTAGGGTAACATGAGTCGAGGAGGACGTCGTCGCGGTAGCGACGACGGACGCCGAGACGAGCACGTGACACCACTGCCACCCTGTCTATCTTAGGGTAACACGAGTCGAGGCGGATGTCGTCGCGGTAGCGACGACGGACGCCGAGACGAGCACGAGACACCAGGGCCAACCTGTCTATCTTAGGGTAACTCGAGTCGAGGCGGACGTCGTCGCGGTAGAGATGTCGGACGCCGAGATGAGCATGTGACACCACTGCCAACCTGTCTATCTGAGGGTAACGCGAGTTGGGGCGGACGTCATCGCAGTAGCGACGACGGACGCCGAGACGAGCACGTGACACCACTGCCACTCTGTGTATCTTAGGGTAAGGCGAGTCGAGGCGGACGTCGTTGCGGTAGCGACTACGGACGCCGAGACGACCACGTGACACCACTGCCACCCATTCTATCTTAGGGTAACGCGAGTCGAGACAGACATCGTCGCCGAAGCGATGACGGATGCCGAGACGAGCACATGACACCACTGCCACCCTGTCTATCTTAGGGTAACACGAGTCGAGGCGGACGTCGTCGCGGTAGCGACGTCGGACACCGAGACGAGCGCGTGACACCAGGGCCAACCTGTCTATCTTAGGGTAACGCAAGTCGAGGAGGACGTCGTCGCGGTAGCGTTGTCGGACGCCGAGATGAGCATGTGACACCACTGCCACCATGTCTATCTTAGGGTAACGTGAGTCGGAGCGGACGTCGTCGCGGTAGTGACGACGGACGCCGAGACGAGCACGTGACACCACTGCAAGTCGAGGCGGATGTCGTCGCAGTAGCGACGACGGACGCCGAGACAAACACGTGACACCCGGGCCACCCTGTCTATCTTAGGGTAACGCTAGTCGAGGCGCACGTCGTCGCGGTAACCACGCCATACGCCGAGACGAGCACGTGACACCACTGCCACCCTGTCTATCTTAGGGTAACGCGAGTCGAGGCGGACATCGTCGCGGTAGCGACGACGAACGCCGAGACGAGCACGTGACACCACCGCCACCCATTCTATCTTAGGGTAACGCGAGTCGAGATGGACATCGTCGCGGTAGCGATGACGGATGCCGAGACGAGCACGTGACACCACTGCCACCATGTCTATCTTAGGGTAACGCGAGTCGAGGCGGACGTCGTCGCGGTAGCGACGTCGGACGCCGAGACGAGCACGTGACACCAGGGCCACCCTGTCTATCTTAGGGTAACGCGAGTCAAGGCGGACGTTGTCGCGGTAGCGACGACGGACGCCGAGACGAGCACATGACACCACTGCACCCTGTGTATCTTAGGGCAACGTGAGTCGAGGCGGATGTCGTCGGGGTAGCGACGACGGACGCCGAGACAAGCACGTGACACCACTGCCACCCCGTCTATCTTAGGGTAACGTGAGTCGAGGCGGACGTCGTCGCGATAGCGACGTCGGATGCCGAGACGAGCACGTGACACAACTGCCACCCCGTCTATCTTAGGGTAACACGAGTCGAGGCGGACATCGTCGCGATAGCGACGTCGGATGCCGAGACGAGCACGTGACACCACTGCCACCCCGTCTATCTTAGGGTAACACGAGTCGAGGCGGACATCGTCGCGATAGCGACGTCGGATGCCGAGACGAGCACGTGACACCACTGCCACCCCGTCTATCTTAGGGTAACGCGAGTCGAGGCGGACGTCGTCGCGGTAGCGATGTCGGACGCCGAGAAGAGCATGTGACACCACTGCCACCCTGTCTATCTGAGGGTAACGCGAGTCGGAGCGGACGTCGTCGCGGTAGCAACGACGGACGCCCAGACGAGCACGTGACACCACTGCCACCCTGTCTATCTTAGGGTAACGCGAGTCGAGGCGGACGTCGTCGCGGTAGCGACGACGGACGCCGAGACGAGCACGTGACACCACTGCCACCCATTCTATCTTAGGGTAATGCGAGTCGAGACGGACATCGTCGCGGTAGTGAGGACGGATGCCGAGACGAGCATGTGACACCACTGCCACACTGTCTATCTTAGGGTAACACGAGTCGAGGAGGACGTCGTCGCGGTAGCGACGTCGGACGCCGAGACGAGCACGTGACACCAGGGCCACCCTGTCTATCTTAGGGTAACGCGAGTCGAGGAGGACGTCGTGGCGGTAGTGACGACGGACGCCGAGACGAGCACGTGACACTAGGGCCACCCTGTCTATCTTAGGGTAACGCGAGTCGAGGAAGACGTCGTCGCGGTAGCGACGACGGACGCCGAGACGAGCACGTGACACCCGGGCCACCCTGTCTATCTTACGGTAACGCCAGTCGAGGCGGACGTCGTCGCGGTAACGACAACATACGCCGAGACGAGCACGTGACACCACTGCCACCATGTCTATCTTAGGGTAACGCGAGTCGAGGCGGACGTCGTCGCGGTAGCGACGACGGACACCGAGACGAGCACGTGACACCGCTGCCACCCTGTGTATCTTAGGGTAACGCGAGTCGAGGCGGAAGTCGTCGTGGTAGCGACGACGGACGCCGAGACGAGCACGTGAGACCACTGCCACCCTGTCCATCTTAGGGTAACGCGAGTTGAGGCGGACGTCGTCGCGATAGTGACGTCGGATGCCGAGACGAGCACGTGACACCACTGCCTCCACGTCTATCTTAGGGTAACGCGAGTCGAGGCGGACGTCGTCGCGCTAGCGACGACGGACGCCGAGACGAGCACGTGACACCCGGGCCACCCTGTCTATCTTAGGGTAACGCCAGTCGAGGCGGACGTCGTCGCGGTAACTACGACATACGCCGAGACGAGCACGTGACACCACTGCCACCCTGTCTATCTTAGGGTAACGCGAGTCGAGGCAGACGCCGTCGCGGTAGCGACGACGGACGCCGAGACGAGCACGTGACACCACTGCCACCCATTCTATCTTAGGGTAACGCGAGTCGAGACGGACATCATCGCGGTAGCGATGACGGATGCCGAGACGAGCACGTGACACCACTGCCACCCTGTCTATCTTAGGGTAACACGAGTCGAGGCGGACGTCGTCGCGGTAGCGACGTCGGACGCCGAGACGAGCACGTGACACCAGGGCCACCCTGTCTATCTTAGGGTAACGCGAGTCGAGGAGGACGTCGTCGTGGTAGCGACGACAGACGCCGAGATGAGCACGTGACACCTGCGCCAACCAGTCTATCTTAGGGTAACGCGAGTCGAGGCAGACGTCGTCGCGGTAGCGATGTCGGACGCTGAGATGAGCATGTGACACCACTGCCACCCTGTCTATCTGAGGGTAACGCGAGTCGGAGCGGACGTCGTCGCGGTACCGGCGACGGACGCCGAGACGAGCACGTGACACCACTGCCACCCTGTCTATCTTAGGGTAACGCGAGTCGAGGTGGACGTCGTCGCGGTAGCGACGACGGACGCCGAGACGAGCACGTGACACCACAGCCACCCTGTCTATCTTAGGGTAACGCGAGTCGAGACGGACAACGTCGCGGTAGCGATGACGGATGCCGAGACAAGCACGTGACACCACTGCCACCCTGTCTATCTTAGGGTAACGCGAGTCGAGGCAGACGTCGTCGCGGTAGCGACGATGGACGCGGAGACGAGCACGTGACACAAGGGCCACCCTGTCTATCTTAGGGTAACGCGAGTCGAGGCAGACGTCGTCGCGGTAGCGATGTCGGACGCCGAGATGAGCATGTGACACCACTGCCACCCTGTCTATCTGAGGGTAACGCGAATCGAGGCAGACGTCGTCGCGGTACCGACGACGGACGCCGAGACGAGCACGTGACACCACTGCCACCCATTCTATCTTAGGGTAACGCGAGTCGAGACGGACAACGTCGCGGTAGCGATGACGGATGCCGAGACGAGCACGTGACACCACTGCCACCCTGTCTATCTGAGGGTAACGCGAGTCGGAGCGGACGTCGTCGCGGTACCGACGACGGACGCCGAGACGAGCACGTGACACCACTGCCACCCTGTCTATCTTAGGGTAACGCGAGTCGAGGCAGACGTCGTCGCGGTAGCGACGACGGACGCCTAGCCGAGCACGTGACACCACTGCCACCCATTCTATCTTAGGGTAACGCGAGTCGAGACGGACAACGTCGCGGTAGTGATGACGGATGCCGAGACGAGCACGTGACACCACTGCCACCCTGTCTATCTTAGGGTAACGCGAGTCGAGGCGGACGTCGTCGCGGTAGCGACGACGGACGCCGAGACGAGCACGTGACACCACTGCCACCCATTCTATCTTAGAGTAACGCGAGTCGAGACGGACAACGTCGCGGTAGCGATAACGGATGCCGATACAAGCACGTGACACCACTGCCACCCTGTCTATCTTAGGGTAACACGAGTTGAGGCGGACGTCATCGCGGTAGCGACGTCGGACGCCGAGACGAGCACGTGACAACAGGGCCACCCTGACTATCTTAGGGTAACGCGAGTCGAGGAGGACGTCGTCGCGGTAGCGACGACGGACGCCGAGACGAGCACGTGACACCAGGGCCACCCTGTCTATCTTAGGGTAACATGAGTCGAGGAGGACGTCGTCGCGGTAGCGACGACGGACGCCGAGACGAGCACGTGACACCACTGCCACCCTGTCTATCTTAGGGTAACACGAGTCGAGGCGGATGTCGTCGCGGTAGCGACGACGGACGCCGAGACGAGCACGAGACACCAGGGCCAACCTGTCTATCTTAGGGTAACTCGAGTCGAGGCGGACGTCGTCGCGGTAGAGATGTCGGACGCCGAGATGAGCATGTGACACCACTGCCAACCTGTCTATCTGAGGGTAACGCGAGTTGGGGCGGACGTCATCGCAGTAGCGACGACGGACGCCGAGACGAGCACGTGACACCACTGCCACCCTGTGTATCTTAGGGTAAGGCGAGTCGAGGCGGACGTCGTTGCGGTAGCGACTACGGACGCCGAGACGACCACGTGACACCACTGCCACCCATTCTATCTTAGGGTAACGCGAGTCGAGACAGACATCGTCGCCGAAGCGATGACGGATGCCGAGACGAGCACATGACACCACTGCCACCCTGTCTATCTTAGGGTAACACGAGTCGAGGCGGACGTCGTCGCGGTAGCGACGTCGGACACCGAGACGAGCGCGTGACACCAGGGCCAACCTGTCTATCTTAGGGTAACGCGAGTCGAGGAGGACGTCGTCGCGGTAGCGTTGTCGGACGCCGAGATGAGCATGTGACACCACTGCCACCATGTCTATCTTAGGGTAACGTGAGTCGGAGCGGACGTCGTCGCGGTAGTGACGACGGACGCCGAGACGAGCACGTGACACCACTGCAAGTCGAGGCGGATGTCGTCGCAGTAGCGACGACGGACGCCGAGACAAACACGTGACACCCGGGCCACCCTGTCTATCTTAGGGTAACGCTAGTCGAGGCGCACGTCGTCGCGGTAACCACGCCATACGCCGAGACGAGCACGTGACACCACTGCCACCCTGTCTATCTTAGGGTAACGCGAGTCGAGGCGGACATCGTCGCGGTAGCGACGACGAACGCCGAGACGAGCACGTGACACCACCGCCACCCATTCTATCTTAGGGTAACGCGAGTCGAGATGGACATCGTCGCGGTAGCGATGACGGATGCCGAGACGAGCACGTGACACCACTGCCACCATGTCTATCTTAGGGTAACGCGAGTCGAGGCGGACGTCGTCGCGGTAGCGACGTCGGACGCCGAGACGAGCACGTGACACCAGGGCCACCCTGTCTATCTTAGGGTAACGCGAGTCAAGGCGGACGTTGTCGCGGTAGCGACGACGGACGCCGAGACGAGCACATGACACCACTGCACCCTGTGTATCTTAGGGCAACGTGAGTCGAGGCGGATGTCGTCGGGGTAGCGACGACGGACGCCGAGACAAGCACGTGACACCACTGCCACCCCGTCTATCTTAGGGTAACGTGAGTCGAGGCGGACGTCGTCGCGATAGCGACGTCGGATGCCGAGACGAGCACGTGACACCACTGCCACCCCGTCTATCTTAGGGTAACACGAGTCGAGGCGGACATCGTCGCGATAGCGACGTCGGATGCCGAGACGAGCACGTGACACCACTGCCACCCCGTCTATCTTAGGGTAACGTGAGTCGAGGCGGACGTCGTCGCGGTAACGACGACATACGCCGAGACGAGCACGTGACACCACTGCCACCCTGTCTATCTTAGGGTAACGCGAGTCAAGGGGGACGTCGTCGCGGTAGCGATGACGGATGCCGAGACGAGCACGTGACAGCACTGCCACCCTGTCTATCTTAGGGTAACACGAGTCGAGGCGGACGTTGTCGCGGTAGCGACGTCGGACGCCGAGACGAGCACGTGACACCAGGGCCACCCTGTCTATCTTAGGGTAACGCAAGTCGAGGAGGACGTCGTTGCGGTAGCGACGACGGACGCCGAGACGAGCACGTGACACGAGGGCCACCCTGTCTATCTTAGGGTAACGCGAGTCAAGGCGGACGTCGTCGCGGTAGCGTTGTCGGACGCCGAGATGAGCATGTGACACCACTTCCACCCTGTCTATCTGAGGGTAACGCGAGTCGGAGCGGACGTCGTCGCGGTAGCGACGACGGACACCGAGACGAGCACGTGACACCACTGTCACCCTGTGTAACTTAGGGTAACGCGAGTCGAGGCGGAAGTCGTCGTGGTAGTGACGACGGACGCCGAGACGAGCACGTGAGACCACTGCCACCCTGTCCATCTTAGGTAACGCGAGTCGAGGCGGACGTCGTCGCGATAGCGACATCGGATGCCGAGACGAGCACGTGACACCACTGCCTCCCCGTCTATCTTAGGGTAACGCGAGTCGAGGCGGACGTCGTCGCGGTAGCGACGACGGACGCCGAGACGAGAACGTGACACCCGGGCCACCCTGTCTATCTTAGGGTAACGCCAGTCGAGGCGGATGTCGTCGCGGTAACGACGACATACGCTGAGACGAGCACGTGACACCACTGCCACCCTATCTATCTTAGGGTAACGCGAGTCGAGGCGGACGTCGTCGCGGTAGCGACGACGGACGCCGAGACGAGCACGTGACACCACTGCCACCCATTCTATCTTAGGGTAACGCGAGTTGAGACGGACATCATCGCGGTAGCGATGACGGATGCCGAGACGAGCACGTGACACCACTGCCACCCTGTCTATCTTAGTGTAACACGAGTCGAGGCGGACGTCGTCGCGGTAGCGACGTCGGACGCCGAGACGAGCACGTGACACCAGGGCCACCCTGTCTATCTTAGGGTAACGCGAGTCGAGGAGGACATCGTCGCGGTAGCGACGACGGACGCCGAGACGAGCACGTGACACGAGGGCCAACCTGTCTATCTTAGGGTAACGCGAGTCGAGGCAGACGTCGTCGCGGTAGCGACGTCGGACGCCGAGATGAGCATGTGACACCACTGCCACCCTGTCTATCTGAGGGTAACGCGAGTCGGAGCGGACGTCGTCACGGTACCGACGACGGACGCCGAGACGAGCACGTGACACCACTGCCACCCTGTCTATCTTAGGGTAACGCGAGTCGAGGCGAACGTCGTCGCGGTAGCGACGACGGACGCCGAGACAAGCACGTGACACCACTGCCACCCATTCTATCTTAGGGTAACGCGAGTCGAGACGGACACCGTCGCGGTAGCGATGACGGATGCCGAGACGAGCACGTGACACCACTGCCACCCTGTCTATCTTAGGGTAACACGAGTCAAGGCGGACGTCATCGCGGTAGCGACGTCAGACGCCGAGACGAGCACGTGACACCAGGGCCACCCTAACTATCTTAGGGTAACGCGAGTCGAGGAGGAGGTCGTCGCGGTAGCGACGACGGACACCGAGACGAGCACGTGAACCAGGGCCACCCTGTCTATCTTAGGGTAACACGAGTCGAGAAGGACGTCATTGCGGTAGCGACGACGGACGCCGAGACGAGTACGTGACAGCACTGCCACCCTGCCTATCTTAGGGTAACACGAGTCGAGGCGGACGTCGTCGCGGTAGCGACGACGGACGCCGAGACGAGCACGTGACACCAGGGCCAACCTGTCTATCTTAGGGTAACGCGAGTCGAGGCGGACGTCGTCGCGGTAGCGATGTCGGACACCGAGACGAGCACATGACACCACTGCCACCCTATCTATCTTAGGGAACACGAGTCGAGGCGGACGTTGTCGCGGTAGCGACGACGGACGCCGAGACGAGCACGTGACACCACTGCCACCCTGTGTATCTTAGGGTAACGCAAGTCGAGGCAGATGTCGTCGGGGTAGCGACGACGAACGCCGAGACAAGCACGTGACACCACTGCCACCCTGTCCATCTTAGGGTAACGCGAGTCGAGGCGGACATCGTCGCGATAGCGACGTCGGATGCCGAGACGAGCACGTGACACCACTGCCACCCCGTCTATCTTAGGGTAACGCGAGTCGAGGCGGACGTCGTCGCGGTAGCGACGACGGACGCCGAGACGAGCACGTGACACCCGGGCCACCCTGTCTATCTTACGGTAACGCCAGTCGAGGCGGACGTCGTCGCGGTAACGACGACATACGCCGAGACGAGCACGTGACACCACTGCCACCCTGTCTATCTTAGGGTAACGCGAGTCGAGGTGGACGTCGTCGCGGTAGCGATGACGGATGCCGAGACGAGCACGTGACAGCACTGCCACCCTGTCTATCTTAGGGTAACACGAGTCGAGGCGGACGTCGTCGCGGTAGCGACGTCGGACGCCGAGACGAGCACGTGACACCAGGGCCACCCTGTCTATCTTAGGGTAACGCAAGTCGAGGAGGACGTCGTCGCGGTAGCGACGACGGACGCCGAGACGAGCACGTGACACCAGGGCCACCCTGTCTATCTTAGGGTAACGCGAGTCAAGGCGGACGTCGTCGCGGTAGCGTTGTCGGACGCCGAGATGAGCATGTGACACCACTTCCACCCTGTCTATCTGAGGGTAACGCGAGTCGGAGCGGACGTCGTCGCGGTAGCGACGACGGACACCGAGACGAGCACATGACACCACTGTCACCCTGTGTAACTTAGGGTAACGCGAGTCGAGGCGGAAGTCGTCGTGGTAGCGACGACGGACGCCGAGACGAGCACGTGAGACCACTGCCACCCTGTCCATCTTAGGTAACGCGAGTCGAGGCGGACGTCGTCGCGATAGCGACATCGGATGCCGAGACGAGCACGTGACACCACTGCCTCCCCGTCTATCTTAGGGTAACGCGAGTCGAGGCGGACGTCGTCGCGGTAGCGACGACGGACGCCGAGACAAGAACGTGACACCCGGGCCACCCTGTCTATCTTAGGGTAACGCCAGTCGAGGCGGATGTCGTCGCGGTAACGACGACATACGCTGAGACGAGCAAGTGACACCACTGCCACCCTGTCTATCTTAGGGTAACGCGAGTCGAGGCGGACGTCGTCGCGGTAGCGACGACGGACGCCGAGACGAGCACGTGACACCACTGCCACCCATTCTATCTTAGGGTAACGCGAGTTGAGACGGACATCATCGCGGTAGCGATGACGGATGCCGAGACGAGCACGTGACACCACTGCCACCCTGTCTATCTTAGTGTAACACGAGTCGAGGCGGACGTCGTCGCGGTAGCGACGTCGGACGCCGAGACGAGCACGTGACACCAGGGCCACCCTGTCTATCTTAGGGTAACGCGAGTCGAGGAGGACATCGTCGCGGTAGCGACGACGGACGCCGAGACGAGCACGTGACACCAGGGCCAACCTGTCTATCTTAGGGTAACGCGAGTCGAGGCAGACGTCGTCGCGGTAGCGATGTCGGACGCCGAGATGAGCATGTGACACCACTGCCACCCTGTCTATCTGAGGGTAACGCGAGTCGGAGCGGACGTCGTCGCGGTACCGATGACGGACGCCGAGACGAGCACGTGACACCACTGCCACCCTGTCTATCTTAGGGTAACGCGAGTCGAGGCGGACGTCGTCGCGGTAGCGACGACGGACGCCGAGACAAGCACGTGACACCACTGCCACCCATTCTATCTTAGGGTAACGCGAGTCGAGACGGACACCGTCACGGTAGCGATGACGGATGCCGAGACGAGCACGTGACACCACTGCCACCCTGTCTATCTTAGGGTAACACGAGTCGAGGCGGACGTCATCGCGGTAGCGACGTCGGACGCCGAGACGAGCACGTGACACCAGGGCCACCTTAACTATCTTAGGGTAACGCGAGTCGAGGAGGAGGTCGTCGCGGTAGCGACGACGGACACCGAGACGAGCACGTGACACCAGGGCCACCCTGTCTATCTTAGGGTAACACGAGTCGAGAAGGACGTCATTGCGGTAGCGACGACGGACGCCGAGACGAGTACGTGACAGCACTGCCACCCTGTCTATCTTAGGGTAACACGAGTCGAGGCGGACGTCGTCGCGGTAGCGACGACAGACGCCGAGACGAGCACGTGACACCAGGGCCAACCTGTCTATCTTAGGGTAACGCGAGTCGAGGCGGACGTCGTCGCGGTAGCGATGTCGGACACCGAGACGAGCACATGACACCACTGCCACCCTATCTATCTTAGGGTAACACGAGTCGAGGCGGACGTTGTCGGGGTAGCGACGACGGACGCCGAGACGAGAACGTGACACCCGGGCCACCCTGTGTATCTTAGGGTAACGCGAGTCGAGGCGGATGTCGTCGGGGTAGCGACGACGGACGCCGAGACAAGCACGTGACACCACTGCCACCCTGTCCATCTTAGGGTAACGCGAGTCGAGGCGGACATCATCGCGATAGCGACGTCGGATGCCGAGACGAGCACGTGACACCACTGCCACCCATTCTATCTTAGGGTAACGCGAGTCGAGCCGGACATCATCGCGGTAGCGATGACGGATGCCGAGACGAGCACGTGACACCACTGCCACCCTGTCTATCTTAGTGTAACACGAGTCGAGGCGGACGTCGTCGCGGTAGCGACGTCGGACGCCGAGACGAGCACGTGACACCAGGGCCACCCTGTCTATCTTAGGGTAACGCGAGTCGAGGAGGACGTCGTCGCGGTAGCGACGACGGACGCCGAGACGAGCACGTGACACCAGGGCCAACCTGTCTATCTTAGGGTAACGCGAGTCGAGGCAGACGTCGTCGCGGTAGCGATGTCGGACGCCGAGATGAGCATGTGACACCACTGCCACCCTGTCTATCTCAGGGTAACGCGAATCGAGGCAGACGTCGTCGCGGTACCGACGACGGACGCCGAGACGAGCACGTGACACCACTGCCACCCTGTCTATCTTAGGGTAACGCGAGTCAAGGCGGACGTCGTCGCGGTAGCGATGACGGATGCCGAGACGAGCACGTGACAGCACTGCCACCCTGTCTATCTTAGGGTAACGCGAGTCGAGACGGACACCGTCGCGGTAGCGATGACGGATGCCGAGACGAGCACGTGACACCACTGCCACCCTGTCTATCTTAGGGTAACACGAGTCGCGGCGGACGTCATCGCGGTAGCGACGTCGGACGCCGAGACGAGCACGTGACACCTGGGCCACCCTGACTATCTTAGGGTAACGCGAGTCGAGGAGGAGGTCGTCGCGGTAGCGACGACGGACACCGAGACGAGCACGTGACACCAGGGCCACCCTGTCTATCTTAGGGTAACACGAGTCGAGAAGGACGTCGTTGCGGTAGCGACGACGGACGCCGAGACGAGTACGTGACACCACTGCCACGCTGTCTATCTTAGGGTAACACGAGTCGAGGCGGACGTCGTCGCGGTAGCGACGACGGACACCGAGACGAGCACGTGACACCAGGGCCAACCTGTCTATCTTAGGGTAACGCGAGTCGAGGCGGACGTCGTCGCGGTAGCGATGTCGGACACCGAGACGAGCACATGACACCACTGCCACCCTATCTATCTTAGGGTAACACGAGTCGAGGCGGACGTTGTCGCGGTAGCGACGACGGACGCCGAGACGAGCACGTGACACCACTGCCACCCTGTGTATCTTAGGGTAACGCGAGTTGAGGCGGATGTCGTCGGGGTAGCGACGACGGACGCCGAGACAAGCACGTGACACCACTGCCACCCTATCCATCTTAGGGTAACGCGAGTCGAGGCGGACATCGTCGCGATAGCGACGTCGGATGCCGAGACGAGCACGTGACACCACTGCCACCCCGTCTATCTTAGGGTAACGCGAGTCGAGGCGGACGTCGTCGCGGTAGCGACGACGGACGCCGAGACGAGCACGTGACACCCGGGCCACCCTGTCTATCTTACGGTAACGCCAGTCGAGGCGGACGTCGTCGCGGTAACGACGACATACGCCGAGACGAGCACGTGACACCACTGCCACCCTGTCTATCTTAGGGTAACGCAAGTCGAGGTGGACGTCGTCGCGGTAGCGATGACGGATGCCGAGACGAGCACGTGACAGCACTGCCACCCTGTCTATCTTAGGGTAACACGAGTCGAGGCGGACGTCGTCGCGGTAGCGACGTCGGACGCCGAGACGAGCACGTGACACCAGGGCCACCCTGTCTATCTTAGGGTAACGCAAGTCGAGGAGGACGTCGTCGCGGTAGCGACGACGGACGCCGAGACGAGCACGTGACACCAGGGCCACCCTGTCTATCTTAGGGTAACGCGACTCAAGGCGGACGTCGTCGCGGTAGCGTTGTCGGACGCCGAGATGAGCATGTGACACCACTTCCACCCTGTCTATCTGAGGGTAACGCGAGTCGGAGCGGACGTCGTCGCGGTAGCGACGATGGACACCGAGACGAGCACGTGACACCACTGTCACCCTGTGTTTCTTAGGGTAAAGCGAGTCGAGGCGGAAGTCGTCGTGGTAGCGACGACGGACGCCGAGACGAGCACGTGAGACCACTGCCACCCTATCCATCTTAGGTAACGCGAGTCGAGGCGGACGTCGTCGCGATAGCGACGTCGGATGCCGAGACGAGCACGTGACACCACTGCCTCCCCGTCTATCTTAGGGTAACGCGAGTCGAGGCGGACGTCGTCGCGGTAGCGACGACGGACGCCGAGACGAGAACGTGACACCCGGGCCACCCTGTCTATCTCAGGGTAACGCCGGTCGAGGCGGATGTCGTCGCGGTAACGACGACATACGCCGAGACGAGCACGTGACACCACTGCCACCCTGTCTATCTTAGGGTAACGCGAGTCGAGGCGGACGTCGTCGCGGTAGCGACGACGGACGCCGAGACGAGCACGTGACACCACTGCCACCCATTCTATCTTAGGGTAACGCTAGTTGAGACGGACATCATCGCGGTAGCGATGACGGATGCCGAGACGAGCATGTGACACCACTGCCACCCTGTCTATCTTAGTGTAACACGAGTCGAGGCGGACGTCGTCGCGGTAGCGACGTCGGACGCCGAGACGAGCACGTGACACCAGGGCCACCCTGTCTATCTTAGGGTAACGCGAGTCGAGGAGGACATCGTCGCGGTAGCGACGACGGACGCCGAGACGAGCACGTGACACCAGGGCCAACCTGTCTATCTTAGGGTAACGCGAGTCGAGGCACGTCGTCGCGGTAGCGATGTCGGACGCCGAGATGAGCATGTGACACCACTGCCACCCTGTCTATCTGAGGGTAACGCGAGTCGGAGCGGACGTCGTGGCGGTACCGACGACGGACGCCGAGACGAGCACGTGACACCACTGCCCCCCTGTCTATCTTAGGGTAACGCGAGTCAAGGCGGACGTCGTCGCGGTAGCGACGACGGACGCCGAGACGAGCACGTGACACCACTGCCACCCATTCTATCTTAGGGTAACGCGAGTCGAGACGGACACCGTCGCGGTAGCGATGACGGATGCCGAGACGAGCACGTGACACCACTGCCACCCTGTCTATCTTAGGGTAACATGAGTCGAGGCGGACGTCATCGCGGTAGCGACGTCGGATGCCGAGACGAGCACGTGACACCACTGCCTCCCCGTCTATCTTAGGGTAACGCGAGTCGAGACGGACACCGTCGCGGTAGCGATGACGGACGCCGAGACGAGAACGTGACACCCGGGCCACCCTGTCTATCTCAGGGTAACGCCGGTCGAGGCGGATGTCGTCGCGGTAACGACGACATACGCCGAGACGAGCACGTGACACCACTGCCACCCTGTCTATCTTAGGGTAACGCGAGTCGAGGCGGACGTCGTCGCGGTAGCGACGACGGACGCCGAGACGAGCACGTGACACCACTGCCACCCATTCTATCTTAGGGTAACGCGAGTCGAGGCGGACGTCGTCGCGATAGCGACGTCGGATGCCGAGACGAGCACGTGACACCACTGCCTCCCCGTCTATCTTAGGGTAACGCGAGTCGAGGCGGACGTCGTCGCGGTAGCGACGACGGACGCCGAGACGAGAACGTGACACCCGGGCCACCCTGTCTATCTTAGGGTAACGCCGGTCGAGGCGGATGTCGTCGCGGTAACGACGACATACGCCGAGACGAGCACGTGACACCACTGCCACCCTGTCTATCTTAGGGTAACGCGAGTCGAGGCGGACGTCGTCGCGGTAGCGACGACGGACGCCGAGACGAGCACGTGACACCACTGCCACCCATTCTATCTTAGGGTAACGCGAGTTGAGACGGACATCATCGCGGTAGCGATGACGGATGCCGAGACGAGCACGTGACACCACTGCCACCCTGTCTATCTTAGTGTAACACGAGTCGAGGCGGACGTCGTCGCGGTAGCGACGTCGGACGCCGAGATGAGCACGTGACACCAGGGCCACCCTGTCTATCTTAGGGTAACGCGAGTCGAGGAGGACATCGTCGCGGTAGCGACGACGGACGCCGAGACGAGCACGTGACACCAGGGCCAACCTGTCTATCTTAGGGTAACGCGAGTCGAGGCAGACGTCGTCGCGGTAGCGATGTCGGACGCCGAGATGAGCATGTGACACCACTGCCACCCTGTCTATCTGAGGGTAACGCGAGTCGGAGCGGACGTCGTCGCGGTACCGACGACGGACGCCGAGACGAGCACGTGACACCACTGCCACCCTGTCTATCTTATGGTAACGCGAGTCGAGGCGGACGTCGTCGCGGTAGCGACGACAGACACCGAGACGAGCACGTGACACCACTGCCACCCATTCTATCTTAGGGTAACGCGAGTCGAGACGGACACCGTCGCGGTAGCGATGACGGATGCCGAGCCGAGCACGTGACACCACTGCCACCCTGTCTATCTTAGGGTAACACGAGTCGAGGCGGACGTCATCGCGGTAGCGACGTCGGACGCCGAGACGAGCACGTGACACTAGGGCCACCCTGACTATCTTAGGGTAACGCGAGTCGAGGAGGAGGTCGTCGCGGTAGCGACGACGGACACCGAGACGAGCACGTGACACCAGGGCCACCCTGTCTATCGTAGGGTAACACGAGTCGAGAAGGACGTCGTCGCGGTAGCGACGACGGACGCCGAGACGAGTACGTGACACCACTGCCACCCTGTCTATCTTAGGGTAACACGAGTCGAGGCGGACGTCGTCGCGGTAGCGACGACGGACGCCGAGACGAGCACGTGACACCAGGGCCAACCTGTCTATCTTAGGGTAACGCGAGTCGAGGCGGACGTCGTCGCGGTAGCGATGTCGGACACCGAGACGAGCACATGACACCACTGCCACCCTATCTATCTTAGGGTAACACGAGTCGAGGCGGACGTCGTCGCGGTAGCGACGTCGGACACCGAGACGAGCGCGTGACACCAGTGCCAACCTGTCTATCTTAGGGTAACGCGAGTCGAGGCGGACGTCGTCGCGGTAGCGATGTCGGACGCCGAGACGAGCACGTGACACCACTGCCACCCCGTCTATCTTAGGGTAACGCGAGTCGAGGCGGACGTCGTCGCGGTAGCGATGACGGACGCCGAGACGAGCACGTGACACCACTGCCATCCTGTCTATCTTAGGGTAACACGAGTCGAGCCGGACGTCGTCGCGATAGCGACGTCGGATGCCGAGACGAGCACGTGACAGCACTGCCACGCTGTCTATCTTAGGGTAACGCAAGTCGAGGCAGACGTCGTCGCGGTAGCGATGACGAATGCCGAGACAAGCACATGACACCCGGGCCACCCTGTCTATCTTAGGGTAACGCCAGTCGAGGCGCACGTCGTCGCGGTAACGACGACATACGCTGAGACGAGCACGTGACACCACTGCCACCCTGTCTATCTTAGGGTAACGCGAGTCGAGGCGGACGTCGTCGCGGTAGCGACGACGAACGCCGAGACGAGCACGTGACACCACCGCCACCCATTCTATCTTAGGGTAACACGAGTCGAGGCGGACGTCGTCGCGGTAGCGACGTCGGACGCCGAGACGAGCACATGACACCAGGGCCACCTTGTCTATCTTAGGGTAACGCGAGTCGAGGAGGACGTCGTCGCGGTAGCGACGACGGACGCTGAGACGAGCACGTGACACCAGGGCCACCCTGTCTATCTTAGGGTAACGCGAGTCGAGGAGGACGTCGTCGCGGTAGCGACGACGGATGCCGAGACAAGCACGTGACACCACTGCCACCCTGTCTATCTTAGGGTAACGCGAGTCGAGGCGGACGTCGTCGCGGTAGCGACGACGGACGCCGAGACGAGAACGTGACACCCGGGCCACCCTGTCTATCTTAGGGTAACGCCAGTCGAGGCGGATGTCGTCGCGGTAACGACGACATACGCCGAGACGAGCACATGACACCACTGCCTCCCCGTCTATCTTAGGGTAACGCGAGTCGAGGCGGACGTCGTCGCGGTAGCGACGACGGACGCCGAGACGAGAACGTGACACCCGGGCCACCCTGTCTATCTTAGGGTAACGCCAGTCGAGGCGGATGTCGTCGCGGTAACGACGACATACGCCGAGACGAGCACGTGACACCACTGCCACCCTGTCTATCTTAGGGTAACGCGAGTCGAGGCGGACGTCGTCGCGGTAGCGACGACGGACGCCGAGACGAGCACGTGACACCACTGCCACCCATTCTATCTTAGGGTAACGCGAGTTGAGACGGACATCATCGCGGTAGCGATGACGGATGCCGAGACGAGCACGTGACACCACTGCCACCCTGTCTATCTTAGTGTAACACGAGTCGAGGCGGACGTCGTCGCGGTAGCGACGTCGGACGCCGAGACGAGCACGTGACACCAGGGCCACCCTGTCTATCTTAGGGTAACGCGAGTCGAGGAGGACATCGTCGCGGAAGCGACGACGGACGCCGAGACGAGCACGTGACACCAGGGCCAACCTGTCTATCTTGGGGTAACGCGAGTCGAGGCAGACGTCGTCGCGGTAGCGATGTCGGACGCCGAGATGAGCATGTGACACCACTGCCACCCTGTCTATCTGAGGGTAACGCGAGTCGGAGCGGACGTCGTCGCGGTACCGACGACGGACGCCGAGACGAGCACGTGACACCACTGCCACCCTGTCTATCTTAGGGTAACGCGAGTCGAGGCGGACGTCGTCGTGGTAGCGACGACAGACACCGAGACGAGCACGTGACACCACTGCCACCCATTCTATCTTAGGGTAACGCGAGTCGAGACGGACACCGTCGCGGTAGCGATGACGGATGCCGAGACGAGCACGTGACACCACTGCCACCCTGTCTATCTTAGGGTAACACGAGTCGAGGCGGACGTCATCGCGGTAGCGACGTCGGACGCCGAGACGAGCACGTGACACTAGGGCCACCCTGACTATCTTAGGGTAACGCGAGTCGAGGAGGAGGTCGTCGCGGTAGCGACGACGGACACCGAGACGAGCACGTGACACCAGGGCCACCCTGTCTATCTTAGGGTAACACGAGTCGAGAAGGACGTCGTCGCGGTAGCGACGACGGACGCCGAGACGAGTACGTGACACCACTGCCACCCTGTCTATCTTAGGGTAACACGAGTCGAGGCGGACGTCGTCGCGGTAGCGACGACGGACACCGAGACGAGCACGTGACACCAGGGCCAACCTGTCTATCTTAGGGTAACGCGAGTCGAGGCGGACGTCGTCGCGGTAGCGATGTCGGACACCGAGACGAGCACATGACACCACTGCCACCCTATCTATCTTAGGGTAACACGAGTCGAGGCGGACGTCGTCGCGGTAGCGACGTCGGACACCGAGACGAGCGCGTGACACCAGTGCCAACCTGTCTATCTTAGGGTAACGCGAGTCGAGGCGGACGTCGTCGCGGTAGCGATGTCGGACGCCGAGACGAGCACGTGACACCACTGCCACCCCGTCTATCTTAGGGTAACGCGAGTCGAGGCGGACGTCGTCGCGGTAGCGATGACGGACGCCGAGACGAGCACGTGACACCACTGCCATCCTGTCTATCTTAGGGTAACACGAGTCGAGCCGGACGTCGTCGCGATAGCGACGTCGGATGCCGAGACGAGCACGTGACAGCACTGCCACGCTGTCTATCTTAGGGTAACGCAAGTCGAGGCAGACGTCGTCGCGGTAGCGATGACGAATGCCGAGACAAGCACATGACACCCGGGCCACCCTGTCTATCTTAGGGTAACGCCAGTCGAGGCGCACGTCGTCGCGGTAACGACGACATACGCTGAGACGAGCACGTGACACCACTGCCACCCTGTCTATCTTAGGGTAACGCGAGTCGAGGCGGACGTCGTCGCGGTAGCGACGACGAACGCCGAGACGAGCACGTGACACCACCGCCACCCATTCTATCTTAGGGTAACACGAGTCGAGGCGGACGTCGTCGCGGTAGCGACGTCGGACGCCGAGACGAGCACATGACACCAGGGCCACCTTGTCTATCTTAGGGTAACGCGAGTCGAGGAGGACGTCGTCGCGGTAGCGACGACGGACGCTGAGACGAGCACGTGACACCAGGGCCACCCTGTCTATCTTAGGGTAACGCGAGTCGAGGAGGACGTCGTCGCGGTAGCGACGACGGATGCCGAGACAAGCACGTGACACCACTGCCACCCTGTCTATCTTAGGGTAACGCGAGTCGAGGCGGACGTCGTCGCGGTAGCGACGACGGACGCCGAGACGAGAACGTGACACCCGGGCCACCCTGTCTATCTTAGGGTAACGCCAGTCGAGGCGGATGTCGTCGCGGTAACGACGACATACGCCGAGACGAGCACATGACACCACTGCCTCCCCGTCTATCTTAGGGTAACGCGAGTCGAGGCGGACGTCGTCGCGGTAGCGACGACGGACGCCGAGACGAGAACGTGACACCCGGGCCACCCTGTCTATCTTAGGGTAACGCCAGTCGAGGCGGATGTCGTCGCGGTAACGACGACATACGCCGAGACGAGCACGTGACACCACTGCCACCCTGTCTATCTTAGGGTAACGCGAGTCGAGGCGGACGTCGTCGCGGTAGCGACGACGGACGCCGAGACGAGCACGTGACACCACTGCCACCCATTCTATCTTAGGGTAACGCGAGTTGAGACGGACATCATCGCGGTAGCGATGACGGATGCCGAGACGAGCACGTGACACCACTGCCACCCTGTCTATCTTAGTGTAACACGAGTCGAGGCGGACGTCGTCGCGGTAGCGACGTCGGACGCCGAGACGAGCACGTGACACCAGGGCCACCCTGTCTATCTTAGGGTAACGCGAGTCGAGGAGGACATCGTCGCGGAAGCGACGACGGACGCCGAGACGAGCACGTGACACCAGGGCCAACCTGTCTATCTTGGGGTAACGCGAGTCGAGGCAGACGTCGTCGCGGTAGCGATGTCGGACGCCGAGATGAGCATGTGACACCACTGCCACCCTGTCTATCTGAGGGTAACGCGAGTCGGAGCGGACGTCGTCGCGGTACCGACGACGGACGCCGAGACGAGCACGTGACACCACTGCCACCCTGTCTATCTTAGGGTAACGCGAGTCGAGGCGGACGTCGTCGTGGTAGCGACGACAGACACCGAGACGAGCACGTGACACCACTGCCACCCATTCTATCTTAGGGTAACGCGAGTCGAGACGGACACCGTCGCGGTAGCGATGACGGATGCCGAGACGAGCACGTGACACCACTGCCACCCTGTCTATCTTAGGGTAACACGAGTCGAGGCGGACGTCATCGCGGTAGCGACGTCGGACGCCGAGACGAGCACGTGACACTAGGGCCACCCTGACTATCTTAGGGTAACGCGAGTCGAGGAGGAGGTCGTCGCGGTAGCGACGACGGACACCGAGACGAGCACGTGACACCAGGGCCACCCTGTCTATCTTAGGGTAACACGAGTCGAGAAGGACGTCGTCGCGGTAGCGACGACGGACGCCGAGACGAGTACGTGACACCACTGCCACCCTGTCTATCTTAGGGTAACACGAGTCGAGGCGGACGTCGTCGCGGTAGCGACGACGGACACCGAGACGAGCACGTGACACCAGGGCCAACCTGTCTATCTTAGGGTAACGCGAGTCGAGGCGGACGTCGTCGCGGTAGCGATGTCGGACACCGAGACGAGCACATGACACCACTGCCACCCTATCTATCTTAGGGTAACACGAGTCGAGGCGGACGTCGTCGCGGTAGCGACGTCGGACACCGAGACGAGCGCGTGACACCAGTGCCAACCTGTCTATCTTAGGGTAACGCGAGTCGAGGCGGACGTCGTCGCGGTAGCGATGTCGGACGCCGAGACGAGCACGTGACACCACTGCCACCCCGTCTATCTTAGGGTAACGCGAGTCGAGGCGGACGTCGTCGCGGTAGCGATGACGGACGCCGAGACGAGCACGTGACACCACTGCCATCCTGTCTATCTTAGGGTAACGCGAGTCGAGGCGGACGTCGTCGCGGTAGCGACGACGAACGCCGAGACGAGCACGTGACACCACCGCCACCCATTCTATCTTAGGGTAACACGAGTCGAGGCGGACGTCGTCGCGGTAGCGACGTCGGACGCCGAGACGAGCACATGACACCAGGGCCACCTTGTCTATCTTAGGGTAACGCGAGTCGAGGAGGACGTCGTCGCGGTAGCGACGACGGACGCTGAGACGAGAACGTGACACCAGGGCCACCCTGTCTATCTTAGGGTAACGCGAGTCGAGGAGGACGTCGTCGCGGTAGCGACGACGGACGCCGAGACAAGCACGTGACACCACTGCCACCCTGTCTATCTTAGGGTAACGCTAGTCGGCACGGACGTCGTCGCGGCAGCGACGACGGACGCCGAGACGAGCACGTGACACCACTGCCACCCTGTCTATCTTAGGGTAACGCGAGTCGAGGCGGACGTTGTCGCGGGAGCGACGCCGGACGCCGAGACGAGCACGTGACACCACTACCACCCATTCTATCTTAGGGTAACGCGAGTCGAGACGGACATCGTAGCCGAAGCGATGACGGATGCCGAGACGAGCATATGACACCACTGCCACCCTGTCTATCTTGGGGTAACACGAGTCGAGGCAGACGTCGTCACGTTAGCGACGTCGGACGCCGAGACGAGCACGTGACACCAGGGCCACCCTGTCTATCTTAGGGTAACGCGAGTCGAGGAGGACGTCGTCGCGGTAGCGACGACGGACGCCGAGACGAGCACGTGACACCAGGGCCACCCTGTCTATCTTAGGGTAACGCGAGTCGAGGAGGACGTCGTCGCGGTAGCGATGACGGACGCGGAGACGAGCACGTGACACCAGGGCCACCCTGTCTATCTTACGGTAACGCGAGTCGAGGAGGACGTCATCGCGGTAGCGACGACGGACGCCGAGACGAGCACGTGACACCAGGGCCAACCTGTCTATCTTAGGGTAACGCGACTCGAGGCGGACGTCGTCGCGGTAGCGATGACGGACGCCGAGACGAGCACGTGACACCACTGCCACCCCGTCTATCTTAGGGTAACGCGAGTCAAGGCGGACGTTGTCGCGGTAGCGACGACGGACGCCGAGACGAGCACGTGACACCAGTGCCACCCTGTGTATCTTAGGGTAACGCGAGTCGAGGCGGATGTCGTCGGGTTTGCGACGACGGACGCCGAGACTAGCACGTGAGACCACTGCCACCCTGTCCATCTTAGGGTAACGCGAGTCGAGGCGGACGTCGTCGCGATAGCGACGTCGGATGCCGAGACGAGCACGTGACACCACTGCCACCCCGTCTATCTTAGGGTAACGCGAGTCGAGGCGGACGTCATCGCGGTAACGACGACATACGCCAAAACGAGCACGTGACACCACTGCCACCCTGTCTATCTTAGGGTAACGCGAGTCGAGGTGGACGTCGTCGCGGTAGCGAGGACGGATGCCGAGACGAGCACGTGACAGCACTGCCACCCTGTCTATCTTAGGGTAACACGAGTCGAGGCGGACGTCGTCGCGGTAGCGACGTCGGACGCCGAGATGAGCACGTGACACCAGGGCCACCCTGTCTATCTTAGGGTAACGCGAGTCGAGGAGGACGTCGTTGCGGTAGCGACGACGGACGCCGAGACGAGCACGTGACACCACTGCCACCCTGTCTATCTTAGGGTAATGCGAGTCTAGGCGGACGTCGTCGCGGTAGCGACGACGG
This sequence comes from Aegilops tauschii subsp. strangulata, assembly GCF_002575655.3. NCBI lineage: Eukaryota > Viridiplantae > Streptophyta > Magnoliopsida > Poales > Poaceae > Aegilops > Aegilops tauschii. The sequence continues at coordinate 406,935,063 of NC_053041.3, forward strand.
ACGCCGAGACGAGCACGTGACACCACTGCCACCCATTCTATCTTAGGGTAATGCGAGTCGAGACGGACATCGTCGCGGTAGCGAGGACGGATGCCGAGACGAGCATGTGACACCACTGCCACCCTGTCTATCTTAGGGTAACATGAGTCGAGGCGGACGTCGTCGCGGTAGCGACGTCGGACGCCGAGACGAGCACGTGACACCAGGGCTACCCTGTCTATCTTAGGGTAACGCGAGTCGAGGAGGACATCGTCGCGGTAGTGACGACGGACGCCGAGACGAGCACGTGACACCAGGGCCACCCTGTCTATCTTAGGGTAACGCGAGTCGAGGAGGACGTCGTCGCGGTAGCGACGACGGATGCCGAGACGAGCACGTGACACCAGGGCCAACCTGTCTATCTTAGGGTAACGCGAGTCAAGGCGGACGTCGTCGCGGTAGCGATGTCGGACGCCGAGAGGAGCATGTGACACCACATCCACCCTGTCTATCTGAGGGTAACGCGAGTCGGAGCGGACGTCGTCGCGGTAGCGACGACGGACACCGAGACGAGCACGTGACACCACTGCCACCCTGTGTATCTTAGGGTAACGCGAGTCGAGGCGGAAGTCGTCGTGGTAGCGACGACGGACGCCGAGACGAGCACGTGAGACCACTGCCACCCTGTCCATCTTAGGGTAACGCGAGTCGAGGCAGACGTCATCGCGATAGCGACGTCGGATGCCGAGACGAGCACGTGACACCACTGCCTCCCCGTCTATCTTAGGGTAACGCGAGTCGAGGCGGACGTCGTCGCGGTAGCGACGACGAACGCCGAGACGAGAACGTGACACCCGGGCCACCCTGTCTATCTTAGGGTAACGCCAGTCGAGGCGGACGTCGTCGCGGTAACGACGACATACGCCGAGACGAGCACGTGACACAACTGCCACCCTGTCTATCTTAGGGTAACGCGAGTCGGCACGGACGTCGTCGCGGCAGCAACGACGGACGCCGAGACGAGCACGTGACACCACTGCCACCCTGTCTATCTTAGGGTAACGCGAGTCGAGGCGGACGTCGTCGCGGTAGCGACGCCGGACGCCGAGACGAGCACGTGACAGCACTACCACCCATTCTATCTTAGGGTAACGCGAGTCGAGACGGACATCGTAGCCGAAGCGATGACGGATGCCGAGACAAGCATATGACACCACTGCCACCCTGTCTATCTTGGGGTAACACGAGTCGAGGCGGACGTCGTCGCGGTAGCGACGTCGGACGCCGAGACGAGCACGTGACACCAGGGCCACCCTGTCTATCTTAGGGTAACGCGAGTCGAGGAGGACGTCGTCGCGGTAGCGACGACGGACGCCGAGACGAGCACGTGACACCAGGGCCACCCTGTCTATCTTAGGGTAACGCGAGTCGAGGAGGACGTCATCGCGGTAGCGACGACGGACGCCGAGACGAGCACGTGACACTAGGGCCAACCTGTCTATCTTAGGGTAACGCGACTCGAGGCAGACGTCGTCGCGGTAGCGATGACGGACGCCGAGACGAGTACGTGACACCACTGCCACCCCGTCTATCTTAGGGTAACGCGAGTCAAGGCGGACGTTGTCGCGGTAGCGACGACGGACGCCGAGACGAGCACGTGACACCACTGCCACCCTGTGTATCTTAGGGTAATGCAAGTCGAGGCGGATGTCGTCGGGTTAGCGACGACGGACGCCGAGACTAGCACGTGAGACCACTGCCACCCTGTCCATCTTAGGGTAACGCGAGTCGAGGCGGACGTCGTCGCGATAGCGACGTCGGATGCCGAGACGAGCACGTGACACCACTGCCACCCCGTCTATCTTAGGGTAACGCGAGTCGAGGCGGACGTCGTCGCGGTAGCGACGACGGACGCCGAGACGAGCACGTGACACCCGGGCCACCCTGTCTATCTTACGGTAACGCCAGTCGAAGCGGAAGTCGTCGCGGTAACGACGACATACGCCAAGACGAGCACGTGACACCACTGCCACCCTGTCTATCTTAGGGTAACGCGAGTCGAGGTGGACGTCGTCACGGTAGCGATGTCGGATGCCGAGATGAGCATGTGACACCACTGCCACCCTGTCTATCTTAGGGTGAAGCGAGTCGAGGCGGACGTCGTCGCGGTAGCGATGATGGAAGCCGAGACGAGCACGTGACACCACTGCCACCCTGTCTATCTTAGGGTAACACGATTCGAGGAGGAGGACGTCGCGGTAGCGACGTCGGACGCCGAGACGAGCACGTGACACCACTGCCACCCTGTCTATCTTAGGGTAACGCGAGTCGAGGCGGACGTCGCCGCGGTAGCGACGAATGACGCCGAGACAAGCATGTGACACCACTGCCACCCTGTCTATCTTAGGGTAATGCGAGTCGAGGCGGACGTCGTCGCGGTAGCGACGCGAACGCTGAGACGAGCACGTGACACCACTGCCACCCTGTCTATCTTAGGGTAACGCGAGTCGAGGCGGACGTCGTCGCGGTAGCGAGGATGGACGCCGAGACGAGCACGTGACACCACTGCCACCCTGTCTATCTTAGGGTAACGTGAGTCGAGGCGGATGTCATCGCGGTAGCGACGACGGACGCCGAGACGAGCACGTGACACCAGGGCCACCCTGGCTATCTTAGGGTAACGCGAGTCGAGGAGGACGTCGCCACGGTAGTGACGACGGACGCCGAGACGAGCACGTGACACCAGCGCAACCCTGTCTATATCAGGGTAACGCGAGTCGAGGCGGACGTCGTCGCGGTAGCGACGACGGACGCCGAGACGAGCACGTGACACCAGGGCCACCCTGTCTATCTTAGGGTAACACGAGTCGAGGCGGATGTCGTCGCGGTAGCGACGACGGACGCCGAGACGAGCACGTGACACAACTGCCACCCTGTCTATCTTAGGGTAACGCGAGTCGAGGCGGACGTCGTCGCGGTAGCGACAACGGACGCCGAGACGAGCACGTGACACCAGGGCCACCCTGTCTATCTTAGGGTCACGCGAGTCGAGGCGGACGTCGTCGCAGTAGCGACGACGGACGCCGAGACGAGCACGTGACACTAGGGCCACCCTTTCTATCTTAGGGTAACGCGAGTTGAGGCGGACGTCGTCGCGCTAGCGACGTTGGACGCCGAGACGAGCATGTGACACCACTGCCACCCTGTCTATCTTAGGGTAACGCGAGTCGAGGTGGACGTCGTCGCGGTAGCGACGTCGGACGCTGAGACGAGCACGTGACACCACTGCAACCCTGTCTATCTTAGGGTAACGCGAGTTGAGGCGGACATCGTCGCGTTAGCGACGATGGATGCCGAGACGAGCGCGTGACACCACTGCCACCCTGTCTATCTTAGGGTACGCGAGTCGAGGCGGACGTCGTCGCGGTTGCGATGATGGACGCCGAGACGAGCACGTGACACCACTGCCACCCTGTCTATCTTAGGGTAACGCGAGTCGAGGCGGACATCGTCGCGGTAGCGATGACGGATGCCGAGACGAGCATGTGACACCTGGGCCACCCTGTCTATCTTAGGGTAACGCGAGTCGAGGCGGACGTCGTCGCGGTAGCGACGGCGGACGCCGAGACGAGCACGTGACACCTGGGCCACCCTGTCTATCTTAGGGTAATGCGAGTCGAGGCGGACATCGTCGCGGTTGCGACGATGGACGCCGAGACGAGCACGTGACACCACTGCCACCCTGTCTATCTTAGGGTAACGCGAGTCGAGGCGGACGTCGTCGCGGTAGCGACGACGGACGCCGAGACGAGCACGTGACACCACTGCCACCTTGTCTATCATAGGGTAACGCGACTCGAGGCGGACATCGCCGCGGTAGCGAGGATGGATGCCGAGACGAGCACGTGACACCCTTGCCACCCTGTCTATCTTAGGGTAACGCGAGTCGAGGCGCACGTCGTCGCGGTAGCGACGACGGACGCCGAGACGAGCACGTGACAGCAGGGCCATCCTGTCTACCTTAAGGTAACGCGAGTCGAGGCGGACGTCGTCGCGGTTGCGATGATGGACGCCGAGACGAGCACGTGACACCACTGCCACCCTGTCTATCTTAGGGTAATACGAGTCGAGGAGGACGTCGTCGCGGTAGCGACGACGGACGCCGAGACGAGCACGTGACAGCACTGCCACCCTGTCTATCTTAAGGTAACGCGAGTCGAGGCGGACGTCGTCGCGGTAGCGACGACGGATGCTGAGACGAGCACGTGACACCAGGGCCACCCTGTCTATCTTAGGGTAACGCGAGTCGAGGCGGACGTCGTCACGGTAGCGATATCGGATGCCGAGATGAGCATGTGACACCCCTGCCACCCTGTCTATCTTAGGGTAAAACGAGTCGAGGCGGACGTCGTCGCGGTAGTGACGACGGACGCCGTGACGAGCACGTGACACCAGGGCCACCCTGTCTATCTTAGGGTAACGCGAGTCGAGGCGGACGTCGTCGCGGTAGCGATGATGGACGCCGAGACGAGCACGTGACACCACTGCCACCCTGTCTATCTTAGGGTAGCGCGAGTCGAGGCGGACGTCGTCGCGGTAGCGAGGATGGACGCCGAGACGAGCACGTGACACCAGCGCCACCCTGTCTATTTCAGGGTAACGCGAGACGAGGCGGACGTCGTCGCGGTAGCGACGACGGACGCCGAGACGAGCACATGACACCAGGGCCACCCTGTCTATCTTAGGGTAACGTGAGTCGAGGCGGATGTCGTCGCGGTAGCGACGACGGACGCCGAGACGAGCACGTGACCCCACTGCCACCCTGTCTATCTTAGGGTAACGCGAGTCGAGGCGGACGTCGTCGCAGTAGCGACGACGGACGCCGAGACGAGCACGTGACACCAGGGCCACCCTGTCTATCTCAGGGTCACGCGAGTCGAGGCGGACGTCGTCGCGGTAGCGACGACGGACGCCGAGACGAGCACGTGACACCAGGGCCACCTTGTATATCTTAGGGTAAGGCGAGTCGAGGCGGACGTCATCGCGGTAGCGACGCCGGACGCCGAGACGAGCACGTGACACCACTGCCACCCTGTCTTAGAAGTCGAGGCGGACGTGGTCTAGCATGTCACGTCAAATTGACACCAAAAATGTTCCTATTTTTTTAAATGTCAGATATTTCAGAAAATGTTCTTGTTTTTCAGGAAATTTCATGAATTCAAAAGTTGTTTATTTCTATACATATGTTCTTGTTTTGAAATTTTCTTATTAATTTTAAATCTTGTTCATAGTAGATCAATTTAATGAACATTTCTATTCAACCAAAAAGCTATGGATCAATTCAATTCACTACGTTAATTTTTGTTTAATAAAATTATGATAGGGTAACGCGAGTCGAGGCGGACGTCGTCGCGGTTGCGATGATGGACGGCGAGACGAGCACGTGACACCACTGCCACCCTGTCTATCTTAGGGTAACGCGACTCGAGGCGGACATCGTCGCGGTAGCGAGGACGGATGCCGAGACGAGCACGTGACACCCTTGCCACCCTGTCTATCTTAGGGTAACGCGAGTCGAGGCGGACGTCGTCGCGGTAGCGACGACGGACGCCGAGACGAGCACGTGACACAACTGCCACCCTGTCTATCATAGGGTAACGCGACTCGAGGCGGACATCGTCGCGGTAGCGAGGATGGATGCCGAGACGAGCACGTGACACCCTTGCCACCCTGTCTATCTTAGGGTGACGCGAGTCGAGGCGCACGTCGTCGCGGTAGCGACGACGGACGCCGAGACGAGCACGTGACAGCAGGGCCATCCTGTCTATCTTAAGGTAACGCGAGTCGAGGCGGACGTCGTCGCGGTTGCGATGATGGACGCCGAGACGAGCACGTGACACCACTGCCACCCTGTCTATCTTAGGGTAATACGAGTCGAGGAGGACGTCGTCGCGCTAGAGAGGTTGGACGCCGAGACGAGCATGTGACACCACTGCCACCCTGTCTATCTTAGGGTAACGCGAGTCGAGGTGGACGTCGTCGCGGTAGCGACGTCGGACGCTGAGACGAGCACGTGACACCACTGCAACCCTGTCTATCTTAGGGTAACGCGAGTCGAGGCGGACATCGTCGCGTTAGCGACGATGGATGCCGAGACGAGCGCGTGACACCACTGCCACCCTGTCTATCTTAGGGTAACGCGAGTCGAGGCGGACGTCGTCGCGGTTGCGATGATGGACGCCGAGACGAGCACGTGACACCACTGCCACCCTGTCTATCTTAGGGTAACGCGAGTCGAGGCGGACATCGTCGCGGTAGCGATGACGGATGCCGAGACGAGCATGTGACACCACTGCCACCCTGTCTATCTTAGGGTAACGCGAGTCGAGGCGGACGTCGTCGCGGTAGCGACGGCGGACGCCGAGACGAGCACGTGACACCTGGGCCACCCTGTCTATCTTAGGGTAACGCGAGTCGAGGCGGACATCGTCGCGGTTGCGATGATGGACGCCGAGACGAGCACGTGACACCACTGCCACCCTGTCTATCTTAGGGTAACGCGAGTCGAGGCGGACGTCGTCGCGGTAGCGACGACGGACGCCGAGACGAGCACGTGACACCACTGCCACCCTGTCTATCATAGGGTAACGCGACTCGAGGCGGACATCGTCGCGGTAGCGAGGATGGATGCCGAGACGAGCACGTGACACCCTTGCCACCCTGTCTATCTTAGGGTAACGCGAGTCGAGGCGCACGTCGTCGCGGTAGCGACGACGGACGCCGAGACGAGCACGTGACAGCAGGGCCATCCTGTCTATCTTAAGGTAACGCGAGTCGAGGCGGACGTCGTCGCGGTTGCGATGATGGACGCCGAGACGAGCACGTGACACCACTGCCACCCTGTCTATCTTAGGGTAATACGAGTCGAGGAGGACGTCGTCGCGGTAGCGACGACGGACGCCGAGACGAGCACGTGACACCACTGCCACCCTGTCTATCTTAAGGTAACGCGAGTCGAGGCGGACGTCGTCGCGGTAGCGACGACGGATGCTGAGACGAGCACGTGACACCAGGGCCACCCTGTCTATCTTAGGGTAACGCGAGTCGAGGCGGACGTCGTCACGGTAGCGATGTCGGATGCCGAGATGAGCATGTGACACCACTGCCACCCTGTCTATCTTAGGGTAACGCGACTCGAGGCGGACATCGTCGCGGTAGCGAGGACGTATGCCGAGACGAGCACGTGACACCCTTGCCACCCTGTCTATCTTAGGGTAACGCGAGTCGAGGCGCACGTCGTCGCGGTAGCGACGACGGACGCCGAGACGAGCACGTGACAGCAGGGCCACCCTGTCTATCTTAAGGTAACGCGAGTCGAGGCGGACATCGTCGCGGTTGCGACGACGGACGTCGAGACGAGCATGTGACACCACTGCCACCCTGTCTATTTCAGGGTAATACGATTCGCGGAGGACGTCGTCGCGGTAGCGACGACGGACGCCGAGACGAGCACGTGACACCACTGCCACCCTGTCTATCTTAGGGTAACGCGAGTCGAGGCAGACGTCGTCGCGGTAGCGACGTCGAACGCTAAGACGAGCACGTTACACCACCGCCACCCTGTCTATCTTAGGTTAACGCGAGTCGAGGCGGACGTCGTCGCGGTAGCGAGGATGGATGCCGAGACGAGCACGTGACACCACTGCCACCCTGTCTATCTTAGGATAACGCGAGTCGAGGCGGACGTCGTCGCGGTAGCGACGACGGACGCCGCGACGAGCACGTGACACCAGGGCCACCCTGGCTATCTTAGGGTAACGCGAGTCGAGGAGGACGTCGTCGCGGTCGCGACGACGGACGCCGAGACGAGCACGTGACACTAGCGCCACCCTGTCTATTTCAGGGTAACGCGAGTCGAGGCGGACGTCGTCGCGGTAGCGACGATGTGCACCGAGACAAGCACGTGACACCAGGGCCACCCTGTCTATCTTAGGGTAACGCGAGTCGAGGCGGATGTCGTCGCGGTAGCGACGACGGACGCCGAGACGAGCACGTGACACCACTGCCAACCTGTCTATCTTAGGGTAACGCGAGTCGAGGCGGACGTCGTCGCGGTAGCGACGACGGACGCCGAGACGAGCACGTGACACCTGGGCCACCCTGTCTATCTTAGGGTAACGCGAGTCGAGGCGGACGTCGTCGCGTTAGCGACGACGGACGCCGAGACGAGCACGTGACACCAGGGCCACCCTGTCTATCTTAGGGTCACGCGAGTCGAGGCGGACGTCGTCGCGGTAGCGACGACGGACGCTCAGGCAAGCACGTGACACCAGGGCCACCCTGTATATCTTAGGGTAACGCAAGTCGAGGCGGACGTCGTCGTGGTAGCGACGCTGGACGCCGAGAGGAGCACGTGACGCCACTGCCACCCTGTCTTAGAAGTCGAGGCGGACGTGGTCTAGCATGTCACGTCAAATTGACACAAAAAATGTTCCTATTTTTTTTAAAAAAATGTCAGATATTTCAGAAAATGTTCTTGTTTTTCAGTTAATTTCATGAATTCAAAATTTGTGTATTTCTATACATATGTTCTTGTTTTGAAATTTTCTTATTAATTTAAAATCTTGTTCATAGTAGATCAATTTAATGAACATGACGGACGGACGCCGAAACGAGCACGTGACACCACTGCCACCCTGTCTATCTTAAGGTAACGCGAGTCGAGGCGGACGTCGCCGCGGTAGCGACGACGGACGCTGAGACGAGCACGTGATACCAGGGCCACCCTGTCTATAATAGGTTAACGCGAGTCGAGGCGGACGTCGTCACGGTAGCGATGTCGGACGCCGAGATGAGCATGTGACACCACTGCCACCCTGTCTATCTTAGGGTAACGCGACTCGAGGCGGACATCGTCGCGGTAGCGAGGACGGATGCCGAGACGAGCACGTGACACCCTTGCCACCCTGTCTATCTTAGGGTAACGCGAGTCGAGGCGCACGTCGTCGCGGTAGCGACGACGGACGCCGAGACGAGCACGTGACAGCAGGGCCACCCTGTCTATCTTAAGGTAACGCGAGTCGAGGCGGACATCGTCGCGGTTGCGACGACGGACGTCGAGACGAGCATGTGACACCACTGCCACCCTGTCTATTTCAGGGTAATACGATTCGCGGAGGACGTCGTCACGGTAGCGACGACGGACGCCGAGACGAGCACGTGACACCACTGCCACCCTGTCTATCTTAGGGTAACGCGAGTCGAGGCAGACGTCGTCGCGGTAGCGACGTCGAACGCTAAGACGAGCACGTTACACCACCGCCACCCTGTCTATCTTAGGTTAACGCGAGTCGAGGCGGACGTCGTCGCGGTAGCGAGGATGGATGCCGAGACGAGCACGTGACACCACTGCCACCCTGTCTATCTTAGGATAACGCGAGTCGAGGCGGACGTCGTCGCGGTAGCGACGACGGACGCCGCGACGAGCACGTGACACCAGGGCCACCCTGGCTATCTTAGGGTAACGCGAGTCGAGGAGGACGTCGTCGCGGTCGCGACGACGGACGCCGAGACGAGCACGTGACACTAGCGCCACCCTGTCTATTTCAGGGTAACGCGAGTCGAGGCGGACGTCGTCGCGGTAGCGACGATGTGGACCGAGACAAGCACGTGACACCAGGGCCACCCTGTCTATCTTAGGGTAACGCGAGTCGAGGCGGATGTCGTCGCGGTAGCGACGACGGACGCCGAGACGAGCACGTGACACCACTGCCAACCTGTCTATCTTAGGGTAACGCGAGTCGAGGCGGACGTCGTCGCGGTAGCGACGACGGACGCCGAGACGAGCACGTGACACCTGGGCCACCCTGTCTATCTTAGGGTAACGCGAGTCGAGGCGGACGTCGTCGCGTTAGCGACGACGGACGCCGAGACGAGCACGTGACACCAGGGCCACCCTGTCTATCTTAGGGTCACGCGAGTCGAGGCGGACGTCGTCGCGGTAGCGACGACGGACGCTCAGGCAAGCACGTGACACCAGGGCCACCCTGTATATCTTAGGGTAACGCAAGTCGAGGCGGACGTCGTCGTGGTAGCGACGCTGGACGCCGAGAGGAGCACGTGACGCCACTGCCACCCTGTCTTAGAAGTCGAGGCGGACGTGGTCTAGCATGTCACGTCAAATTGACACAAAAAATGTTCCTATTTTTTTTAAAAAAATGTCAGATATTTCAGAAAATGTTCTTGTTTTTCAGTTAATTTCATGAATTCAAAATTTGTGTATTTCTATACATATGTTCTTGTTTTGAAATTTTCTTATTAATTTAAAATCTTGTTCATAGTAGATCAATTTAATGAACATGACGGACGGACGCCGAAACGAGCACGTGACACCACTGCCACCCTGTCTATCTTAAGGTAACGCGAGTCGAGGCGGACGTCGCCGCGGTAGCGACGACGGACGCTGAGACGAGCACGTGATACCAGGGCCACCCTGTCTATAATAGGTTAACGCGAGTCGAGGCGGACGTCGTCACGGTAGCGATGTCGGACGCCGAGATGAGCATGTGACACCACTGCCACCCTGTCTATCTTAGGGTAACGCGACTCGAGGCGGACATCGTCGCGGTAGCGAGGACGGATGCCGAGACGAGCACGTGACACCCTTGCCACCCTGTCTATCTTAGGGTAACGCGAGTCGAGGCGCACGTCGTCGCGGTAGCGACGACGGACGCCGAGACGAGCACGTGACAGCAGGGCCACCCTGTCTATCTTAAGGTAACGCGAGTCGAGGCGGACATCGTCGCGGTTGCGACGACGGACGTCGAGACGAGCATGTGACACCACTGCCACCCTGTCTATTTCAGGGTAATACGATTCGCGGAGGACGTCGTCGCGGTAGCGACGACGGACGCCGAGACGAGCACGTGACACCACTGCCACCCTGTCTATCTTAGGGTAACGCGAGTCGAGGCAGACGTCGTCGCGGTAGCGACGTCGAACGCTAAGACGAGCACGTTACACCACCGCCACCCTGTCTATCTTAGGTTAACGCGAGTCGAGGCGGACGTCGTCGCGGTAGCGAGGATGGATGCCGAGACGAGCACGTGACACCACTGCCACCCTGTCTATCTTAGGATAACGCGAGTCGAGGCGGACGTCGTCGCGGTAGCGACGACGGACGCCGCGACGAGCACGTGACACCAGGGCCACCCTGGCTATCTTAGGGTAACGCGAGTCGAGGAGGACGTCGTCGCGGTCGCGACGACGGACGCCGAGACGAGCACGTGACACTAGCGCCACCCTGTCTATTTCAGGGTAACGCGAGTCGAGGCGGACGTCGTCGCGGTAGCGACGATGTGGACCGAGACAAGCACGTGACACCAGGGCCACCCTGTCTATCTTAGGGTAACGCGAGTCGAGGCGGATGTCGTCGCGGTAGCGACGACGGACGCCGAGACGAGCACGTGACACCACTGCCAACCTGTCTATCTTAGGGTAACGCGAGTCGAGGCGGACGTCGTCGCGGTAGCGACGACGGACGCCGAGACGAGCACGTGACACCTGGGCCACCCTGTCTATCTTAGGGTAACGCGAGTCGAGGCGGACGTCGTCGCGTTAGCGACGACGGACGCCGAGACGAGCACGTGACACCAGGGCCACCCTGTCTATCTTAGGGTCACGCGAGTCGAGGCGGACGTCGTCGCGGTAGCGACGACGGACGCTCAGGCAAGCACGTGACACCAGGGCCACCCTGTATATCTTAGGGTAACGCAAGTCGAGGCGGACGTCGTCGTGGTAGCGACGCTGGACGCCGAGAGGAGCACGTGACGCCACTGCCACCCTGTCTTAGAAGTCGAGGCGGACGTGGTCTAGCATGTCACGTCAAATTGACACAAAAAATGTTCCTATTTTTTTTTTAAAAATGTCAGATATTTCAGAAAATGTTCTTGTTTTTCAGTTAATTTCATGAATTCAAAATTTGTGTATTTCTATACATATGTTCTTGTTTTGAAATTTTCTTATTAATTTAAAATCTTGTTCATAGTAGATCAATTTAATGAACATGACGGACGGACGCCGAAACGAGCACGTGACACCACTGCCACCCTGTCTATCTTAAGGTAACGCGAGTCGAGGCGGACGTCGCCGCGGTAGCGACGACGGACGCTGAGACGAGCACGTGATACCAGGGCCACCCTGTCTATAATAGGTTAACGCGAGTCGAGGCGGACGTCGTCACGGTAGCGATGTCGGACGCCGAGATGAGCATGTGACACCACTGCCACCCTGTCTATCTGAGGGTAACGCGAGTCGGGGCGGACGTCGTCGCGGTAGCGACGACGGACGCCGAGACGAGCACGTGAGACCACTGCCACCCTGTCTATCTTAGGGTAACGCGAGTCGAGGCGGACGTCGCCGCGGTAGCGACGACGGACGCTGAGACGACCACGTGACACTAGGGCCACCCTGTCTATCTTAGGGTAACGCGAGTCGAGGCGGACGTCGTCGCAGTAGCGATGATGGACGCCGAGACGAGCATGTCACATCACTGCCACCATGTCTATCTTAGGTTAACGCGAGTCGAGGCGGACGTCGTCGCGGTAGCGACGACGGACGCCGAGACGAGCATGTGACACTAGGGCCACCCTGGCTATCTTAGGGTAACGTGAGTCGAGGCGGACATCGTCGCGGTAGCGATGACGGATGCCGAGACAAGCACGTGACACCACTGCCACCCTGTCTATGTTAGGGTAACGCGAATCGAGGCGGATGTCGTCGCGGTAGCGACGTTGGACGCCGAGACGAGCATGTGACACCACTGCCACCCTATCTATCTTAGGGTAACGCGAGTCGAGGCGGACGTCGTCGCGGTAGCGACGTCAGACGCTAAGACGAGCACGTGACACCACTGCCACCCTGTCTATCTTAGGGTAACGCGAGTCGAGGCCGACATCGTCGCGGTAGCGACGATGGACTCCGAGACTAGCACGTGACACCACTGCCACTCTGTCTATCTTAGGGTAACGCGAGTCGAGGCGGACGTCACCGCGGTAGCGACGAATGACGCCGAGACGAGCACGTGACACCACTGCCACCCTGTCTATCTTAGGGTAACGCGAGTCAAGGTGGACGTCGTCGCGGTAGCGACGTCGGAAGCTGAGACGAGCACGTGACACCACTGCAACCCTGTCTATCTTAGGGTAACACGAGTTGAGGCGGACATCGTCGCGTTAGCGACGATGGACGCCGAGACGAGCGCGTGACACCACTGCCACCCTGTCTATCTTAGGGTAACGCGAGTCGAGGCGGACGTCGTCGCGGTTGCGAAGATGGACGCCGAGACGAGCACGTGACACCACTGCCACCCTGTCTATCTTAGGGTAACGCGAGTCGAGGCCGACATCGTCGCGGTAGCGACGATGGACTCCGAGACTAGCACGTGACACCACTGCCACTCTGTCTATCTTAGGGTAACGCGAGTCGAGGCGGACGTCGCCGCGGTAGCGACGAATGACGCCGAGACGAGCACGTGACACCAGGGCCACCCTGGCTATCTTAGGGTAACGCGAGTCGAGGCGGACGTCGTCGCGGTAGCGACGACGGACGCCGAGACGAGCACGTGATACCAGGGCCACCCTGTCTATTTCAGGGTAACGCGAGTCGAGGCGGACGTCGTTGCGGTAGCGACGACGGACGCCGAGACGAGAACGTGACACCAGGGCCACCCTGTCTATCTTAGGGTAACGCGAGTCGAGGAGGACGTCACGGTAGCGACGACGGACGCCAAGACAAGCACGTGACACCAGGGCCACCCTGTCTATCTTAGGGTCACGCGAGTCGAGGCGGACGTCGTCGCCGTAGCGACGACGGACGCCGAGACGAGCACGTGACCCCAGGGCCAGCCTGTATATCTTAGGGTAACGCGAGTCGAGGCGGACATCGCCGCGGTAGCGACGAAAGACGCCGAGACGAGCAAGTGACACCAGGGCCACCCTAGCTATCTTAGGGTAACGCGAGTCGAGGCGCACATCGTCGCGGTAGCGACGACGGACACCGAGACGAGCACGTGACACCAGGGCCACCATGTCTATTTCAGGGTAACGCGAGTCGAGGCGGACGTCGTTGCGGCAGCGACGACGGACGCCGAGATGAGCACGTGACACCAGGGCCACCCTGTCTATCTTAGGGTAACGCGAGTCGAGGCGGACGTCGTCGCGGTAGCGATGATGGACGCCGAGACGAGCACGTGACACCACTGCCACCCTGTCTATCTTAGGGTAACACGATTCGAGGAGGACGTCGTCGCGGTAGCGACGATGGACGCCGAGACAAGCACGTGACACCACTGCCACCCTGTCTATCTTAGGGTAACGCGAATCGGGGCGGACGTCGCCGCGGTAGCGACGAATGACGCCGAGATGAGCATGTGACACCACTACCACCCTGTCTATCTTAGGGTAACGCGAGTCGTGGCGGACGTCGTCGCGGTAGCGACGTCGAACGCTGAGACGAGCACGTGACACCACTGCCACCCTGTCTATCTTAGGGTAACGCGAGTCGAGGCGGACGTCGTCGCGGTAGCGAGGATGGACGCCGAGACGAGCACGTGACACCACTGCCACCCTGTCTATCTGAGGGTAACGCGAGTCGAGGCGGACGTCGTCGCGGTAGCGACGACGGACGCCGAGACGAGCACGTGACACTAGGGCCACCCTGGCTATCTTAGGGTAACGCGAGTCGAGGAGGACGTCGTCGCAGTAGCGACGACGGACGCCGAGACGAGCACGTGACACCAGCGCCACCCTGTCTATTTCATGGTAACGCGAGTCGAGGCGGACGTCGTCGCGGTAGCGGTGACGGACGCCGAGACGAGCACGTCACACCAGGGCCACCCTGTCTATCTTAGGGTAACGCAAGTCGAGGCGGACGTGGTCGCGGTAGCGACGACGGACGCCGAGACGAGCACGTGACACCACTGCCACCCCGTCTATCTTAGGGTAACACGAGTCGAGGCGGACGTCCTCGCAGTAGCGACGACGGACGCCGAGACGACCACGTGACACCACTGCCACCCTGTCTATCTTAGGGTAACTCGAGTCGAGGCGGACGTCGTCACGGTAGCGACGACGGACGCCGAGACGAGCACGTGACACCTAGGCCACCCTGTCTATCTTAGGGTAACGCGAGTCGAGACGAGCACGTGACACCAGGGCCACCCTGTCTATCTTAGGGTAATGCGAGTCGAGGCGGACGTCGTCGCATTAGCGACGACGGACGCCGAGACGAGCACGTGACACCAGGGCCACCCTGTCTATCTTAGGGTCACGCGAGTCGAGGCGGACGTCGTCGCGGTAGCGACGACGAACGCCGAGACGAGCACGTGACACCAGGGCCACCCTGTATATCTTAGGGTAACGCGAGTCGAGGCGGACGTCGTCGCAGTAGCGACGCCGGACGCCAAGACGAGCACGTGACACCACTGCCACCCTGTCTTAGAAGTCGAGGCGGACGTGGTCTAGCATGTCACGTCAAATTGACACAAAAAATGTTCCTATTTTTTTAAAAAAATGTCAGATATTTCAGAAAATGTTCTTGTTTTTCAGGAAATTTCATGAATTCAAAAGTTGTTGATTTCTGTACATATGTTCTTGTTTTGAAATTTTCTTATTAGTTTTAAATCTTGTTCATAGTAGATCAATTTAATCAACATTTCTATTCAACCAAAAAGCTGTGGATCAATTCAATTCACTACGTTAATTTTTGTTTAATAAAATTATGTTCCTGGAAAGTATTAATCGAAAGGGAATAGAGGGTTAGGCCAATTTATTTTTTCCTTGTAAAAGTAGCAAATTCTTTTAGTTGAAAGTGCTAGTTCATTTCAATTAGAAGTGAGATTTCCCGTCCATTACTGTCCCTCAAAAACCGCTGCCCAGAAAGGGAATAGACGGAATAGGAAAACACAGGCCCAAAAGAAAAGAACGTGAAAAGGGAATAGAGGCTAGGTGAGGTATTGGGCCAAGGCTGGGATCAATCGCGAAAGGGAATAGAATGGGTCAGTGAAAGGGAATAGGACGCGCGCGCCGATTCGCTAAGTTGTCGTTTTGCTGTCGGATCGCCCTAGTCGGAAATCGAGCGCGCCGGCTGGGATGCGCGCGCGCGTTAGCCACGCCCGGGTTCGCTATATCTGAGTCGACTGAAATTTAGTGAAGTCTCGATCGACGAGATTAGCACTTCGATCGATCTGTGTTCTGTCGAGCTGACGTATTTCTCGTCCAAAACATACTGGGCTTTGTCCCAGCAGGCACTGGGCCTTCTGCCGTTGCATTGCTTTCCTACCTGGGCCACGGGTTGTGGCTTGCAGTCCTTTTCATTTTTTTATTTTTATTTTCTCAATAGGCCTTCGATGTGAATATATTGTATTTATCTTTTTTATTTGTTGGGCTTGTGTGCACAGTAAGAAGCTCGCTAGGGTAGCTCACTCTGTGTATTCACGTGTATTTATCCTTCCTTTCTATTTCTTTTTTCCTTTTCCACTTTAGTGCATTTAGTTGTCGCTTTTATTAACCTGTTTTTACTTGTATTTATATTTTAAAATATAATTTTTATTTTGGAAATATGGAACATCTAAAATATTTGTAAAACAAACCTTTTGGCACGCTTGAACTATTTTTACTCTAACTTGTTGATGTCTTTTCTACATGATTTTTGTTTATTATGTTGCCTATTCTTTTTATTGTTTTTATTTTGTATCATTTATGTATTACCCCCAAAAATATTTTAATTATGCTTATATGTCATATTCTTTCTACGTCTGCCTGATAGAGAAACAGATGTTTTTTCTTTGTATTTTAGCACTAAAAAACATCATGTGTCCCTTCCGCGCAACTGTAATTATGGGAACCACGTGTAACTACAATTGGGTAGAACGCGTGCACAACTGCTTGCATCCAAACTCACGTGCAAATTCTCTCCATTTTTTTAGTTTTTTTTTTTGCCTAGTTATTTGGCATTTTCTTCGATTCATTTGTTTGTCCCTTTTTCTTTTATATTTTTGTTTTCCTTCATATTTTCTCGTATTTTTCCTTGTTTCTTTATTTTATTTTTTATTTTTTCTGTTGCATATTATTCTATTTATGAAAATAATTATATCTCATTCACGTCCTTCGTCGTCTGACAAAAATACATTGCTATTCTTGGATTTGGTCACGTAACACTTAGTTGTGTCGCGCGAGCGGTGCTGCTAGGCATCATAAGCCGTCTTCTCTCTTTTTTAGCACGGGTGGGATAAGGTTGTAGGCTTCTTATGTTGCATCCCGGTTTTTTTAGTGCAGCCTTTTTGTCCTCTTTATCCTGTTTTTATGGGAGCTTTTGAGTCATCGGGTGTTTGTTGCTCTTATTTTTTATTTCATTTTCTTTCTTTTTAATTTTCATTCTGTTTATTTTTAATTTTTCTTTTCTTCAATTTTTTGTTTGTTTTTTTCTTTCAGATAGTTTTCGTTTTTTTTCTTGGGCTATTTTTTATTTGTCATTGTCTCGATCAATAGAGAATTAGTTACATCTCATTCGTTTTGGTAGCTATGGATTTTGGACATCAAGTTTTGTGTGTGGTTGACATGTGTGTTGTGTTGATGGCAACTATGGTTTTGTTTTGTCAGAGGGGCGGAGGGAAGAGAGAGGGGCCTAGTTGCATGTCCAACTGTAGTCATGCAACTGCATGTCTTTCAACATGGTTGCAACTAGGTCTTTTGTTTTGTGGAAGGGGGAAACAACAAGGGAGAGGGGTTAGTTGCATGTCCAACTGTACTCATGCAAGTGCATGTCTTCTAACTCGGTTGCAACTGGGGCTTTTGTTTTGTTGTAGGGGGCGGCGAGGAGAGAGGGGGGCCAGTTGCATGTCCAACTGTAGTCATGCAACTACATGTCTTTCAACATGGTTGCAACTAGGTATTTTGTTTTGTTAAAGAGGGAAACAACAAGGGGGAGGGGCCAGTTACATGTCCAATTGTACTCATGCAACTGCATGTCTTCTAACTCGGTTGCAACTTGGGGCTTTTGTTTTGTCGGAGGGGGCGGCGGGGAGAGAGGGGGCCAGTTGCATGTCCAAATGTACTCATGCAACTGCATGTCATCCAACATGGTTGCAACTGGGGGCTTTGTTTTGTCGGAGGGGGCAACAGTGAGAGGAAGGTGGGGCAGTTGCATGTCCAACTGTAGTCATGCAACTGCATGTCTTTCCAACTTGGTCGTAATTGGGCTTTTGTTTTGTCGGAGGGACTGGGAGGAGAAGGGGTCAGTTGCATGTCCCACACTAGTCATGCAACTGCGAGTGTCGTTCCCCCGACTACAACTACATGTCTTCCAACATGGTTGCAACTAGGGCTTTGTTTTGTCGAAGGTGGCGGCGAGAAGACAGAGGTGGCCAATTTGCATGTCTAACTATAGTCATGCAACTACATGTGTTCCAACATGGTTGCAACGGGAGGGCTTTGTTTTGTTGGAGGGGGTGATGGCGGGAGAGGTGGGGGCCAGTTGCATGTCCAATTGCACTGATGCAACTGCATGTCTTCCAACAATGGTTGCAACTGGGGGGCTTTGTTTTGACGGAGGGCGCAACGACGAGAGAGGGGGGAGAAGTTGCATGTCCATTTGTAGTCATACAACTGCAGGTCTTTCTTAACTTGGTTGCAATTTCGTTTTTGTTTTGTCGGAGGGACCGCGAGAAGAAGGGTTCAGTTGCATGTCCCACACTAGTCATGCAATTGCAAGTGTCATCCCCCGGCTACAACTACATGTCTTCCAACATGGTTGGAACTGGGCCTTTTATTTTTGCTAATGACTGCAACTTCATGTCTTCAAACATGACAACAACTTGGTGGTGTTTTGTCAGGGGTGGGGGCAGTTTGGATGTTTTGTCGATGAGGGGGAAGGGGGTAGTCGCATGTCTGCTACTAGGCACGCAACTGCAAGTGTCTCCACCGACTGCAACTACAACTCAATGGGTGTTTTGACTCGGTGATGGTGCAGTTGCATGTCTGCTGGTAGGCATGCAATTGCAAGTGTTGCTCTCCGACTGCATGTCTGCATTAGGCGAACAACTACAAGTATCGACCCGACTTCGACTGCATGTATTCAACGCAACACCAACTTAGCGGCGTCTTTTATTAGAGGAGGGAACAGTTGCACATCTGCCAATAGGCGGCAACTGCAAGTGTCTCCCTATAGCGGTTGCATGCCTACCACTATTTCTAGTTTTCTGCTTTTACTTCTACTTATATTCTTGTAGGTCTTTTAGCTTATCTAAATAGTGGTGTTTTTTCTTTCAAACGCGCCACTCAGTCTACTTTTATTCTTGTAGCTCTTCTACTTTTATTATTTTTTAAGTGTACTTTCTATTATTTTTGCATTTTGGATTTGTGTTGTTGTTTATTTTCTAAATAGTGATGTTTTGGATATTTTTCTAAAAAGTAATGCCACTCAATTTGCACACACATGGGCTGCACACAATTTCTTAATTTTTTTTCCTTCTTTTTTGTGTCAAAAATATCTGCTCAAAGAAATACAAACTCACTACACTTTTTTTACAACAACTACACTTTTTGTATGCATTATGTTTGTTTGAGACATACTACAGTGCACATTGGCTGGGAGTATTTGACAGGCCAAATACAAGCAAAAAAAGAAAAACCTAAAAGAAAACAAGACAACAGAAAACAATACAAGGCTGCCCACATACAAGTAAGGAAGAAAATAGCCCAACACGAGAGAAGCGATTTGGGAGAAGAAAGCGAAGGACAAAAGCAGCCCACCTAAGAAGACAAGCAAAAAAAGGACAAAAAGAAAAGCCTCGTACACGTTAAACCAGCCCAAGGGAAACAAACGAACAAGCAGGAAATCGATCGGGGGCATCGCCCTGTACTACGACGCTGACATCAGCCGACTAAGACTTCGCGAAGTCTCAATCGACTGAGTTCTAGATAGACCCTTCATGTTTTTATCTCTTCTTGTTAGGCGCGGGTGTTTTGCCATCCAGGCAGTCCTGGTTAGTTAAGCAGGAATCAGGTGCTAGTTAGGTAAGGTGAGAATCGGGTCAGAGTTTTAGCCCGATCCGTCTTTTTTGACATACATCCATACAAAACATGAAACAGCTGCCCCTGAGCTTGCATCCCACGCAATGGATCACTCCTACTCCTTTTGCTCACCCCTTCTGATGTACATATACCTCTTACAAGAACTTACCTGTAGAAAACATCAAAGAAATTAGTTACAAAATTGTCAACTATAGGTAGAAGATTAACTGACTGAAACAATTGGAAGCACCACTGGAAATAAATCATTTCAGAGAAAATACAATGTAAATACCTACAGCAATGACAGTGGTAAAGCATGGTAATAAAGCAGAAATTTACAGTGCAAGATATGCTCTGTAAAATACAGCGAAATATCATGGAAATTACACTGTAATTCTGTGATATATTACAGTGGAATGTAGCTGAAATTACAGAGCGAGAACACAGGAAATTACAGTGTAAAAACCAGGGAATTACATTGTAAAAACAGAGGAATTCCACTGTAATACTTACATGATTTACAGTGAGTAACCACTGGAATTACACTGTACAAACTTATGAATTAAGTTGTAATAATTTACAGTGCTAGTACACAGGAAATACAGTGTACAGTGCAAGTACACCGGAATCACACTGTAAAATGAATCAGAAGCATTAGGGTATCAGTCAATTTACATTACTACCTAGGGTCATCAGATTTTTTGTCCAAAAGGACCCCCTGTCGAACGCTATTGCCAAAAAGGACTACCTGCGGATAAAATTGTCAAAAAGGACCCCCTCACTAGTGGCGGCAGGCGACACATGGCACCTGCCGCCACGCCAGGAGGCGGCGGGGCCTGCTGCCATGGCAGGAGGCGGCCGCGCGGGGCAGAACGGTTTTCCGCACAGTGGCGTAGCTGGGACGAAACGGGCCAGGAGTGGTGGGCCCGGCCGCCACCGGGCGAGGCGGCGAGCGCTGCCACTGCCGCTCCCTGGCCGACAGCCCCTGCTGCGCGCGGGCCGAGGCGTGAGCCAGGCCGCCAACGGAGGAGGCGGCATCTTTGTTGCTTTGCACGCGCGACACATTTCCTGTTGCAGACGACGCTCATTCCCACGCGCGCGGACGACAATGAATTTGACGGGCGGGAATCACTACAGCTTTCTTCAGCGGATGCGACAGCACTGCGGGAATCACTCACTCGCTGTGGAATCCGAGGCTGCGGGAACCTGTTGTGCCGACACTACAGGGATCCTCTTCCTTTTATATAGTATACATCTGCTCCGTGCGCAAGCATACTGTCTCTGGCCTCCTCTTCTAGGCTCTGAGTGTGTAAGAATAGAGAGAAAGATAAACTCACTAGGCACTTTCACTCGTGATTTAGGGCGATTTAGAGTTGGATTTTGAATATGGTGAAGTTGAAGAAAAGATAGAAGAAGGTAAGATCTATCCATTTTTGTTGGTTTCGTTCGCATGCATGATGTTTTTACTCTTTTTGTTTAGTTCATAACTATGTATTTTGTGTTGTCTTAGGCATTATTTCATCACTTTTTGTAGTCATTTAGAGCTCCAGCAGTAGGATTTGCCTAGCGAAGTGAAGTACGAAGTTGAAAATCAAGGTATGAGCTTTGCAATACATTGATTTTTTTGTGCATGCAGGGTGGTAATTAGTTAGTCTTTTAGCTTGTCATTAGCTATGCGATGTTAGTGCTTAGAGGTTAGAAACAATTTCAAACGACATATGTTGCATTTATACTATTTTCTTTAGAAGAGTAGGTTCAAGATGTTGTATCAATGTTAGCTGCGTCCATTAGTATTGACATGCGAGAAGATCTTAATACGGTAATTAAGAAAATATAGGTATGTTATGTCATGTGGTATGTTTATTAATAAGTCTATAGTTAGGAAACCGTAGGTCTACTTTGTTATGTTGCAATAATCTAAATGTTCTATGTTAAGATTACGTGCTAATGTGTAACACCCCGGATGTAAACTTCCATCTTTGACAATGTATCCAACCTTATTCTTCATCCAATTCCTTTTGGGTCCAATCCTTTTTGGTCTCTTTTGTTTTGTTTGTTGGTTTGTACTTATTGCATTGTCTTGTCATCACTGTCATCTTCTTTATGCACTTGCCATCTTATGTTGCATCATGGCCTCATCTTAGTGTTGCATTTCATCATCCTCTTCATGTGCATTGTGTGTGTCATGCATGTTATATTGTTGCTTGACCCATGTGTGATCCATACATGACTACCTCCATGCATCACCACCTCTTCTTCTCTTTTCTTTCTTGTTGGAAGTGCCATTTTTGTCCTCCTCCATAAATGTTCAATTTTTTTTCCACAATAAATCTTGCATCATGTCATAAACCTCTATGCCAAATTTCACTTCCTTTGGACTTGGTTTGGTTGGGTTCAAAAAGGTTCAAGTTTGAATTTAATTCAAACTTGAATTATTTTTCTGCCTCTAAAAATCCCCAAGCCATTTTATTTAAATAATACCCATTTCCAGGAGCTTGGAGCTATTTTTATTTCTGCCAAATACCTCTCCTACCTCCCTGCATTTTTTCCTTTTCTACAGCTGCGAATTTAAAATTCACAGAACTAAGTTAAAGGGGGAAGCCCTCCTAGTGCAGCAACTTGGGCCTTTTCCCCTCTCCCGCAGCCCAACAGAGCGCATCAACCGCAGCCCAGTCAGCCCACGCGTACAGGAGCTTCGTCCTCCTGTACGGCAGTGCATCCAGCGTGTCCACGTCGGACATGGGCGTGATTTGACGGCCGTCCGGCGTCCCTAGCCCCTATATATCATGTCACCGGTTCCCTATGGTTCCTCCTCGACCGATTCCCCTCCTCTCCTTCCCTCGCCGCCGCCAGGTAAGGCTAGCCACGCCACGCCGTTGCCCTGCCCACCATGTTCCGGCCGAGCTTGAGCTCGTGCTCGGAGTAGCTCGTCGTCGCGCCTACGACCCTCCTGTTGCCGTGGAGAGGACCGTCAAGTCCTTCTTCATCCCCTACCACCACGCCCGCACCTCTACGGCCCCTAGATCGACTACCACGACGACTTCTTCCTTCTTTGCTTCGCGGACAGCAGCCCCACCAAATTCAGAGCTCCCTCTCGTCGCCTCCGGCTCGTCTCCGTCGACCCCGTCATGTCCTAGGGTGAGCTGGGTAACGCACCTCCCTCTCCCATCCATCCCATGGCATGTAAGCACTCATAGGACTCGCACGATCCGTGTATTTGCTGCGCCCGCAGTGCTCCGACGAAGTCTGAAGATTTCTGCCGTGTGTGTACCTGTTGTAGCACGCCCGTGCGTCCCCGCGCTCCGGTTCCCGCCTAGCTGCGTTCTCCTCGCTACACTTTCCCACTCGTTTGCAGCCCGCATGCCACAGCCACCTTGGTCGCACGGCAAGTTCGTGTACTGCCTTTGCCTGCTCTCGTCCACGCACACACGCAGCTTGCGTTCCACGGGCTCCTGCTCGAGCGTTTGCAAGCGCGCCACTACACCCGCACTTTCTTGCACTTCCCGCAGGCCCGATGCTGCTCTGCATCGCAAGTCGTCGCCTTCTAGCTCGTCACCGCCGGCGCCGGTGATTTCTGTGTTGTCACGTCCAAAGGCTCGGCCTTCTGGCCCTGGTTTAAAAGGAGCCAGGCGCCTCTCTCAATACACGCACTCCCCTCTAGCGCATGGTTAGCATGCCTCTTTCCTACCTAGGAGACCTGGGTTCGAGTCCTAGGTTCCACGTTTTTAGTGGTGGCCTTTTATTTTCACTGTGACTATGACGCCTTGGTCCCATTGTCATCCACACACACTCACAGGCCCACATGTCATGCTCTCACATCCCTCGTATCTATTTCTTTTCCTGTATTAATCTTTTATTCCAGCGATTTCCATTTCTGGAATATGCTAGCTTTCCTTTTCAGGCAAGTCCAGATCTGGACATTCCAAATATGGAAATTGCCAATTCTGTCATATTCCCTTTTAGGGCAGTTTCTCACTTATAGCATTTCTGATGATTTTTCTACAGCAACCTAGACATGTTATATATGTTTTTGGGGTAGAAAAATCCCACCAATCCAGTGGTGGCATTATTTTCTGCATTTAAGCAAGTTTTCATACATGTTATTTTACATCATGATGTTGTCTTGTCATTTTTGTGCGGTTTATTTCAAGCATGCTATGAGGTGATTTTGCACATGGATAGTTTCATTTTCATGCCTACTCTATGCTAGATTTATTTCAGGCCATGATATGCTATGTAGTGAGTTAATCAAGCTTGTTAACATGCCTACATGAATCTGTTTTTGCCATGTCCTGAAATTTCATTAAGTCTGAATCTGTTTATAAAACTTGCTATGTTTACATGGTTGCCATCATATCTTCTGGTCCTTTTTGGCTTATGGTCAGTAAGGGACTTTTGTCATTTGCTTTTAGTAGAACACTGCCATGCCTTGTTTTGCTATGTTAAGTTCCTGTAGCATGTTGACTTCGTGCTCTGAACTTTGCTACCTGATGCTGTTTTCTGCCATGTCCAGTTTTTCACTAAGTCTGTGAACCTGTTATCTTTTGCACTTTTGCCATGCTTGTTTGAGCTTGATATGTTGTGAACTAGCCGTAGCTCAGTGTTCATATTTTGTCAAGCATCTCCTGTAGTTTACTGTCATATGCTTTGTTGCTATGTTGGGGTGCTGTAGCATTGTTGCTTGTTGCATTTAAGTGCTATCCTGCTGTTTATCGCAGATTCGTGTCATTCTTGTTTTGCTTGCCATTTGCAAACCGTGCATCCGTTTCCGGTGATCTTTATATCGATTTCGACCGAAATCATCTCATCTTTTCAGTGGAATGCTTGGTTTGCCAAGTTACTGCCATGTTCATCATTTTCCTTCCGGAGCACGCATATGCACCGCATATCATATCTTGCATACCATACATGTTTTGCATCATGTTGCTTGCGCATTCCTCGTTGTTGATTGTGGTTCCGTTTGTTTGTCTTCTTATCTTGGGTAGAGCCGGGAGACGAGTTCGTGAACGAGGAACCTGTCGAGTACGCTTACGAGGATCAAGCTTTCGACAACTCTGAGAACCTTGCAGGCAAGATGACCACCCCTCGAAATCACTTCTATATTTGCTTTGCTAGTTGTTCTCTCTATTGCCATGCTCCGCTACCTATCACTTGATATATCATGTCTCCCATTTTTCCATGTCAGCCTCTAACCATCCTTTCCTAGCAAACCGTTGTTTGAGTTACCGCTTTTGCTCAGCCCTTCTTATAGCGTTGCTAGTTGCAGGTGAAGTTGAAGTTTGTTCCATGTCGGAACATGGATATGTTGGGATATCACAATATCTCTTATTTAATTAATGCATCTATATATTTGGTAAAGGGTGGAAGGCTCGGCCTTATGCCTGGTGTTTTGTTCCACTCTTGCCGCCCTAGTTACTGATATACCGGGATTATGTTCCTTGAGTTTGCGTTCCTTACGCGGTCGGGTGATTTATGGGACCCCCTTGACAGTTCGCCTTGAATAAAACTCCTCCAGCAAGGCCCAACCTTGGTTTTACCATTTGCTACCTAAGCCTTTTCCCCCGGGTTTTCGCGAGCCCGCGGGTCATCTTATTTTAACCCCCGGGCCAGTGTTCCTCTGAGTGCTGGTCCAAACTAGAGCACCGTGCGGGACCGTCCCTTGGCAACTTGGGTTATGTTGGTACCTGTACGCTTTGCTTATCCGGTGTGCCCTGAGAACGAGATATGTGCAGCTCCTATCGGGATTTGTCGGCACATTCGGGCGGCTTTGCTGGTCTTGTTTTACCATTGTCGAGATGTCTTGTAAACAGGGATTCCGAGACTGATCGGGTCTTTCCGGGAGAAGGTTTATCCTTCGTTGACCGTGAGAGCTTATGATGGGCTAAGTTGGGACACCCCTGCAGGGTATTATCTTTCGAAAGCCGTGCCCGCGGTTATGAGGCAGATGGGATTTTGTTAATGTCCGGTTGTAGATAACTTGTCACTTGACCCAATTAAAATGCATCAACTGCGTGTGTAGCCGTGATGGTCTCTTCTCGGCGGAGTCCGGGAGGTGAACACGGTCTGAGTTATGAATGGCGTAAGTAGGTGTTCAGGATCACTTCTTGGTCATTGCTAGATGACGTCCGTTCCGTTGCTTCTCTTCTCGTTCTCATTTGCACAAGTTAGCCACCATATATGCTTTTGCCGCCGCAGCTCCACCTCATTACACCATCCTTTCCTACTAGCTTAAAATAGTCTTGATCTCGCGGGTGTGAGATTGCTGAGTCCCCGTGACTCACAGATTCTACCAAAACAGTTGCAGGTGCCGACGATGCCAGTGCAGATGATGGTGTCGATCTCAAGTGGGAGTTCGACGAGGAACGTGGTCGTTACTATGTGTCTTTTCCTGACGATCAGTAGTGGAGCCCAGTTGGGACGATCGGGGTTCTAGCATTTGGGGTTGTCTTATTTTCATCTGGATCTTGACCGTAGTCGGTCTATATGTTTGTATTTTGGATGATGTGTGATTAATATTTATGTATTGTGTGAAGTGGAGATTGTAAGCCAACTCTTTATCCCGTTCTTGTTCATTACATGGGATTGTGTGAAGATGACCCTTCTTGCGACAAAACCACTATGCGGTTATGCCTCTAAGTCGTGCCTCGACACGTGGGAGATATAGCCGCATCGTGGGCGTTACAAGTTGGTAATCAGAGCCATCCCCGACTTAGGAGCCCCCTTCTTGATCGAATCGCTGGCGTTGTTGAGTCTAGAACAAAAATGTTTTGAGTCTTAGGATTATATATATCGGAGAGTAGGATTCTTTTTACTCCTCAGTCCCTTCGTCGCTCTGGTGAGGTCTCTTGACGTAGAAGTTTTGACTATCCTCTCCTCAAATTTCACTAAAAAAAAATTTTAGGATCACGCGGGTATCTTGGAATCGTTCCGATGGTTTTGTGACGAGAACATTGTTCTTGCTGCCTCCTGACATTTAGGGGTTGTGGCAGTGTCCCGGGGAGTTGAGCTCGGAGGTGTTGTCGTCACAATTTTATCGTTGCAGTTCTGGAATACCTGAGTTTCGCCGACATCAAAATCTCTTTTATGCAGTTGTTGGTGAGATCACCTCGACGCCACCCAGTACTGGGGCGGGAGTTCGGGAGTATTGCCATAACTTGTATAACGGATGTTTTTCGAAGGTTGAGGTAAACGATTTTCGAAGGTTTCTTGGTTATGTGTTGACGGATGGATACAGCTGGATCTAGGGATTGTTAGTTTGGGTGATATATTTTGTGTCCCCTGTATCCCCTACACCAGATTGCATAACCAGAAAGTTTCGGGAGTTTATAAGTGGGAATTCAAGTAGCCTTAGGATATCTTTCCGACAGACGCATGATATGAGATTGGGGTTCGACGTCTAGTGGTCCGCCTGTATACAGTTAATTTTACAGTGGTCTCTTAGTGTCTTAAAGAGTCCATGGCTATGCCGACTCGGGGACGCTTCGTATGTCATGTGCACAGCCTTGTACATGATGGTGCTGTACGATTGAGCCCCTGTGGGCCCCACCACGAAAACTTCGGACGAAATATCTATCATATGTTTGTTCCGGCTTATTCTGCAAGCCAATACTTGTTTTGTTTTGTATTGTGGTATTCGAATTGCTTCGAATTCATATGTTCATTCCATATCTCTTCAAGTGGCTTCTCAACTTATGGAAGTGTGATGATTTACTACGGAATTCATTCGTTCATCTTCGTTCGAATGTTTATTGTGAAGACTATATGTTGCAATTTCTATCCGTTGATTCTACTTGTCTATTTGTCTATCAAGATGCTAACGGATGTCACCCTCTTCAGGATGGCTCCGCCAACGCGTCAGAATCCGGATCGCAATGAAGGGAGTCAAGCGAACCCTCCACCACCACCTCCACCTCCGGAGGCATGGCAAGCAATCATGGCAGCCACCAACGCCAATGCTCAGATGATTCTGCAACTCTTGCAAGAACGTACTCAAGGGCAAGGCAATCAAGGCAATCAAGGTCAAGGCAACAATCAGTTTCACTTTGCCACTCTCAACCAGTTTCTCGCAAATCAGCCCAAGTCTTTCAGCTACTGTGCCGAGGCCACGGATGCCGATGATTGGCTCGTGGACATCAACAAGCATTTTGAATGTAGCAATGTCAGGCCTGAGGACTATGTCAAGTTCGCTTCTTTCCAGCTCAAGGACCAAGCTGCTGATTGGTATCAACAATACAAAGATTCCAGAGGAGGTCGTGTAATCACTTGGACTGACTTCTGTCGCGACTTCAAAGCACACCACATTCCACAAAGTGTTGTTGAGAGCAAGTGTGAGGAGTTCCGCAATCTCAAGCAAGGCAACATGTCTGTGTATCAATACAACATTCAGTTTCAGAAACTTGCTCGCTTCGCTAAACAAGACGTTCCTGATGAAAAGAGCATGATTTATCACTTCAGAGGTGGCCTTAAAGAGGATCTGCAGTTAGCTCTCGTTCTTGTTGAGCCTACTCAGTTTGATCAATTCTACAATATGGCACTGAAGCAAGAGGCTGCTCAGCTCAAGTGTGAGGCTTCTAAGAAGAGAGTCAGAGACGCAGTTCAGTCTTCTTCTTCCTCACTTGTGACAGCTAAGCAACAGAAGTTCTGGTTGCCTCCTCCTCCTCCGTTTCGTCAGCCTTATCAGCAGAAGAACAAAGGTGGCCATGGTTCTTCCAACTCTTCCAACTCTGGCTATCAGAACAAGTCTCAGAATCAAGCTCCAAAGTCCAATGCTACCAAGGCGTCTTCCTCCTCCTCCTCCTGTCAGATCTTCCAGCAATGCAGTGGTCAAGCATAATCCAAAGTCTGCTAAGATGAACATGATGAATGCAGCTCAAGCGGAGGAATCTACTGATGTGATAATGGGTAATCTCTCAGTTAATGATATTCCTGCAAAAGTTCTTTTTGATACTGGTGCATCGCTTTGTTTCATGTCAAGGCCGTTTTTTGCCAAGCATGAGTTTTCCTGGTCTTATCTGGATAAACCTCTGGGTGTTATTTCTCCGGGGAAGTCAATGAGAGCCAACTCGATGGTTCCCAATGTTTCCATCAAGATAGGCGACTATAAATTTCAGTCTTCTCCAGTTGTTCTTGGTGACTCGGATATTGATCTTATTCTCGGGATGGACTGGCTTTCTAAGCACAAGGCTCAACTTGATTGTGCTGCCAGGGAAATTCAATTGACACACTCGTCTGAGGATGTGATTATCTATGCCGCTCGTGATGAAACCATTCGGTTTTTCTCTCTCAATGAGAAGGGTGAATTGAATGCCATCTCTTAGATTCCAGTCGTTTGCGAGTATCAAGATGTCTTTCCAGAAGAGCTTTCGGGTATGCCTCCTCATCGGCCAGTTGAGTTCGTTATCGAACTAGAGCCTGGCACTGAACCCGTTTGCAAGCGTCCATACAAGCTTGGACCCAACGAGCTGAAGGAATTGAAGAAACAGCTCGATGAACAAGAGCGTCTGGGTTCGATCAGACCGAGTTCTTCTCCATGGGGTTGTGGTGTTCTTTTTGTCAAGAAGAAGGATGGCAAGGACCGACTTTGTGTCGACTACCGTCCATTGAACAAGAAGACAATCATGAACAAGTATCCACTTCCCAACATCAATGAGCTATTTGAGCAACTCAAGGGTGCTAAAGTATTCTCGAAGCTTGACCTTCGTATGGGGTATCATCAGATTCGCATTCGTGAAGAAGATATTCCCAAGACAGCATTCTGAACAAGCTTTGGTTCTTACGAATATACTGTCGTGTCTTTCGGTCTTGTCAATGCTCCTCCAGTTTTCTCTCGGATGATGAATTTCATCTTCAACCCCTATACCAATGAATTCGTCCTGGTGTATCTCGATGATATCTTGGTCTTCTCCAAGAATAAGCAGGATCATGCCAAACATTTGCGATTGGTGCTCGACAAGCTCAGAGAGTATCAATTCTATGCGAAGTTCTCCAAATGTGAGTTTTGGCTCGATGAAGTTCTTTTCCTTGGTCACATCATCTCTGCCAAGGGCATCGCTGTTAACCCCGAGAAGGTGTCCGCAGTTGTGAATTGGGAACCTCCTCAAAATGTCAAGCAGCTCCGCAGTTTTCTGGGTCTTGCAAGCTATTGCCGAAGATTCGTTGAGAATTTCTCCAAGATTGCAAAGCCTCTTTCCAACCTCCTCCAGAAGCATGTGAAGTATGTCTGGTCTCCTGAGTGTGACGTTGCTTTCAACACTCTCAAAGAGAAACTAGTCACAGCTCCTATCTTGACTCCTCCTGATGAATCCAAGCCTTATGAAGTTTTATGTGATGCTTCTCTCCAAGGTCTCGGTGCTGTGTTAATGCAAGAGAAGAAAGTTGTGGCCTATACCTCTCGTCAGTTGAAGCCCAACGAGAAGAACTACCCCACTCACGATCTTGAGTTGGCGGCAGTTGTCCATGCATTAATAACGTGGAGACATCTCTTGTTGGGAAGACAAGCGGAAATTTCACTGATCACAAGAGTCTCAAGTATATCTTCACTCAGCCCAACCTCAACCTCAGGCAGACTCGATGGGTCGAAATGATTCAAGAGTACAATCTGAGTATTGAATATACTCCAGGCAAGGCCAATGTCATTGCAGATGCTTTAAGCAGGAAGGCTTATTGCAACATCTTAATTCTCAAGCCTTTCCAACCGGATCTTTGTGAAGCTTTCCGCAAGCTGAATCTCCAAGTTGTTCCTCAAGGCTTTCTTGCCAACCTCATAGTATCTCCTACTTTGGAAGATCAAATTAGTGAGGCACAACTCCTTGATGCCATGGTGAAGAAGGTGAAACGTGGTATCGACAAGGGTCTCTCCAAATACAAGTGCTATCACATTGATGACAGAGACACTTTGTTCTTCGAGGACCGGATTGTGGTTCCTAAAGGTGATCTAAGGAAAGTCATAATGAACGAGGCGCACAATTCTCTCCTTTCCATTCATCCTGGAAGTACGAAGATGTATCATGACCTCAAGCAGTCGTATTGGTGGACTCGAATGAAGCGAGAAATTGCTCAATTCGTGAATGAATGTGATGTCTGCCGAAGAGTGAAAGCAGAACACCAATGACCAGCTGGTCTCCTCCAACCTCTTGCTATCCCGGAGTGGAAGTTTTATCATATCGAAATGGACTTCGTGACTGGATTTCCCAAGTCCAAGCGCGGAAATGATGCTATCTTCGTTGTCATCGACAAGCTTTCTAAAGTGGCTCATTTCCTTCCAATCAAAGAATCCATCACAGCAGCTCAGTTGGCAGAGCTATACACCTCCAGAATTGTCTCCTTGCACGGCATTCCACAATTGATTTCTTCATATCATGGAAGCATCTTCACCTCTAAGTTCTGGGACTCCTTCCAGAAGGCCATGGGCACAAACATTCGCTTCAGCACAGCTTTCCATCCTCAAACTAGTGGCCAAGTCGAGTGAGTCAATCAAATTCTTGAAGATATGCTCAGGGCTTGTGTCATTTCCTTTGGCATGAAATGGGAAGATTGTCTTCCATATGCTGAATTCTCCTACAACAACAGCTTCCAAGCGAGTTCGGGCAAGGCCCCATTCGAGATTCTCTATGGCAGAAAGTGCCGTACTCCTCTCAATTGGTCAGAGACTGGTGAACGTCAACTTCTTGGCAATGACTTAATCACTGAAGCTGAAGAAATGTGTAAAGTCATCCGTGATAATCTCAAAGCCGCGCAATCGCGCCAGAAGAGTTACTATGATAGTAAGCACCGTGATTTGGTTTTCGAGATCGGAGACCATGTCTACCTCCGCGTCTCTCCAATGAAAGGCACTCGTCGCTTCGGTATCAAAGGGAAGCTTGCCCCTAGATACGTGGGTCCTTTCAAGATCATTGGCAAAAGAGGCGACCTCGCCTATCAACTTGAGCTTCCTTCCAACTTCGCGAATGTGCACGATGTGTTCCACGTGTCACAGCTCCGCAAGTGCTTCAAGACACCTGAGCGCACTATCAACTTCGAAGAGATTGACCTTCATCAAGATCTGTCTTATCATGAGCACCCCGTTGCTATTCTTGAAGAAACTGAGCGCAAGACTCGCAACAAGTCAATCAAATTTCTGAAAGTGAAGTGGTCGCACCATTCCGACCGAGAAGCCACCTGGGAACGCGAGGACCATCTCCGTTCCGAATATCCGGAGTTCTTTCAGTCCTAGATCTCGGGACGAGATCCTCTTGTAGTGGTGGAGTGTTGTAACACCCCGGATGTAAACTTCCATCTTTGACAATGTATCCAACCTTATTCTTCATCCAATTCCTTTTGGGTCCAATCCTTTTTGGTCTCTTTTGTTTTGTTTGTTGGTTTGTACTTATTGCATTGTCTTGTCATCACTGTCATCTTCTTTATGCACTTGCCATCTTATGTTGCATCATGGCCTCATCTTAGTGTTGCATTTCATCATCCTCTTCATGTGCATTGTGTGTGTCATGCATGTTATATTGTTGCTTGACCCATGTGTGATCCATACATGACTACCTCCATGCATCACCACCTCTTCTTCTCTTTTCTTTCTTGTTGGAAGTGCCATTTTTGTCCTCCTCCATAAATGTTAAATTTTTTTTCAACAATAAATCTTGCATCATGTCATAAACCTCTATGCCAAATTTCACTTCCTTTGGACTTGGTTTGGTTGGGTTCAACAAGGTTCAAGTTTGAATTTAATTCAAACTTGAATTATTTTTCTGCCTCTAAAAATCCCCAAGCCATTTTATTTAAATAATACCCATTTTCAGGAGCTTGGAGCTATTTTTATTTCTGCCAAATACCTCTCCTACCTCCCTGCATTTTTTCCTTTTCTACAGCTGCGAATTTAAAATTCACAGAACTAAGTTAAAGGGGGAAGCCCTCCTAGTGCAGCAACTTGGGCATTTTCCCCTCTCCCGCAGCCCAACAGAGCGCATCAACCGCAGCCCAGTCAGCCCACGCGTACAGGAGCTTCGTCCTCCTGTACGGCAGTGCATCCAGCGTGTCCACGTCGGACATGGGCGTGATTTGACGGCCGTCCGGCGTCCCTAGCCCCTATATATCATGTCACCGGTTCCCTAGGGTTCCTCCTCGACCGATTCCCCTCCTCTCCTTCCCTCGCTGCCGCCAGGTAAGGCTAGCCACGCCACGCCGTTGCCCTGCCCACCATGTTCCGGCCGAGCTTGAGCTCGTGCTCGGAGTAGCTCGTCGTCGCGCCTCCGACCCTCCTATTGCCGTGGAGAGGACCGTCAAGTCCTTCTTCGTCCCCTACCACCACGCCCGCACCTCTACGGCCCCTGGATCGACTACCACGACGACTTCTTCCTCCTCTGCTTCGCGGACAGCAGCCCCACCAAATTCAGAGCTCCCTCTCGTCGCCTCTGGCTCGTCTCCGTCGACCCCGTCATGTCCTAGGGTGAGCTGGGTAACGCACCTCCCTCTGCCATCCATCCCATGGCATGTAAGCACTCATAGGACTCACACGATCCGTGTATTTGCTGCGCCCGCAGTGCTCCGGCGAAGTCTGAAGATTTCTGCCGTGTGTGTACCTGCTGTAGCACGCCCGTGCGTCCCCGCGCTCCGATTCCCGCCTAGCTGCGTTCTCCTCGCTACACTTTCCCACTCGCTTGCAGCCCGCATGCCACAGCCACCTTGGTCACACGGCAAGTTCGTGTACTGCCTTTGCCTGCTCTCGTCCACGCACACACGCAGCTTGCGTTCCACGGGCTCCTGCTCGAGCGTTTGCATGCGCGCCACTACACCCGCACTCTCTTGCACTTCCCGCAGGCCCGATGCTGCTCTGCATCGCAAGTCGTCGCCTTCTAGCTCATCACCACCGGCGCCGGTGATTTCTGTGTTGTCACGGCCAAAGGCTCGGCCTTCTGGCCCTGGTTCAAAAGGAGCCAGGCGCCTCTCTCAATACACGCACTCCCCTCTAGCGCACTGGTTAGCACGCCTCTTTCCTACCTAGGAGACCTGGGTTCGAGTCCCAGGTTCCACGTTTTTAGTGGTGGCCTTTTATTTTCACTGTGACTATGACGCCTTGGTCCCATTGTCATCCACACACACTCACAGGCCCACATGTCATGCTCTCACATCCCTCGTATCTATTTCTTTTCCTTTATTAATCTTTTATTCCAGCGATTTCCATTTCTGGAATATGCTAACTTTCCTTTTCAGGCAAGTCCAGATCTGGACATTCCAAATATGGAAATTGCCAATTCTGTCATATTCCCTTTTAGGGCAGTTTCTCACTTATAGCATTTGTGATGATTTTTCTACAGTAACCTAGACATGTTATATATGTTTTTGGGGTAGAAAAATCCCACCAATCCAGTAGTGGCATTATTTTCTGCATTTAAGCAAGTTTGCATACATGTCATTTTACATCATGATGCTGTCTTGTCATTTTTGTGCGGTTTATTTCAAGCATGCTATGAGGTGGTTTTGCACATGGATAGTTTCATTTTCATGCCTACTCTATGCTAAATTTATTTCAGGCCATGATATGCTATGTAGTGAGTTAATCAAGCTTGTTAACATGCCTACATGAATCTGTTTTTGCCATGTCCTGAAATTTCATTAAGTCTGAATCTGTTTATAAAACTTGCTATGTTTACATGGTTGCCATCATATCTTCTGGTCCTTTTTGGCTTATGGTCAGTAAGGGACTTTTGTCATTTGCTTTTAGTAGAACACTGCCATACCTTGTTTTGCTATGTTAAGTTCCTTTAGCATGTTGATTTCGTGCTCTGAACTTTGCTACCTGATGCTGTTTTCTGCCATGTCCAGTTTTTCACTAAGTCTGTGAACCTGTTATCTTTTGCACTTTTGCCATGCTTGTTTGAGCTTGATATGTTGTGAACTAGCCGTAGCTCAGTGTTCATATTTTGTCAAGCATCTCCTGTAGTTTACTGTCATATGCTTTGTTGCTATGTTGGGGTGCTGTAGCATTGTTGCTTGTTGCATTTAAGTGCTATCCTGTTGTTTATCGCAGATTCGTGTCATTCTTGTTTTGCTTGCCATTTGCAAACCGTGCATCCGTTTCCGGTGATCTTTATATCGATTTCGACCGAAATCATATCATCTTTCCAGTGGCATGCTTGGTTTGCCAAGTTACTGCCATGTTTATCATTTTCCTTCCGGAGCACGCATATGCACCGCATATCATATCTTGCATACCATACATGTTTTGCATCATGTTGCTTGCGCATTCCTCGTTGTTGATTGTGGTTCCGTTTGTTTGTGTTCTTGTCTTGGATAGAGCCAGGAGACGAGTTCATGAACGAGGAACCTGTCGAGTACGCTTACGAGGATCAAGCTTTCGACAACTCTGAGAACCTTGCAGGCAAGATGACCACCCCTCGAAATCACTTCTATCTTTGCTTTGCTAGTTGTTCTCTCTATTGCCATGCTCCGCTACCTATCACTTGCTATATCATGTCTCCCATTTTTCCATGTCAGCCTCTAACCATCCTTTCCTAGCAAACCGTTGTTTGGCTAAGTTACCGCTTTTGCTCAGCCCTTCTTATAGCGTTGCTAGTTGCAGGTGAAGTTGAAGTTTGTTCCATGTCGGAACATGGATATGTTGGGATATCACAATATCTCTTATTTAATTAATGCATCTATATATTTGGTAAAGGGTGGAAGGCTCGGCCTTATGCCTGGTGTTTTGTTCCACTCTTGCCACCCTAGTTACTGATATACCGGGATTATGTTCCTTGAGTTTGCGTTCCTTACGCGGTCGGGTGATTTATGGGACCCCCTTGACAGTTCGCCTTGAATAAAAATCCTCCAGCAAGGCCCAACCTTGGTTTTACCATTTGCTACCTAAGCCTTTTCCCCCGGGTTTTCGCGAGCCCGCGGGTCATCTTATTTTAACCCCCGGGCCAGTGTTCCTCTGAGTGCTGGTCCAAACTAGAGCACCGTGCGGGACCGTCCCTTGGCAACTTGGGTTATGTTGGTACCTGTACGCTTCGCTTATCCGGTGTGCCCTGAGAACGAGATATGTGCAGCTCCTATCGGGATTTGTCGGCACATTCGGGCGGCATTGCTGGTCTTGTTTTACCATTGTCGAGATGTCTTGTAAACCGGGATTCCGAGACTGATCGGGTCTTTCCGGGAGAGGATTTATCCTTCGTTGACTGTGAGAGCTTATGATGGGCTAAGTTGGGACACCCCTGCAGGGTATTATCTTTCGAAAGCCGTGCCCGCGGTTATGAGGCAGATGGGATTTTGTTAATGTCCGGTTGTAGATAACTTGTCACTTGACCTAATTAAAATGCATCAACTGCGTGTGTAGCCGTGATGGTCTCTTCTCGGCGGAGTCCGGGAGGTGAACACGGTCTGAGTTATGAATGACGTAAGTAGGTGTTCAGGATCACTTCTTGGTCATTGCTAGATGACGTCCGTTCCGTTGCTTCTCTTCTCGTTCTCATTTGCGCAAGTTAGCCACCATATATGCTTTTGCCGCCGCAGCTCCACCTCATTACACCATCCTTTCCTACTAGCTTAAAATAGTCTTGATCTCGTGGGTGTGAGATTGCTGAGTCCCCGTGACTCACAGATTCTACCAAACCAGTTGCAGGTGCCGACGATGCCAGTGCAGATGATGGCGTCGATCTCAAGTGGGAGTTCGACGAGGAACGTGGTCGTTACTATGTGTCTTTTCCTGACGATCAGTAGTGGAGCCCAGTTGGGACGATCGGGGTTCTAGCATTTGGGGTTGTCTTATTTTCATCTGGATCTTGACCGTAGTCGGTCTATATGTTTGTATTTTGGATGATGTATGATTAATATTTATGTATTGTGTGAAGTGGCGATTGTAAGCCAACTCTTTATCCCATTCTTGTTCATTACATGGGAATGTGTGAAGATGACCCTTCTTGCGACAAAACCACTATGCGGTTATGCCTCTAAGTCGTGCCTCGACACGTGGGAGATATAGCCGCATCGTGGGCGTTACATAATGTACTTAATGATGTATGTAATTAGGTAAAATAATTCATCTTAGTAGCAAACAAGGAGATGGCGTGATTGAAGAAATTATGTTTCCATCTTCGCTGTCCCTTTCGAGGTGATGAACACATACATGCAAGTGCTATTTTCATACTTATGATAGCAGAAAGAAAAATCCGTGTGTAATATTGATGTTCATGTGATAATAGGTTGACTCCGTTCATATAATACTGGTGATGGATATTTATTCAAACTATTTTGACGCTTAATTGCAATCGCAAGCACATCCATATTGGAGCTGAGGTATAAATGACACCATAATTTTGTTAATATTTTTTATATTGATGTACTGTTTTGAA
The DNA here is from genome assembly GCF_002575655.3 of Aegilops tauschii subsp. strangulata. Lineage (NCBI taxonomy): Eukaryota > Viridiplantae > Streptophyta > Magnoliopsida > Poales > Poaceae > Aegilops > Aegilops tauschii. The sequence goes on from NC_053041.3 coordinate 406,972,447, forward strand.
TAATGTGCATGCCGCTGCGAATATTATTATTTGTAAATAAATGATTGTTATCGTATGATATGAAAAAATTATATAAAGCCGGAAGAAATTAAATGTTTTACTCATATGATATTAAAATGTTATTATCGTACTATTATGTTTAGTGGTTGTTTGGATAGCGAGTAATTACCCTCGGTTTTTTCAAAACCTATTGTAAGAAAATTAGTTTTTACTAATAGTCGTTTTTCCAAAAGCTCAGTTTTTGCATGTTACGAGAACCAGTTTAGGATATTTTTGGGGTAGTTAGAGAAAAGCAAACAGAGTTTTAGTTTGTGACGCTCATAGACGAGTTTGAGAAAAAATAGATCTCTAAATACCCGTTAACCAAACAACCCCGGAAAGTCTAAGCAAATGATTCTAAAAACAAACCGAATATTTGTAACGAAAATGCGATTATTATTTTAGTCGTATGATATGTAAATGTTGTCATCGTACTACTACTAATTGTTTAGTTATTAATTGTTAGAAATGTAAACATGTATGTTCGCTATGTACTATGGAAAATTTAGTAGTGTACTATGGGAACGTCTTACGCGACGGTCCTTTCGGGGTGGATGTGTCCTTGTGCGAGTCGACTACAGTTGTAGTGAGAGACATGGTCAATGTGGGTTACGCAACAGTCAGAAGGTGCATCCGAGCGGTGTTTGGCCAAGGGATGCAGGAAAAAAATGACAATGGAGGCCTTCGTCGTTGACGGAGGAAATGATGGGACAGTTGCTTGTTGGGGTTTGCGGCCTGTCACAGGTGATCAGTCGTGGGGGTCGTACATGAGGTTTGCAAGCAATCCCAATAACTCAGTGTATGGTCAGCCGATGGTGTATGTGGAGTTCATTTCAATCACTGATGTTGCCAGATGCAGTAGCAGGGGTGGTGAGGTCGACTTGGCCATCACATCAGCCCCTAGCGTCGGCCCATCGGAACCGACGGGCGGCCAGCCGTGTATGACACAAGATATTGGTCTGCGGGCGTTGACATGAGCGAACACGTGGAGGGATAGCCGGAGGCGCTAGATGATGATGATCATTCTTCCGCGTCTTCGGACTCAAGCGAAGAAGAAGATGTTCCTCCTCAGAGGGCGGTCGCGGCGACACTGCAACCTGGGTTTTTACAGGATATGAGCATCACCAATGAATTTCACTCTGTTTATGGCCTAGCAGCAGGAGCCTGGAGGTTGGGCAGGTTTTCCTAGACAAGAAGTCTGCTTACCAGGCGATAGATAGCTGTGCAATCGCCCTCCACCGCCAGCATAGAGTGAAGCAATCTGATAAAAAAGAGTTGAAGGTCATATGCATCCACTCCGCGAATGGTTGCCGCAGAAGAGTTCTCGCTAGACTGAAGCCTGGGGTATGTCAGTCATGGCATATCATAAAAATAGTGGAGCATAGTTGTGAGCAAACTGGGACTCTTTCAAATCACTGCAATGTGACTGCAAGATATGTGGCACAGAAGATGGAAACGATTGTCCAGGAAAGTCTCAACATTAGTATTAGGGCTTTGCAAAAAACTGCAGCAAATCAAATTGGCCTCCCTGTCAGCTACAGCAAGGCTAGGCGTGCAAAGGAAAAGATATTCTAGAACTTGTATGGAACCTATGAGGAGGCCTATTCTTATGCCCCCAGAATGCTTCATCAGATAGCAAGTGCTAATAGGGGGACTCAAGTTTGGCGGGAAGAACGTCCAAACCCAATAAACCCGGGTGAGCTAATCCTGGACCGCTTATTCTGGGCATACGCCCAGACTATACAAGCCTTCAGGCACTGTCGCCCGGTATTATCAGTAGATGGTACCTTTCTCACTGGAAAGTACAAGGGCACACTATTGGTTGTGATTGCAGCAGATGCAAATAATCAGCTTCTTCCTATTGCATATGCACTGGTCGAGAGCGAGAACAAAGATGGCTGGTTGTGGTTCCTGAGCTGCGTGAAGATGGGTGTCGTGAAAGAGTGTGCAGGTGTTTGCATCATCTCTGATCGCAACACTGGATTATTAAGCGCTCTTGACATAATTAAGGCGTCGAAAGAAGAGTGGGGGTGGCCAGATCTAGAGGGAAGGTGGTGCATGAGGCATTTGGCAGCAAACTTTTACTCCAAATTCAAAAACAAGGATTGGTTCAAGTTATTCAAGAGGATGTGCATGCAGAAAACTGAAGCCAAAATGAATGCGATCTGGGCAGGTGTCAATGGTGAGATCGACCGCGCGGCCTTGCCGCAGAGAGAAGACCGGAGGGGTCGTATGACGCCCATAAATTTGAGCTAGTGGATCCGCGAGAATTGCCCTCATTTGTACAAGTGGGCGCAGGCTCACGACACCGGGGCTCGGTATGGAATAATGACCAGCAACATGTCAGAGGTATAAAATGGTGTTCTTAAAGGGGTGCGAGCACTTCCTATCACAGCCCTAATTGAAGAAACTTGGAACCGGACCCTGTCATACTTTGCAGACAGGGTCACCGTCACCAATGCACAAGTTGAATTGAACAAGCCATGGTCCGAGAAGATGCAAAGACATCTGGACGAGAAAGCAAAGAAGTCCCAAAAAGTCATGGTTGCAGGAAAGTGGTCGCACTTTGGAATAAGTGGGAGGTCAATGTGCGAGCGAAGTACGTTAAGGGTCACCACAGAGGATCAAAAAAGCAAGCTGTCACCCTCGGCCCAACGTCCTGTGAGTGCATTGGTAACAAGCCCAAGCTTGAGGGCTACCCTTGCAGTCATGTGCTCCGGGCGGCTGCTGATCAAAATATCAGTGTCGAGCCATACATATCGCCGTACTTCAACATGTATAATCTGTACAGCACTTGGAACGGTCTGGGCTTGGGGCATTGATATGAACTACAAAATGTTGTGGCCAGATGGGCCGAAATGGGTTCCGAACGCCGCCTTGATGAGAACCGCAAAGGGACGATGTCAGTCTAGGCGTCATCGCAATGAAATGGACCATAGCCAGATGGGAGAACCAAGGCGATGCCGCGTTTGCATGTGTCCTGGACATTCACGTAGAGAATGCCCGTATCGAGCCAATAACACCGCATGATGTTGATATATCTGTACTCGCTATGTCTATTTATATATGCACTCGTTATGTGTACTTATATTAAATTTAAATTGAATCTCTTTGTATTATTGTACTCGTGATGTTAACTTCAGATAATTAATGTAAATTGTATCTCTTTGTATTTTTAAGTTAATTTTGATTTGTATTTGTGTCTTCCTCACAATTTATATTTGTATGTTTGTGTGCAGGTTATGGCTGAAGTGCCAATGCTTTTGTAGGGGCCCATGACGTCGGCCACCATTGCCACCTATTTTTGAACCCAAATACTAAGCATGATTATCGGACTTTCAGACTTCGAACCATAAAGAAAACATGGCCAATACACAATTCTTTCATTGCTCATCTTGACGCTTATAGACTACATGGTTTTGCTAGGCTCACATCATGCGAAGACCAATTACGTTCGGACCCATCCCTTTTGACATCCCTCATTGACCGGTGGAGACCTGAAACCCACACCTTTCACTTTCGTTTTGGGGAGCTTGCACCTACACTGAAAGATGTTTCTATGATCACTGCTCTACCAATTAGAGGTGAGCGGTTAGTCTCTCCACAAGTGTCTCCATCTTGGACATTAGATATAGCAGCCCGTCTTGGGATGGAAATGCCAGAATCACAATGTTCTGGTGGCCCTCGGGGCATCCCGCTTGCCTGGCTTCGTGATAACTTTCGTATTTTATCTAGCTTCGCCGATTCTTAGACGAGAAAAATACATTTGTTTGCGTATTTGTTGTGGCTCCTCGGGACTGTTCCAAATTCACGCAGGGACGTAGTTCTCCCTGGTCTCATCTATATTGCAGAGAATATGATAGATGAATCTTTATACGAGCAGCCAAAATACAGCTTCGGTTCTGCCATGCTATGTCATACATATAGAGGCTTGTGTGATGCCACACAAAAAACTTCTTTCGCACAAAAAGCTCCGTTACTTTGTGTCGCCTACGAGTTTCTACAGTTGTGGTCCTGGGAATACCTTCCTGTAGGACGACCTCGTATACTAAATCCCGTACACCCATACAACTTTAGCGAGGGCAGCAGTGCAACTATGGCCACCAGGTGGACAAAGGCATGGAAACGTTGTTCTCCAGATATTGCGAAAAATAGTTACCCTATATACCACCAGCAGTTTGAGATATTTGATGAGTCAGAAGTCACATGGAACCCGTGGACTCAGGACCAGATACAAATGGTCTTTGATATTCGACCCATCACAGCAGGCATCTTGAGCGATAGTGCATTCTGGCTGACTCGCCGCAACTTATTGTTCCTGTGGTGTGTTGAGCCTTACAACCCAGAGCGTGTAATGAGACAGTTCGGTCTCTATCAAGAGATTCCACCATCTTTTCCAAGACGTATCGATGAGGAAACCCATAAGTAAGATGTGACCTCCCTAAATAGTTAGTATCTTTTTTAATTTACTGAACTCACACTTTGTTACATAATTTGCAGGCTAACCAATATGGGCAGGGGTTGGAGTTTATACGATTGGAGGGAACACAACATTCAATGGGTACACAAGTGGGAAAATGAAGCGGTAGCAGATATAGTGCATCAACTTAGGTACATTTCATTTACATTATTTTATTACGATGACCATACGATGCGTGAAGATGCTTTGCTTTCATCACAACGGTTTATGTAATTATTTAATTTTACAGACCGTACGATGGAAGTACAGATCAAGCATACAAGCAGTGGTACTGCATCAACACACGTACTAGCCTGGCCAGTCAACCAGCTACGATATCAACACATCTCACACAGGAGGGACAGGCGCAAAGACATATTGAGCTGCATGCAGCTTACTATCGTGACCAGCTGGTAATCACTTGTAACTTTTTAGGTCCATCATTTCATAATCATTTCAACCAAATAACATCCAAATATTGTTCAGCTTGAAAGTTGCAATGAAGTAGGGCAGATGGCTGCGGAAAGCATACCGGCCCGGGGCCCAGCTCGCAAGTCATTCCAGAAACGTTTCAAGAATACATGACAACAAAGTTCAGATGCGGGAGAGGCGACGACGTTGTCACTGGAGCGTACAACATGCCCGTAGCGTGGTCAGCCAGACCGAGTGTGGCGCCGTCGTCCAGACCGAGCGAGGCACGTACGAGCCATGTGGAGTGGGGGGAGGGTCCGAGTACTAGAACGACATTGCCACGACATGACTCATCTCTGCCACTGCATCGCTCTTCTTCGGTGCAGCTTCATCAAGGGCAGACATCTCAGGACCATGGCACGGGCTTGGATTCAATGCCCGAGCAGACTCTTTCCCCGAACCTATATGCGTACCCAGGATATGACGCATACACCCAAGGTGAGGGATCTCAGTCGTATCTCTCCATGTGAGGGATCTCCATGCCCGAGGAGACTCGTGTACCAGATTTAAACCAGTACCACGTACAATGGCTAGACAGTACAAGCGAGGGATCTGATCAGGTAGTTATGTTTACATTTTAATGCATTTACAATGGTATCATATATTATCCTCTAACCATTTGTTTACAATATTTCTATGTGCAGTACATTCCTGATGCTAAGTGGGACGATGAGGACACCCAACGTGGCCTCAACACACGCATCCGGGGAGCATCACATGATCATGGCGACACGGTTACATCATTAGTTATGGAGTTCTTCGGAGGGGATGTTATTGGCCCATCTTTTATCCCCGAGGAGTCACAACCATACGCCTACAATTACGCTTCAGGTTCGCAACAAGGATTCCAGACTCCATCACCTATGCAGGAGTCGCAGACACATGAAGCCGAAGTGGAGTACGGCCGCGGTCTTCGTGTAACTCGGCCACCTAATCGCTTGTCGCTTTCCGGTCCTAAGGAAAGGCCAGGTGGTCGTCGTCGACTAGGGTGATTCATCTATCCACGTGTGCGACCCATTGTATCTACATATGTCAGTATCAGACTTTCCGATTTAAACATCTATGTATGCTGAAATAAAAATGCACCAGTCAGAAACAATGTTTCTCGCTTATATCTCCCGCCATACTATCCCGCTTCACTCTTCGGCTTATGTTAGGCCGAAATGATTTTTTTTAATTTTGGCTGATGAATACTGTGCAACCATTGCCCATCTTAGACATTGAAAAAAAATATTTTCACGCAACCCTTTCCCCTCAATATTTTCCCGCCAACTCTTTCCCTCCATATGTTCTCGCCACCCGTTTCCCGCCAACCCCTTCCCGCCATATGTTCCCGCCAACCCTTTCCCGCCATACCGTAATCGTTCTTTCCCGTCATTTTCTCCTCTCTACCTATAAAACCCCCTTCAGCGGAGGTGGATAAGCATTCCAGTGTAGTGTAGTCGAGATGTCCCATTATCCTTTCGATCATAGTTTTCACCCTAGGATGAGCAAGACTCTTCTGAGGCTAGCTACCGATTTCAGGATGGACAATAGGATAGTTCCATGGGACGAACTCACCGGTAGTGACACCATAATGAATGAGTTGGTTCACGAATTACGTAGGTCTGGGTGGCCTGAAAGGACCTATGAGAAGATACGTAAAGAACTTCTTAGGTTGTATGCAAGGTGGAAGAAGGTAGTGGAGCCGAAGAGTGAAACTTTCAGAAGGACTGCAGAAAAGATCCATTTTTATGGACTGAGGAGAGCGAGGACGAAGATGATATCTTCATGCCGCCGCTTCCGGGTTCTGCATCGTCAAAGGGCAAGAGTTCTGCATCGTCCAAGGACAAGAGTACTGCATCCTCGAAGGGCAAGAGTTCTGCATTGTCCAACGGTAAGAGTTCTGCATCCTCGAAGGGCAAGAGTTCTGCATCGACGGAGGATGGCGATGATGCCTTCATATAGTTTTTAAGCTGTATTCCAGTTCTACCGTTTAATTCAGATGTACTTGCATTATTAGTTTGTACTCTCTTATTGTAGGGCATTATGTTCTATCTTAATTTCATTTTGTAGTTGTTGCACGATGTTCGATAATTAGTGGAGGGAAAGAAAATGCCACTAATTTATTCTAAAACTGTATTTTTTTCATTACGACACGGTACAACTGAAAATAAGATACATCGTATTATTGAAATAAAGCTACATTTAACTACTGAAATAATGCTACATTAAACTGCAGAAATTAAGATACAAACGATTGCGAAATTTAAAATACTACCACAGGAATCTAGTGAGTCCAGCGTGGATATTTTCCTTTTCCATCGCCAGCTTCTTCTGCTGTCTTGGGCTCACGAGCCCTTTTTTTCTTTCTCTGTCTCTCCGCCTCACGAGCCTCCTTTCGCTGTCGTTCCTGCTCCTGCATGCGACGAGCCTAATGCTTTGATCCGAGCAAGGCAAAGTCATACCGACTGAAAAAATGTGTTACACACTTTGCGCAGTGGCGATTTCGAGGATGGCTGGACGAGAGCCTCGGTGTCTCCTTTTATAGGCTCAGACGACAAATGATGGCGAGAGAATAAGCGCGAACAGACGAAATTAGGCGGGAAATTTTAGGATCCCTGTAGTGTCGGCACAACAGGTTCCCGCAGCATCGGATTCCCGCAACGAGTGACTGATTACCGCAGTGCCGTTGCATCCGCTCAAGCAATAGCCAGAGCGATTCTCGCAGTGCCGTCGCATCCGCTGAGGCAAAAGTAGCAAAAGTAGGACTGATTCCCGGACGAAAGAACCAAAACCAGGGCATCAGCGTCCATATTCCCGCGCGTGGGAATCACCGCCGTCAACGTCGCTGTCGCGCCTGGGAATCAGGGTCGTCAGCGTCCGTTGTCGCGTCTACCAGAGATGCCGCCTGCCGCAGTGGCGGCGTGGCCCACCGGCTGGGCCCGCGAGCAGCAGGGCTTGTCGGCCAGGGAGCGGCAGCCGCAGCGCCCGCCGCCTCGCCCGATGGCGGCGTGGCCCACAGCGCCTAGCCCGTTCCGTCCCGGCTGCTGGCGCTATACAAAAACTGTTATACCCCGCACGGCCGCCTCCTGCTGTGGCGGCAGGGCCCGCCGCCTCCTGGCGTGGCGGCAGGTGCCACGTGTCACCTGCCGCGCCTACCGCCACGGCGTAGGGGGTTCTTTTTGGCCAATTCATCTGCAGGTGGTCTTTTTTAGCAATTCGTTCACGCAGGTGGTCTCTTTCGACAAAAAATCGGGTCATCAAGCAATGGTCCATGCTCTGCAATTCCAGTAGCTATACCTAAGATTTCCAATCACTGTCTTTCCTCTAGGGTACTTACACTAAAACTAAAACAGTTTTTGAGTTTCCTTTTAATACAAAATGAACTGGTACTGTCAATCAAAAGGAAAATACTAACAATCAGGGAAATAATAAGCAAAAATATTCCTAAAATAGTTTGTTTCTCATAATTTTGATATTATTGACATTTTTTTCCACATTTGCAGATGGGAAGCATGAAAAGAACAATAACTGAAGAGGATCTACTTACAATGTTACAAGAAGATCTCATCTCAATCTGAGATACACTAGCAAAATGTTTGCAGAAACTTTAGAAAAAAATGCTATATACATGATAATGGAAAATCCACAATCTATTGCAGGAAACATTTTCATTTACTGCACCGCTACATTCAGACATTATATTCAAGGTGAAGACCTACCAATCTGCATGATGGAACTAGCAAAAAGAGAGCAGAAAGAAAGCACAAAATTGTACAAAGGGTATATTAAAATTTGTCATGTTGCTCATAGGTGCATCCAGGAGAAGGGGCTATAAACATGAATCAAGAAAGAGAGGAAATATCAAGGAAACAAACAGATAACAGCAACAACACAACATTCGATAAAAATGCAAGCGAAATTATATCAAATTGTTCATATAAGAAAGGAAAAGAAGGAACAAAGCTACAACACATGAAGAAGCCGCAGCAGAACCTAATCCCTGGGAGGCAGACCTGTTTGACAATATGAATTTGGAACAGGTAGGTCACAAAATAATCTTGCTCTTCTCTATTTGTGCGAGTATCCTTTTTAACTGGAACTCAGAAGCAAGAACATCAAACCTAGATGCAAGCCACTTTACAAGCCTAAGTGGGACCTCAGTACTCACAAACCTAAGAAGACACTGCATGCCATAATTCTCAATGACACCCTTATACCTAGGACAAACCATCAACAACACCTGAGAAGAATTTCCCAGAATATCTAGTGAAGGTTGAACAAGCAACGAAATCAGAAGATCGTTTCTGCCTCTACAAAAAACAAAAAGGAGGAACACATTAAACCTATAGCACTACAAAATACAGTGAGAACCCATGAGTTTGGGCAACCAAAAAAAGGATATAAAAAAAAAGTAAAAAAAAAGACTAACCACATTCCTTCTCCCAGCACAGGATAACTTCCTCTTCAGGTGTTTTACTTTCTGAAAAAAAGAAACAACACAAGAATCAATCACAACTAGAAAAATAACACAGAAAGATTCATATATTACAACACGTAAAAATCAGAACTAGAAAAGAATGGGAATACAGACATGGTTCATATAGAACTGGAATAGAGCTTTGTCAAGTCCTCCATCATCACTTGTAGCCTCCTGAAAAGATAATAAACAACACAAAAAAATTTAAAACTCAAAAGAGGAGAATATAGGAGAAAATAAAGCTAAGGAATAAAAGACATAAATACCTACCAAAGACATAACATTAGAACCATCTTCCACAAAGTCATTGGGCACGAAGGGATCTTGCAAAAAATCTGCACTCTCAATAGAAGAAGCTTCCGGAACATCCTTGTGAGAGACTTTCCGTAGCCTCCCCATAGAGAATGAAGCTGAAAACTACAGAGGACTAAACTATTAATACTGATCCAAATTAGACCATCAAGGCAGGAAGTAGAAAAACTGGAGCAAATTACACTATACTAGTGACCAAAATTACAGAGTAATCAACGCAGTCAGCAACTACACTAAAAATAACTGAAACAAATTGCACACGATGATTACAGCTGTAAATACTGGTGCAGATTACACTATAGAACTTACGCAAATTACACTGAGAAGACTATGGAAAAAGTACCCTGTAATACTAAGCCAGCTTACAGAGTAATCAATGCAACAATTACACTGAAAGACTATGGGGAATTACACTGTAATACTGGTGCAAATTACACCATAGAACTTATACAAAATACACTGAAAAATACTATGGAAAATTACACTATAATACTAATCCAACTTACAGAGTAATCAATGCATCAATTACACTCAAAGACTACGGAAAATTACACTGTAAAAACTGGTGCAAATTACACTATAGAACTTATGCAAATTACACTTAAAGTCTATGGAAAATGACACTGTAATACTAATCCAACTTACAAAGTAATCAATGCATCAATTACACTGAAAGACTATGGAAAATTGCACTGTAATACTGCTGCAAATTACACCAAAAGACTAGGGAAAATTACACTGTAATACTAATCCAACTTACAGAGTAATTGGCATCAATTACACTAAAATACTTTGGAAAATTACACTGTAATACTGGTGCAAATTATACTATAAAACTAATACAAATTGGACAGTAACATCAAGGCGGGAATTACAAAAAAAAAGACTTGAAGCAAATTACAATATACTGCTGATCAAAATTACAGAGTAATCAGGGCAATAATTACACTGGAGAACTGAAACAAAATTACACACATTACTTACACTATAATACTGATCAAACTTACACTATAAGATTCAGGCAAATTACAGTGGAAGAATATGGAAAATTACACTGTAAAACTGGTCCAAATTACACTGGAGGGGCATTACACACTAAATAAAATGCGGGATGCAAATTAAAGTCAAAAACTGAGGAGATTACACTATAATACTGATGCAAATTACAGAGTAATCAATAAAGGGGCATCAATTAAAATGCAAAATGCTGATACAAAATTTACACCCAGACACCGTGGGACTTACACTATAGAAGCTGATGCAAATTACTTAACACAACTGGCGTATTAGACTGTAATTTAGAGATTCAGATAACATTACAGTGAAATTCAGAAAAACATTAGAGATACATCAGATGTAATTCTGGCGCATTACAGTGTAGTACAGAGATAATTTACGTAATAACAACTTGGGGGATTACAGTGAAAATCAGACACACATTACAGAATAAATTCAGAGATACATCATAACACAACTGGGGTCATTCCAGTGAAAAAAGCATGAGGTTGGAGTGAAGCTATACAGGACAAGGTACAATGAAGCTACAGGGCAGCTAATAGGGTAAAAAATCGCACAGAAGAATTGCATACAATACTAGGAAAAATCTCAGTGTAACATACACTCCTATTATGGGGGAACACTGAAAAAACAAGCATAAAATTCAGATAGGTACAGAGAAGGGACTGTCGAAACAGAGAAATTCTGTAACCATCGGGATAAAACAACATCATGGAACAAAAACATGACTAAAATCATGGGCTACAATTAGAACTACAACCCAATACAGAACGACCAGAACTCGATCTTCAGAAGTCAAAGCCACGGGATCCACCGCTGAAAACTAACGCCTATACGCCTACCTACACATCAACAGCACAGAACTTACGTCTACGCGTACATCCACAGACAACAGCAGAACACTGCCCAGGGAAATGGCCTGCGGAATCCTAACCGAGCAGGATTTGGCCTACGTCCGCAACAAACCGAGCGAGGCCACGGCATGGAGTATCTTTTAAAATGCTAGCTGCCTGCACTTTCAGCTAGATAGTTTTGACTGACGCTCTTGGGAGCTACATTATCTACTTATGTGCTTTATTTAAAAATATTCTGTCAACCTATAGTGCTTTTAGAGCCTGGTTGGAGCAAGATACCGCTAGGAAGATGTCTCTATATGTCAAAATATGTTTCAGTCGGAGAGGTTTTACTGCTTTATTTCAGCGGCTCGGCTATGTTGGTGATTAAAATAATACATGAATTAGTATAATAATAGCTATAATAATGCGGGAATTATTTATTCATTGGATTCAGCAAATAGACAGGTTACTTGATAGCAAAAGCCAGTTATACTGTATCATGAATATGGAAGTCTTTTTCAGCCAAACTACTTCATTCATACATGTGAAAAATCAATACGGTCACTAGTACAGGAACCCCTAGTTAACCGCGTTCGAAAGTTGTCACTAGCAGCGTCTATGCTGCGCGCTGCTAGTAAATATACATTTTTTCCTGGAGCTTCTTTTTCCTAGAGATACATGTTGTTTTCCTGGTATGTTTGATGTACGATACTATTTTTTCTGGTCCTCTTGTGTTTCTGTTTAGTTTGTGCAGTTAAGCGTATCTGTGCTGGATCATACATGTTATATGTACTTGACATATATGAACTTAGCACCAACTAAGAAATCTCATGTTCTACCATAAAGCACTAAGTCGACAATATATTATAATTACAGTGCATATATGTATTGAAAATAACTTGACTCTTCTGATTTGTAATGAACTTCTGCTCATGCGCTTCAGTGAATCTTATTTTGCAGGAAATTTTGCAAGTGGAGGCGAAGGATTGTTCTAAACTGACAGATGAAGCTATGCGTTCTTTTAGTGGACTTTTATATGTTTGCATAGTTTTTGCTCTTCAAACATGAAGCTTAGAAAATTTCAGAAAATTGTTACTAAGTTAAGCTTCATGTATGACAGATTGTCATTGGAAATAGATACACTTTATGTTAGATTTACCGTGCTGTAAACTAAGCTTGCATTGTTCAAAATTGACGTTTTGATTAATTTGGGATTTTTGTTCAATGTTCTTCTGAAAAAATATTACTAGCACATGAACAATGTTCTTTTCTCAGTTTCATGCTAGTACAATACTGGTCTACTAGACTGCTGTTTAGTGGTTGATTGATGCTATAGTTGTACGACTCTACAACTCATAAGCCTAGTTTAAAAAATCAGACTGACAGTTGAACCCTTGAGGCTACCGGTTTAAGTTTCTATCAGTCGAGACTGCCGGTTCAAGTCGTTCAATAGCGACAAAAAACTGAAATATTTAAGTTACTTTTCCTAAAAAATTGACCTCTGACCAAATGAATCATTTATTAGTTATAATCCACTATGGAATCACAAACTGTGGCTAGCCCAGTTGGTATTGGGCTATTGGGCATGCGATGGCTCAAGGTCAATGGTTCAATTCCTAGTTTACAGTTTAAGTTTCTATCGGTCGAGACTGCCGGTTCAAGTCGTTCAATAGCGACAAAAAACTGGAATATTTAAGTTACTTTTCCTAAAAAATTGACCTCTGACCAAATGAGTCATTTATTACATTACATGATGATTTCGGTTTGGTGATGCTTATCGAGCATCCGGTCTCGAGCTCCAGGGGTGAAAACCCTACGTCTAACCCTAATTGGGTATACCTGGCAATGGCGGCGTTTGGTGTCGTTACCTTCTTGAAGGCGTGGCTTGGAGTTTACTCGGACTTGTCTCTAGGGTGAAAACCCGTGATCTGGCCTTTGGTGGCTAGGTCCGGCGACGGCGGCGCTTGATCGTCGTTTCCTTCTTGAAGGCGTTGTTGTTGGAGAACCTTCTCGTGTCCTTGTGATGTGAAGAATGATTGCTGCGGATGGTCATCATTGTAGTTCGTCGGTTGCTGTTATGAACACTTTGGGTTTTTTTCCTCGCCTAGGCACAACTTCGGTCTTTGATGACTTTGCTCATTGCCAGCGTGTTTCTTTGTGTGTGTGCGTTGGTGTTGGCTGTGTGCATCTTAGTTGTGCAGAGGCCGGGTGTGTGCTCATGGTGTTTGTATCCACTTGATGCTTCATTTTGAGTTAATAAAATCCACCCTTTATCGAAAATTAGTTATAATCCACTATGGAATCACAAACTCTGGCTAGCCCAGTTGGTATTGGGCTGTTGGGCATGCGATGGCTCAAGGTCAGTGGTTCAATTCCTAGTTTACAGTTTAAGTTTCTATCGGTCGAGACTGCCGGTTCAAGTCGTTCAATAACGACAAAAAACTGGAGTATTTGAGCTACTTTTCCTAAAAAATTGACCTCTGACCAAATGAATCATTTATTAGTTATAATCCACTATGGAATCACAAACTGTGGCTAGCCCAGTTGGTATTTCAGTGGCTTTTTTGCTAAAGACTGACACACCTAAAAATATTGAATAAGGCCTCCATTCCGGTTTTTTAGTCGGACTGGCGGTCCGGTCCGGTTTATAAAACTATGTTCAAAAGTCAAGCACTCGTTTGCTGTTGGTCTTCCACTCCTTCGTGAGTACCTACATTAAATAGTTAATTTTATAATCATTTTAAAGTGTGCATTTGCATTTATGGTCGTGGAGTCATCCAAAAAACCGCGTAAAAGTATGGTTAATATGATATTCACTGCAAACATATCGAAATAGTTCCGTACGAGTATTTAGCACCAAACTGTATTGTTTTTTGTATCGTATCGCCCGAAGAACGAAAACTTTATTTACCAATACAAAAAAGTATTTGTACAAAAAAAACACGTTGGCACGTGGGCCTTGTGTGAAGGTACTGGTGATCTTTGTATGCAGTTGATTTTAGTATTTCTATTTCTCCATATAATAGAACTTGTAACACTATGATCAACTCATGATTATGTGTTCCTAATAGTGAATTTCATAACATATACCACTGACACATACTTATATGTTACTATGCGAAAACATATGTAACACAATCTACCACCACATATTTATATGTTACTGTTACCATACCGCTGTAACACATTTGGGGGCCTTATATAGTATGTGTTACTGCCTGTCGTTCAACACAAAATGGGGTGTTACTGTAAATTTCCTTGTCACACATTTTTGTATGTGTTACATGATTGTGTTACTTAAAGTCTGTTCTATTGTAGCCAACGTGACCCCGGAGTACTACCACCTCCCATTTAAAGAGTTGAAGATTCTAGTCCCCCTATCAACAGATGAACACCCTAGAGCTAGCATCTAGGCTGTGGCCAAAGAGAGCCATCATGTTTGAAGAAAATGATGTTGGTAAGGACTCACAATTTTACAACTGGCCACAGATCCCAACTATGCTGGTGATGACCTTGTCGATGACCCTAACCTAACTAGTGTGCTCAAGACAAAAAACTATCAACCTTGGTGCTAGCAATGAGTTGATCAAGGAGGAAGATGGCAAACGCAAGCTTGTAGAATGTGGTGCAGAATTCCTATGGACAAACTAGCATCAAAATACAAGCAATAAAAAGCGCTTGTACCCTATTCAAAAATATGATGCGATATTACAGTTATATGCATGTGCTCAACTGCACAATCATTACATGGAAATTTTGAACAAACCCAAGACCGAACGACTTGAAGAGATCATGGTTCAGTTTCAAACACAACACTTCCACCATGATAAGAGTTTCATTATTCCCTATTGGTTGGGAGGACTTGTTTGACCTATATAATCTGACAGTTCTAGATGCGAGAATCCTCAGATGCTTCATACTACGACTTCAACAATGAGGATGAACCCTAATATAAACTTTGTAGATCAAGGTGTTAGCTATGGTGCTAATATGGTGAATTTTGGCATGCCGAGGATTACATTGTCCAGTTGATAAGCATGAGGCAGGACGAACATATTATCACTTTTCCCTCCAACAGAAAGGAAGCCTACTGTTGGGGAACGTAGTAATTTCAAAAAAATTCCTACGCACACGCAAGATCATGGTGATGCATAGCAACAAGAGGGGAGAGTGTTGTCCACGTACCCTCGTAGACCGTAAGCGGAAGCGTTATGACAACACGGGTTGATGTAGTCGTACGTCTTCACAATCGACCGATCCTAGTACCGAAAGTACGGCACCTCCGCGATCTGCACACGTTCGGCTTGGTGACGTCCCACGAACTCACGATCCAGTAGAGTGTCGAGGGAGAGCTTCGTCAGCACGACGGCGTGATGACGGTGATGATGAAGCACTACGACGATATGACCGAGGTGGATTATGGTGGAGGGGGGCACCGCACACGGCTAAGAGATCAATGATCAACTTGTGTGTCTATGGGGTGCCCCCTGGCCACGTATATAAAGGAGCAAGGGGAGGAGTGATGTCTACTACGCAACCTTCTTCTTGTAGACGTTGTTGGGCCTCCAAGTGCAGAGGTTTGTAGGACAGTAGAAAATTTCCCTCAAGTGGTTGACCTAAGGTTTATCAATCCGTGGGAGGTGTAGGTTGAAGATGGTCTCTCTCAAACAACCCTGCAACCAAATAACAAAGAGTCTCTTGTGTCCCCAACACACCCAATACAATGGTAAATTGTATAGGTGCACTAGTTCGGCAAAGAGATGGTGATACAAGTGCAATATGGATGGTAGATATAGGTTTTTGTAATCTGAAAATATAAAAAACAGCAAGGTAACTATTGATAAAAGTGAGCACAAACGGTATTGCAATGCGTTGAAACAAGGCCTAGGGTTCATACTTTCACTAGTGCAAGTTCTCTCAACAATAATAACATAATTGGATCATATAACTACCCCTCAACATGCAACAAAGAGTCACTAATAGCGGAGAACAAACAAAGAGATTATTGTAGGGTACGAAACCACCTCAAAGTTATTCTTTCGGATCGATCTATTCAAGAGTTCGTACTAGAATAACACCTTAAGACACATATCAACCAAAACCCTAATGTCACCTAGATACTCCAATGTCACCTCAAGTATCCGTGGGTATGATTATACGATATGCATCACACAATCTCAGATTCATCTATTCAACCAACACAAAGAACTTCAAAGAGTGCCCCAAAGTTTCTACCGGAGAGTCAAGACGAAAACGTGCGCCAACCCCTATGCATAAGTTCACAATGTTACGGAACCCGCAAGTTGATCACCAAAACATACATCAAATAGATCACGTGAATATCCCATTGTCACCACAGATAAGCACATGCAAGACATACATCAAGTGTTCTCAAATCCTTAAAGACTCAATCCGACAAGATAACTTCAAAGGGAAAACTCAATCCATTACAAGAGAGTAGAGGGGGAGAAACATCATAAGATCCAACTATAATAGCAAAGCTCGTGATACATCAAGATCGTGCCAAATCAAGAACACGAGAGAGAGAGAGAGAGAGAGAGAGAGAGAGAGAGAGAGAGATCAAACACATAGCTACTGGTCCATACCCTCAGCCCCGAGGGTGAACTACTCCCTCCTCGTCATGGAGAGCGCCAGGATGATGAAGATGGCCACCGGAGAGGGATTCCCCCCTCCGGCAGGGTGCCGGAACGGGTCTAGATTGGTTTTTGGTGGCTACAGAGGCTTGCCGTGGCGGAACTCCCGATCTAGGTTATGTTCTGGGGGTTTCTGTATATATAAGAGGTTTTGGTGTTGGGAACAAGTCATGGGGGTCTCCGAGGCGGCCACGAGGTAGGGGGCACGCCTAGGGGTTAGGGCACGCCCCCACCCTCGTGGGTGCGTCGGGACTCTTCTGGCCCATCTCCGATGCTCCGTGGGCTTCTTCTGGTTCAAAAATAATCTCCGTCAATTTTCAGGTCAATTGGACTCCGATTGGTTTTCCTTTTCTGCGATACTCAAAAACAAGGAAAAAACAGAAACTGGCACTGGGCTCTAGGTTAATAGGTTAGTCCCAAAATCATATAAAATAGCATATAAATGCATATAAAACATCCAAGATTGATAATATAATAGCATGGAACAATAAAAAATTATAGATACGTTGGAGACGTATCAAGCATCCCCAAGCTTAATTCCTGCTCGTCCTCGAGTAGGTAAATGATAAAAACAGAATTTTTGATGTGGAATGCTACCTAACATATTTATCAATGTAATTATCTTTATTGTGGCATGAATGTTCATATCCGAAAGATTCAAGATTTTTTTTTAATATTGGCATAAAAATAATAATACTTCAAGCATACTAACCAAGCAATTATGTCTTCTCAAAATAACATAGCCAAAGAAAGCTCATCCCTACAAAATCATATAGTTTGGCCATGCTTCATTTTCGTCACACAAAATGCTCTCATCATGCACAACCCCGATGACAAGCCAAGCAATTGTTTCATACTTTAGTATTCTCAAACTTTTTCAACTTTCACGCAATACATGAGCGCGAGCCATGGACATAGCACTGTGGGTGGAATAGAATATAATGATGGGGGTTGTGTGGAGAAGACTAAAAAAGAAAGTCTCACATTGACGTGGCTAATCAACGGGCTAGGGAGATGCCCATCAATTGATGTGAATGCAGGGAGTAGGGATTGCCATGCAACGGATGCACTAGAGCTATAAATGTATGAAAGCTCAACAAAAGAAACTAAGTGGGTGTGCATCCAACTTGCTTGCTCATGAAGACCTAGGGCATTTGAGGAAGCCCATTGTTGGAATATACAAGCCAAGTTCTATAATGAAAATTCCCACTAGTATGTGAAAGTGACGACATAGGAGACTCTCTATCATGAAGATCATGGTGCTACTTTGAAGCACAAGTGTGGTAAAAGGATAGTAGCATTGTCCCTTCTCTCTTTTTCTCTCATTTTTTGGCCCTTTTTTATTTGGCCTTTCTCTTCTTCTTTTTTTCTCTTCTTTTTTCTTCTTTTTTTCTTCGTCTCGAGTGGCATCCCGACTTGTGGGGGAATCATAGTCTCCTTCATCCTTTCCTCACATGGGATAATTCTCTAATAATGAAGATCATCACATTTTATTTACTTACAACTCAAATATTACAACTCGATACTAGAACAAAGTATGACTCTATATGAGTGCCTCCGGCGGTGTACCGGGATGGGCAATGAAACAAGAGTGACATGCATGAAATTATGCATGGTGGCCTTGCCACAAATACGATGTCAACTACATGATCATGCAAGCCAATATGACAATGATGAAGCGTGTCATAATAAACGGAACGGTGGAAAGTTGCATGGCAATATATCTCGAAATGGCTATGGAAATGCCATGATAGGTAGGTATGGTGGCTGTTTTGAGGAAGATATAAGGAGGTTTATGTGTGATAGAGTGTATCATATCACGGGGTTTGGATGCACCGGCGAAGTTTGCACCAACTCTCGAGGTGAGAAAGGGCAATGCACAGTACATAAGAGGCTAGCAATGATGGAAGGGTGAGAGTGCGTATAATCCATGGACTCAACATTAGTCATACAGAACTCATATACTTATTGCAAAAATCTACAAGTCATCAGAAACCAAGAATTACGCGCATGCTCCTAGGGGGATAGATTGGTAGGAAAAGACCATCGCTCGTCCCCGACCGCCACTCATAAGGATGACAATCAAAGAACACCTCATGTTTCAAATTTGTCACACAACGGTTACCATACGTGCATGCTACGGGACTTGCAAAATTCAACACAAGTATTTCTCAAATTCACAACTACTCAACTAGCATGACTCTAATATTACCATCTTCATATCTCAAAACAATCATCAAGTATCAAACTTCTCATAGTATTCAATGCACTTATATGAAAGTTTTTATTATATCCCTCTTGGATGCCCATCATATTAGGACTAAATTCATAACCAAAGCAAATTGCCATGATGTTCTAAAATACTCTCAAAATAATATAAGTGAAGCATGAGAGTTCATCTATTTCTTCAAAATAAAACCACCTCCGTGCTCTAAAAGGATATAAGTGAAGCACTAGAGCAAATGAAAAACTACTCCGAAAGATATAAGTGAAGATCAATGAGTAGTTGAATAATTATGTAACTATGTGAAGACTCTCTAACATTTAAGAATTTCAGATCTTGGTATTTTATTCAAACAGCAAGCAAAACAAAATAAAATAAAATGACGCTCCAAGAAAAACACATATCATGTAGTGAATAAAAATATAGCTCCAAGTAAAGTCACCGATGAACGAAGACGAAAGAGGGGATGCCCTCCGGGCATCCCCAAGCTTAGTGATACGTCTCCGTCGTATCTACTTTTCCACACCCTGTGCACGAGGGTGGGGGCGCGCCCCTTGCCTCGTGGGCCCCCTGGTGGTCCACTGACCTCAACTCCAACTCTATATATTCACGTTCGAGGAGAAAAAAATCAGGGAGAAGGATTCATCGCGCTTTGCGATACGAAGCCGCCGCCAAGCCCTAATCTCTCTCGGGAGGGCTGATCTGGAGTCCGTTCAGGGCTCCAGAGAGGGGAATCCGTCGCCATCGTCATCATCAACCTTCCTCCATCACCAATTTCATTATGCTCACCGCCGTGCGTGAGTAATTCCATCATAGGCTTGCTGGACGGTGATGGGTTGGATGAGATTTACCATGTAATCGAGTTAGTTTTGTTAGGGTTTGATCCCTAGTATCCATTATGTTCTGAGATTGATGTTGCTATGACTTTGCTATGCTTAATGCTTGTGACTAGGGCCCGAGTGCCATGATTTCAGATCTGAACCTATTATGTTTCCATGAATATATGTGAGTTCTTGATCCTATCTTGCAAGTCTATAGTCACCTATTATGTGTTATGATCCGTAACCCCGAAGTGACAATAATCGGGACCATTACCGGTGATGACCGTAGTTTGAGGAGTTCATGTATTCACTAAGTGTTAATGCTTTGGTCCGGTACTCTATTAAAAGGAGGCCTTAATATCCCTTAGTTTCCAATATGACCCCGCTGCCACGGGAGGGTAGGACAAAAGATGTCATGCAAGTTCTTTTCCATAAGCATGTATGACTATATTCGGAATACATGCCTACATTACATTGATGAATTGGAGCTAGTTCTGTGTCACCCTATGTTATAACTATTGCATGAGGAATCGCATCCAGCATAATTCTCCATCACCGATCCAATGCCTACGCGCTTTTCACATATTGTTCTTTGCTTAGTTACTTTTCCATTGCCACTGTTACAACAAAACTGCTACTGTTACTTTTGCCACTGTTACCATTACTTCCATACTACTTTGCTACTAAATACTTTGCTGCAGATATTAAGTTATCTAGGTGTGGTTGAATTGACAACTCAACTTCTAATACTTGAGAATATTCTTTGGCTCCCCTTGTGTCGAATCAATAAATTTGGGTTGAATACTCTACCCTCGAAAACTGTTGCGATCCCCTATACTTGTGGGTTATCAAGACTATTTTCTGGCGCCGTTGCCCGGGAGCATAGCTCTATTCTGTGAGTCACTTGGGATTTATATCTGCTGGTCACTATGAGGAACTTGAAAGATGAAAGAACTAAGATTTTTCCCTCAACTACGAGGGGAGGTAAGGAACTGCCATCTAGCTCTGCACTTGATTCACCTTCTGTTTTGAGTAATCTTGCGACACCTAAACCTGCTTCTGCTATTAATTATGATATGTCGCATGTTATTGATGATGCCATTTCTGCTATGCATGATACTTATGATGAAACTACTTCTATGCTTGATACTACTGTGCCACTAGGTGAATTTCTTGATGAACACCTTGCTAGGGCTAGAGAGAATGAAATTATTGAAACTGATAACATTGATGAAAGTGATGATGAAGATTCTCGCCCTAGATATGAATTGCCTGTTGTGCCTGAGGGTTATGTTATGGATGAAGAAACTGCTAGAGACTTTCTTGCTTGCAATGATAGGAGTGATCTTAAGAAATTATTAGCTAAGCTGAAAGAAAAATCTCTGAATGCTAGAATGAAATATGACCCTGCTTTTGCTACTTCACCTATTTGTGTTACTGATAAGGATTATGATTTCTCTATTGATCCTGAGATAATTACTTTGGTTGAATCTGATCCTTTCTATGGCCATGAATCTGAAACTGTTGTGGCACATCTTACTAAATTAAATGATATAGCCACCCTGTTCACTAATGATGAGAAAACTCGCTACTACTATATCCTCAAGTTATTTCCGCTCTCATTAAAGGGTGATGCTAAAACATGGTTTAATTCTCTTGATCCTGGTTGTGTGCGTAGTCCCCAGGATATGATTTATTACTTCTCTGCTAAATATTTTCCCGCTCATAAGAAACAAGCTGCTTTAAGGGAAATATATAATTTTGTGCAAATTGAAGAAGAGAGTATCCCACAAGCTTGGGGGAGGCTTCTCCAATTACTTAATGCTTTGCCTGATCATCCTCTCAAGAAAAATGAAATACTTGATATCTTTTATAATGGACTAACCGATGCTTCCAGAGACCACCTGGATAGTTGTGCTAGTTGTGTTTTCAGGGAAAGAACAGTTGATCAAGCTGAATTGCTATTGAATAATATGTTGACTAATGAAAATAATTGGACACTTCCTGAACCAACTCCTAAGCCAACTCCGAAGAAAAGGGGTATTCTATTTCTCAGTCCTGAAGATATGCAAGAGGCAAAGAAATCTATGAAAGAAAAGGGTATTAAGGCTGAAGATGTTAAGAATTTACCTCCTATTGAAGAAATACATGGTCTTAATTTGCCGCCTATTGAAAAAATACACGGTCTTGATAACCCGACACAGGTAGTAAAGGTAAATTCTCTCTATAGATTTGATGAAGGTGATATTCCGCGTTATAAGTCTGCTAGCCAATGCTTAGATGAGTTTGATAATTTTATTGTCAAACAAGAAAACTTCAATGCTTATGTTGGTAGACAATTGAAACGAAATGCTTATATGATTGAACAGTTGGGTGATTATATGTCTAGAGTTAAAGGTGAACTTAAACTCATTAGTAAACATGCTTCTATGGTTACCACTCAAGTAGAACAAGTTCTTAAAGTTCAAAATGATTTGTTCAATGAATTAAATAATAAGAAGAATGATAATGCTGTTAGAGTTATGACTAGAGGGGGTAAAATGACTCAGGAACCTTTGTATCCTGAGGGCCACCCTAAGAGAATTGAGCAAGATTCTCAGAGAACTAATGTTGATGCACCTAGTCCTTCTAAAAGGAAGAAAAAGAAAAATGATAGGACTTTGCATGCTTCTAGTGAACCTGTTGTTGACACACCTGAGAATCCCAATGATATTTCTATCTCTGATGCTGAAACACAATCAGGTGATGAACACGAACCTAGTGATAATGTTAATGATGATGTTCATGTTGATGCTCAACCTAGTAATGACAATGATGTAGAGATTGAACCTGCTATTGATCTTGATAAACCACAATCAAAGAATCAACGTTATGATAATAGAGACTTTGTTGCTAGGAAGCACGGTAAAGAAAGAGAACCATGGGTTCAGAAACCTATGCATTTTCCTCCTAAACCATCCAAGAAAAAGGATGATGAGGATTTTGAGCGCTTTGCTGAAATGACTAGACCTATCTTTTTGCGTATGCGTTTTACTGATATGCTTAAAATGAATCCTTATGCCAAGTATATGAAGGATATTGTTACAAATAAGAGAAAGATACCAGAAGCTGAAATTTCCACCATGCTTGCTAATTATACTTTTAAGGGTGGAATACCTAAGAAACAAGGAGATCCAGGGGTACCAACTATACCATGCTCCATTAAAAGAAATTATGTTAGAACTGCTTTATGTGATCTTGGAGCCGGTGTTAGTGTTATGCCTCTCTCTTTATATCGTAGACTTGATTTGAATAAGTTGGCACCTACTAAAATATCTTTGCAAATGGCCGATAAATCAACCGCTATACCTGTCGGTATTTGTGAGGATGTGCCTGTTGTGGTTGCAAACGTTACTATTTTAACGGACTTTGTTATTCTTGATATTCCCGAGGACGATAGTATGTCGATTATCCTTGGTAGACCCTTTTTGAATACTGCAGGGGCTGCTATTGATTGCAACAAAGGCAATGCCACTTTTCATGCTAATGGTAATGAGCATACGGTACACTTTCCAAGGAAATAACCTCAAGTCCACAGTATCAATTCTATTGGAAAAATTCCATCGATTACTATTGGAGGTTTTGAATTTCCTCTTCCTACTGTTAAGAAGAGATATGATATTCTTATTGTTGGAGATGTGCATATCCCCGTTGAGGTAACATAGTGTTATTCGAAATTTCTCCGGTTTCATGTTATTCAGAATGAGTTTGTTAACAAGACTTGATCAACCTTGTTAGTGGGTTCCTTTTGATGAGCATGAGATGGATGAAGTTAGAAAGCACAACCTTCTGTACCCTCCTTTTACTTTCTGTTATTTAGATTAAATAAAGCAAAATTAGTATATTCTATCTGTTTTCTAAATTATCTGTGCAATAAAAAAACCCGAAAATAAAAGTTCTCCAAATGCCCTGAAAATGAAATATGATTTACTCTAGAATATTTGAGAATATCTGGCACTGAGAACACACCAGGGGGAGCAAGCACCTGGCCACGAGGGTCCAGGGCGCGCCCACCCCCTGGGCGCGCCCCTTGCCTCGTGGGCCCCTGGTGGCTCCCCTCCACTTATTCCAGCCACCACACACTCCTTCCTCCCAAAAAATCACCAACCAGCTCAAGCACGAGTTCTAGCTCATCTTGCTGCGATTTTCGATCTCCTTGCTCAAAGCTCCAATCACAAAACTGCTTTGGGGGGTTGTTCTTCGGTATGTGACTCCTCCAATGGTCCAATTAGTTTTTGTTCTAGTGCTTTATTTATTGCAATTTTTTGCTGCCTAGGTGACCCTGTTCTTGAGCTTGCATGTCAAATTTATATGGTCCCAAGTAGTTCTAACGCATGATATAGTCTCTAGGAACTTGTGGGAGTAGTTGCTATCAATTTTGTTGAGTTTGGTTCACTTTTATTTTAAGTTACTAAAAAATTCAGAAAATGATGAAGAGATTATTGAGGGGCTCTTCGAGCCGAAGCTCGAAGGATGAACAAAGTGAAGAGGATAAGAGGCCCAAATGTAATCCCCTCGCACCACGGAGGTTCGGCCGTGTGAATGGCCTTGTGATGATTTCTTGAAGGCAACCAGGATTCATGATGATTTTTATTCTTTGGCTGAGAATGCGGGCCTCACCGACTTCCTCCGCGACCAGTGCGAATAGTATCTCCTACTCACTAATATTTTTGTGCAAAATTTTCATTTCCATGCTAAGAGATCACCACCCTCGGTGGATTTTTATTTATATGATGAGTATAAGGAGATGTCCCTTTTTGATTTCTGCCGGGTCTGTAAGATACCCTTTACAGGCAGCATAGAAGAACCACATCGTAATGATGTGGAAGGGTTTATTGATATGATTGCTGTAGGGGAAACAAGGAAAGTTTCCGATGCAAGAATTACTAGCATACATTTTCCGGTTCTGCGTTACTTTGCGATATTTGCTAGTAGATGTTTAATTGGTCGCGGAAACTGTGGAAACCTTAGTGCCCCTTATATTGTTATTTTGGGCCATGCCTTGTTTCGTGATAGCACTTTTAGTCTAGGCGCTATTGTTGCCAAGCGGTTAAATCTGAACCGTACGAAGGGTCCCATCTTGGGAGGTATCTTCGCCTCGCGCCTCGCTGCACACTTTAACATACCTATTAGGCATTATGAGAAAGAAGAAAAGTTGCTGCCTCCTGTTTTTCTAGACTATAAGAGTATGGTAGCACATGATTTTATTGTTAAGAATAAGAAAAAGATGCTTAACTACAGACTGATATTTGATATAAATCACCCTGAGACTATTACTTTGCCTGCTCCTTCTTTGTTTGACTTATCTTCAGGCAAGTATGTTGTTCTGCCGGAGGCATTTCATGCCTACCAGAAGCCCACACCAGCTACAGAGCCAGAGCCGGAGCCACAACCTGATCCTCACCATCAGTCTATTTACCAGTGGGATCCGGAGGAGATCGCCAATCAGTGGCACCCCGAGGCTCCTTCTCAGTATGACCCCAACTACAACTTTGATCCATGGGCCTAGACCAACTTAGGCCAAAAGCCTAAGCTTGGGGGAGTACGTATTTCTCACTGACATTACATTCATGTTCACACACTCATTCTAGTTGTCGGTGCTCATACTTTTTCACTGTAATGTCCATGCTAGTTATTTTCTTTTTCTCGCTTTCTTCTTGTGTGTTTGAATAACCTTAAGAAAAATAAAAAAAATAGTTGTAGCTTTCAGCTAGTTTACTTTTCTTGCCTGCAGTAGTAATTAAAAGAAAACCCAAAAAGATTTCCTGTTCTTCTTTTTGCTTGTTGGGAGCTTTCCTGTGTAAATAGTTTTATTTCTTTTCTTGTTCTTGGGGGGGTCCGGAGAAGACCATAATGAAAATGTTGAAGTGGCTCCTATATGCATTATTGTTGATTTGACCAAGAGCCCATATTATCTTGTCTTCTCATGTGTGTCAGATGCCTGCAGATTCCAGCTTAGTCCAATGCACGTGCACTATTATTACCGTTCACATCGTTCAGTCGTGCAAGTGAAAGGCAATAATGACGATATATGATGGACTGATTGAGATGAAAAAAGCTGGTATGAACTCAACCTCTCTTGTTTTTGTAAGTATGATTAGTTCATTGTTCCTAATTCAGCCTATTATGAATAAACATGTTTGCAATGACAATTAGAGATTATAGTTGCTTATGCCATGCTTAATTTGCTAGGAGTTTATAATGGTTTACCTTGCGTGACAACATGTTATTAAAATGGTTGTGATGTGGTACGATAGGGTGGTATCCTCCTTTGAGCGATTCGAGTGGCTCGACTTGGCACATGTTCACGCATGTAGTTGAAACAAATCAACATAGCCTTCACGATATTTATGTTCATGGTGGATTATATCCTACTCATGCTTGCACGCAATGTTCATTAATTTTAATGCATGTTCATGACTGTTGTCACTCTCTAGTTGGTCGCTTCCCAGTCTTTTTCTAGCTTTCACTTGTACTAAGCGGGAATACTGCTTGTGCATCCACTTCCATAAACCCCAAAGTTATTCCATATGAGTCCACTATACCTTCCTATATGTGGTATCTAGCTGCCGTTTCAAGTAAATTTTTATGTGCCAAAGTCTAAACCTTCAAATGAAATTCTGTTTTGTATGCTCGAATAGCTCATGTATCAACTAGGGTTGTCTGTATCTTCCATGATAGGCGGGTTATTCTCAAGAGGAGTGGACTCTGCTCCTCACTCACGAGAAAATGGCTGGTCACCGAGATGCCCAGTCCCATGCTCTAAGCAAATCAAATCAAAATAATTGCAAACAAAACTCCCCCAGGACTATTGTTAGTTGGAGGCACCCGGACAAGCCATGGATTGATGTTTGTTCGTGGAGGGGGAGTATAAACTTTACCATTCTGTTTGGGAACCGCCTATAATGTGTGTAGCATGGAAGATATCGAGATCTCTCGGTTGTTATGTTGACAATGAAAGTATGCCACTCAAAATATTATTTATCTCTATTTCAAAACTGAACTCTGGCACCTCTACAAATCCCTGCTTCCCTCTGCGAAGGTCCTATCTATTTACTTTTATGTTGAGTCATCACCGTCTTATTAAAAAACACCAGCTGGAGAGCACCGCTGTCATTTGCATCCATTACTATTAATTTATATTGGGTATGACTATGACTGGATCTCTTTTACCATGAATTACAATGTTTAGTCAGTCCTTGATCTTCAGAGGTGCTCTGCATTTATCTTTTGCGGTCTCAGAAAGGGCTAGCAAGATACCATCTTGTTCTATCATATTATGATTGTTTTGAGAAAGTGTTGTCATCCAAGATTTATTATTATTGCTCGCTAGTTGATTATGCCATTGATATGAGTAAACATGAGAACTGGGTGTTATTGTGAATATGGTTAGTTCATAATCTTTGCTGAAAACTTGAATGCTGGCTTTACATATTTACAACAACAAGAGCAAACAGAGTTTGTAAAAGTTTTTCTTTAGGACAAGCAAAGGTTTAAGCTTGGGGGAGTTGATACGTCTCCGTCGTATCTACTTTTCCAAACACTTTTGCCCTTGTTTTGGACTCAAACTTGCATGATTTGAATGGAACTAACCGGACTGAAGCTGTTTTCAGCAGAATTGCCATGGTGTTATTTTTGGGTAGAAATAAAAGTTCTCGGAACGACCTGAAACTTCACGGAGAATATTTTTGGAATTAATAAAAAATACTAGCGAAAAGAATCAAGGCCAGGGGGCCCACACCCTGTCCACGAGGGTGGGGGGCGTGCCCCCTGCCTCATGGGCCCCCTGGTGCTCCACCAACCTCAACTCCAACTCTATATATTCATGTTCGGGGAGAAAAAAATCAGGGAGAAGGATTCATCGTGTTTTGCGACACGGAGCCGCCGCCAAGCCCTAATCTCTCTCGGGAGGGCTGATCTGGAGTCCGTTCGGGGCTCCGGAGAGGGGAATCCGTCGCCATCGTCATCATCAACCTTCCTCCATCACCAATTTCATGATGCTCACCACCGTGCGTGAGTAATTCCATCGTAGGCTTGCTGGACGGTGATGGGTTGGATGAGATATACCATGTAATCGAGTTAGTTTTGTTAGGGTTTGATCCCTAGTATCCATTATGTTCTGAGATTGATGTTGCTATGGCTTTGCTATGCTTAATGCTTGTCACTAGGGCCCGAGTGCCATGATTTCAGATCTGAACCTATTATGTTTCCATGAATATATGTGAGTTCTTGATCCTATCTTGCAAGTCTATAGTCACCTATTATGTGTTATGATCCGTTAACCCCGAAGTGACAATAATCGGGACCATTACCGGTGATGACCGTAGTTTGAGGAGTTCATGTATTCACTAAGTGTTAATGCTTTGGTCCGGTACTCTATTAAAAGGAGGCCTTAATATCCCTTAGCTTCCAATATGACCCCGCTGCCACGGGAGGATAGGACAAAAGATGTCATGCAAGTTCTTTTCCATAAGCACGTATGACTATATTCGGAATACATGCCTACATTACATTGATGAATTGGAGCTAGTTCTGTGTCACCCTATGTTATAACTATTGCATGAGGAATCGCATCCGGCATAATTCTCCATCACCGATCCAATGCCTACGAGCTTTTCACATATTGTTCTTTGCTTAGTTACTTTTCCGTTGCCACTGTTACAACAAAACTGCTACTGTTACTTTTGCCACCGTTACCGTTACTTTCATACTACTTTGCTACTAAATACTTTGCTGCAGATATTAAGTTATCCAGGTGTGGTTGAATTGACAACTCAACTGCTAATACTTGAGAATATTCTTTGGCTCCCCTTGTGTCGAATCAATAAATTTGGGTTGAATACTCTACCCTCGAAAACTGTTGCGATCCCCTATACTTGTGGGTTATCACTTAGGCTCTTGGTTGTCCTTGAATATTACCTTGGGGTACCTTGGGCATCCCCAAGCTTAGGCTCTTGCCACTCCTTATTGCATAGTCCATCGAAACTTTATCCAAAACTTGAAAACTTCACAACACAAAACTCAACAGAAAACTCGTAAGCTCCGTTAGTATAAGAAAATAAATCACCACTTAGGTACTGTTGTGAACTCATTATAAATTCATATTGGTTTAATATCTACTGTATTCCAACTTATCTATGGTTCATACCCTCCGATACTACTCATAGATTCATCAAAATAAGCAAACAACACAAAGAAAACAGAATCTGTCAAAAACAGAACAGTCTGTAGTAATCTGTATCAAACGTATACTTATGGAACTCCAAAAATTCTGAAATAAATTGGTGGACCTGAGGAATTTGTGTATTAATCATCTGCAAAAATAATCAACCTAAAATCACTATCCTGTAAAAAATGGCAGCTAATCTCGTGAGCACAAAAGTTTCTGTTTTTTACAGCAAGATCATAAAGACTTCACCCAAGTCTTCCCAAAGGTTCTACTTGGCACAAACACTAATTAAAACATAAAACCACATCTAACCAGAGGCTAGATAAATTATTTATTACTAAACAGGAACAAAAGGCAAATAACAAAAATAAAATTGGGTTGCCTCCCAACAAGCGCTAACGTTTAATGCCCCTAGCTAGGCATGATGATTTCAATGATGCTCACATAAAAGATAAGAATTGAAACATAAAGAGAGCATCATGAAGAATATGACTAGCACATTTAAGTCTAACACACTTCCTATGCATAGGGATTTTGTGAGCAAACAACTTATGGGAACAATAATCAACTAGCATAGGAAGGCAAAACAAGCATAACTTCAAAACTTTAAGCACATAGAGAGGGAATTTGATATTATTCCAATTCCTACAAACATATGTTCCTCCCTCATAATAATTTTAAGTAGCATCATGAATGAATTCAACCATATAAACAGAACATAAATCATTCTTTTCATGATCCACAAGCATAGAAATTTTATTACTGTCCACATAAGCAAAATTCTTCTCATTCGGAATAGTGGGAGTATCCTAAGAGACTCGAATACTATAAATTGTTTCCACATTAAAAGAGTAGTGTTCAGAAAAAGGGTAATCATAATCATGACAAGATTTATAAATATAATCATCACTACTTTTTATAGCATACGTGTCATCACAATAATCATCATAAATAGGAGGCATGCTATCATCATAATAAATTTTCTCATCAAAACTTGGAAGGCTAAAAATATCATCTTCATAAAACATAGCATCCCCAAGCTTGGGACAAACATTAATTGCAGCAAATATATTCTCAAACTTGTCATTCTCATCAAACATTGCATCCCCAAGCTTGGGCCTTTTCATATCATAAGCATAATCACTCTCATCATTAACAGTATGGATAGCACCAATAGTATAACAATTATCATCATCACAATGAGTAATAGGAGCAACATCATTTGGGAGGGATACCTTTTTACCTTTGTTTCTCCGTCTTTTCTTTTTCTTCTTCACATCATGTGTGGGTTTAATCCTCTTTTTTGAGGTCCTTATTAATGAGATTGGTTGAATAGAAAGCTCCTCCTCGTTACCTGATTCATCATAAGAAATAATAGGAGGATATTGGGAAGTCTCTTCCCTTTCATTAGTATTCTCTTCATCTTCTATTTGTTTTCTTTTCTTTATGTAATTGGCAATATAAGGATTTTCAATGCAATTCACCGCACAATACATAAAAATTTCTTCTAGATCAAAATCAAGAACTTTATCAAGGACAAATTCTGGCATATCCTTAGTTATACGTTTCATTTCTTCATAATCCAAAAGCAAACTAAGTTCATTATGATGTGCAAGGGAAATCAAGTCATCACAATTTTTGGACACGATTCGATCATGAAACAATTTGCATTGGAGATTTAAATGATCACGTTCATTGCAAAGCTCACAAGGATGGCAAAGAAATTTTAAATTTTCAGCACAAACATCTAGCCTTTCTTGCAACCATTTAGTTTCTAAATACTTATGCCTCTTGCAAAATCTATCTTCCCTATTTGGTGTGTACTTGCAAACTCTATGCACTCCACAAAAGTTGACATGCTTATAAGAGACATTTTCATCATGACTAGTGCAATCATCATTAGTACTATGGATATTCAAAGAGTTCATACTAACAACATTGCAATCATGCTCATCATTCAAAGATTTAGTGTCAAACATTTTAATGCATTCTTCCTCTAGCAAATGAGCACAATTATCGGAATCCTTAT
Organism: Aegilops tauschii subsp. strangulata; assembly: GCF_002575655.3. Lineage (NCBI taxonomy): Eukaryota > Viridiplantae > Streptophyta > Magnoliopsida > Poales > Poaceae > Aegilops > Aegilops tauschii. The sequence continues at coordinate 407,003,979 of NC_053041.3, forward strand.
TCTCATGAAAGATATTAAAAATATGAAGCATATGAGGCACCCTCAATTCCATTTTTTTGTAGTTTTCTTTTACAAACTAAACTAGTGATAAAACAAGAAACTAAAATATTCGATTGCAAGATCTAAAGATATACCTTCAAGCACTCACCTCCCCGGCAACGACGCCAGAAACTGCTTGATGTCTACTACGCAACCTTCTTCTTGTAGACGTTGTTGGGCCTCCAAGTGCAGAGGTTTGTAGGACAGTAGCAAATTTCCCTCAAGTGGATGACCTAAGGTTTATCAATCCGTGGGAGGCGTAGGTTGAAGATGGTCTCTCTCAAACAACCCTGCAACCAAATAACAAAGAGTCTCTTGTGTCCCCAATACACCCAATACAATGGTAAATTGTATAGGTGCACTAGTTCGGCGAAGAGATGGTGATACAAGTGCAATATGGATGGTAGATATAGGTTTTTGTAATATGAAAATATAAAAAATAGCAAGGTAACTATTGATAAAAGTGAGCACAAAGGGTATTGTAATGCGTTGAAACAAGGCCTAGGGTTCATACTTTCACTAGTGCAAGTTCTCTCAACAATAATAACATAATTGGATCATATAACTATCCCTCAACATGCAACAAAGAGTCACTCCAAAGTCACTAATAGCGGAGAACAAACGAAGGGATTATTGTAGGGTACGAAACCACCTCAAAGTTATTCTTTCGGATCGATCTATTCAAGAGTTCGTACTAGAATAACACCTAAGACACATATCAACCAAAACCCTAATGTCAGCTAGATACTCCAATGTCACCTCAAGTATCCGTGGGTATGATTATACGATATGCATCACAGAATCTCAGATTCATCTATTCAACCAACACAAAGAACTTCAAAGAGTGCCCCAAAGTTTCTACCGGAGAGTCAAGACAAAAACATGTGCCAACCCCTATGCATAAGTTCACAATGTTACGGAACCCGCAAGTTGATCACCAAAACATACATCAAGTAGATCACGGGAATATCCCATTGTCACCACTGATAAGCACATGCAAGACATACATCCAGTGTTCTCAAATCCTTAAAGACTCAATCTGACAAGATAACTTCAAAGGGAAAACTCAATCCATTACAAGAGAGTAGAGGGGGAGAAACATCATAAGATCCAACTATAATAGCAAAGCTCGCGATACATCAAGATCGTGCCAAATCAAGAACACGAGAGAGAGAGAGAGAGAGATCAAACACATAGCTACTGGTACATACCCTCAGCCCCGAGGGTGAACTACTCCCTCCTCGTCATGGAGAGCGCCGGGATGATGAAGATGGCCACTGGAGAGGGATTCCCCCTCCGGCAGGGTGCCAGAACGGGTCTAGATTGGTTTTCGGTGGCTACAGAGGCTTGTGGCGGCGGAACTCCCGATCTAGGTTATGTTCTGGGGATTTCTGTATATATAAGAGGTTTTGGCGTCGGGAACAAGTCGGGGGGGGGGGTCTCCGAGGCGGCCACGAGGTAGGGGGGCGCGCCCCCACCCTCGTGGGTGCCTCGGGAGTCTTCTGGCCCATCTACGATGCTCCGTGGGCTTCTTCTGGTCCAAAAATAATCTCCGTCAATTTTCAGGTCAATTGGACTCCTTTTGGTTTTCCTTTTCCGCGATACTCAAAAACAAGGAAAAACATAAACTGGCACTGGGCTCTAGGTTAATAGGTTAGTCCCAAAAATCATATAAAATAGCATATAAATGCATATAAAACATCCAAGATTGTTAATATAATAGCATGGAACAATAAAAAATTATAGATACGTTGGAGACGTATCTAGGGGGCCGGCGGCCTCATAGGGTGCGCCCTAAGGGGGGAATCCTACTCCTACTAGGAGTAGGTTCCCCCTTTCCTAGTCCAACTAGGAGGGGAAGGAAAGAGGAGGAGGGGAGAAGGAAGAAGGGGCCGGCCCCCAAAGCCCTAAACCAATTCGGTTTGGGCCTAGGGGGGCACACCCTACACTTCCTTGCTGCCCTCTATTTCCAGTAAGGCCCATGAAGGCCCATTGACCCCCTCGGCGAATTCCTGTAACTCTCCGGTACTCCGAAAAATACCCGAACACTCGGAACCTTTCCGATGTCCGAATATAGCCTTCCAATATATCGATCTTTACGTCTCGACCATTTCGAGACTCCTCGTCATATACATGTTCTCATCCGGGACTCTGAACAACCTTTGGTACATCAAATCACATAAACTCATAATATCGATCGTCACCAAATGTTAAGCGTGCGGATCCTACGGGTTCGAGAACTATGTAGACATGACCGAGACTCATCTCCGGTCAATAACCAATAGCGGAACCTGGATGCTCATATTGGTTCCTACATATTCTACGAAGATCTTTATCGGTCAAACCGCATAACAACATACTTTGTTCCCTTTGTCATCGGTATGTTACTTGCCCGAGATTCGACCGTCAGTATCTCAATACCTAGTTCAATCTCGTTACCGACAAGTCTCTTTACTCGTTCCGTAATGCATCATTCTGCAACTAACTCATTAGTCACATTGCTTGCAAGGCTTATAGTGATGTGCATTACCGAGAGGGCCCGGAGATACCTCTCCGACAATCGGAGTGACAAATCCTAATCTTGATCTATGCCAACTCAACAAACACCATCGGAGACACCTGTAGAGCATCTTTATAATCACCCAGTTACGTTGTGACATTTGATAGCACACTAAGTGTTCCTCCGGTATTCAGGAGTTGCATAATCTCATAGTCATAGGAACGAACATGTATAATTCATGAAGAAAGCAATAGCAATAAACTGAACGATCATTGTGCTAAGCTAACGGATGGGTCTTGTCCATCACATCATTCTCTAATGATGTGATCCCGTTCATCAAATGACAACACATGTCTATGGCTAGGAAACTTAACTGTCTTTGATTAACGAGCTAGTCAAGTAGAGGCATACTAGGGACACTCTGTTTGTCTATGTATTCACACATGTACTAAGTTTCCGGTTAATACAATTCTAGCATGAATAATAAACATTTATCATGAAATAAGGAAATAAATAATAACTGTATTATTGCCTCTAGGGCATATTTCCTTCACCTACTTCTCCCTTGTAACCTTTCTTCCTTCCGAACCACCGACATAGCATCAATTAACTAAATGTTACTTGTAATTTTTAGGTTTCACTGGATTCTTATTGCTATATTTCTGGATGAAGGGAAAGTATATTATTTGGATTCTTATAGGTATAGTTGCTCAAGGCCTTGTTTTGAGGACTTAGAAAAGCTACTTGATATGTATATTTATGTACACATAACTCTTTATGCCATATAAATTAAACAATAAATGAATATTAGATCACGTTCTTGCGTGCATTTTTAGAGCATTCCAACTATATATTCATGAAGAAGGGAGAACAAATTCAGCCTTAAATGAGTTAATACATGTTCTTCATGTTCCAGTGAATATCCTACTACAGTTGCAAAAACATTTCCAATTGATTGTGCTTTATTTGATGGATAATATCATCACATATCTCTACAATAGGTATTAGTGCCACCAATTGCCAAATGGGACACTTCTGTTTGTGTCCATGTTCCATACCACCTGAACCTCCTGATGAATAGAGCTTCGGTAGGAATGCGTATATGAAGTGAGGTATTTGAATTGGAACTTACTTTTATTATTATTTTAGTTTAGTTATTTATTTTCTTGAGGTTTGATCCTAATGTTTCCATCTAGTCATCATAACTTTTTCAAAACATCCCTGTAAGGATTCTGCGGACGATTGACCTAGCGACTATACGCACTATGGCGGCTGAGTTCTTGGTTGAACACGTCATCAAATAAGATGGGGAGTTTCACCACCATGCAATCGACTCCTAATGACTTTTTGTTACTAGTGATTGTATAACTTACAATCCATTCTTTCAGTCTTATGGCATACAAATTGTTGTCGGTACATTATAAAATGACCTAGTTTAGATGTTCAAGTCTCCTGTCATGTACTTGTGGTATTACAGCTGTGGTACTTGATCCTTTCCAACGGGTTTTGTGTGATGTGATGTGATATGATGCTTGAGTTGTATGCGACGTTGTAAGAGGATTGGCTGCCAAATAAGAGATTTATGATGCTTGAGTTGTATGCGATGTTGTACGAATGTCTATGGCTATAGTAGATAATTTAACAAATGATCTGGTCAATATTACAAACGGTTCTAAAAGACAAACTACCTCCAAATCGTAGAGTACCGCATACGGTTATTAACAATATTATTGCAAATGGTTGTCGATAACAAACCGCCTGCGCAGAAAATAGCATCAATGACGGTTTCTCCATGAAGGAACGGCCTACACTCAGTGAATGTCACGGATGGTTTCGGAAACTCTTGTGCAGCCCGGAAGTAATAGCAACACATGCTTTAAGGCGGAACGAGGACTTGATGGCGGCCCATGTATGAAAACCGCAGGCAAAACCCGATTCTATACTAGTGTAAGGTAATTCCTCACTTAATAATATGCCCGAGCTGCACAAATGTTGTTCATCGAAAACTATCTCAACTTGTAGGGAAGCCTATAAAAAATACTTGTCAAAGCAATATGAACGTGAAGCTTGAAATTAAAATTTGACATGCACAAAATTGAATAGGTTGATAAGGAAAAACATTGGTGATACAGTAGTGAAAATATCAACATGGGCATGCAGGAAAAAGAATCATTGGATTTGGATTTGAGAAACTCAAGTTACACGGAAAACAAATTTGACTAGTATACGTTCAAAACAATGCCATGGTAGAGAAAACCCAAGATCACTGCTTTCAATTGCATGATGTCATTTTCTAAAAGAAATCCTTGCACTAACCCACCTAGCATTTTGTGTGACGCTATAAACTGTCCCATCAAATGGTAATGAAAGGTGACACTCAACCTTCGTCACCTAAAATCATACCAAACCATCACATAAGATCTAGAGGGGTTGCCCCATAAGGGCTTAAGATTGTGACGCTCACTGATAACCCAAAAGTATAGGGGATCAATTGCAGCCTCTTTCGATAAGTAAGAGTGTCGAACCCAACGAGGAGCTAAAGGTAGAACAAATATTCCCTCAAGTTCTATCGACCACCGATACAACTCTACGCACGCTTGACGTTCGCTTTACCTAGAACAAGTATGAAACTAGAAGTATTTTGTAGGTGTTTTTGGATAGGCTTGCAAGATAATAAAGAGCGCGTAAATAAAAACTAGGGGCTGTTTAGATAAAGACACAATAAAGTAAATATAGCGAGTGTGGAAAAGTCGTGGTCGGAGTTGCGAAATTGTCCCTAAGCAATTGAATACTTTACTAGACCTATAGCAAGTTTTATGTGGGAGAGGCCACTGCTAGCATGTCATCCCTGACTTGGAATTCTATGCACTTATTATTGGAACTATTAGCAAGCGTCCGCAACTACTAACGTTCCTTAAGGTAAAACCCAACCATAGCATTAAGATATATTGGCCCCCCTTCAATCCCGTATGCATCAATTTCTATGCTAGGTTGAAGCTTCTGTCACTCTTGCCCTCCAATACATAGTCCTATCAACATACAACTAACCCTATGGTGTGATCCACGCGCGCGCTCATATGATGGGCACCAAAGGAAAACAACATAACCACAAGCAAATTAAATCAATCATAGCAATTCATCAACCACCGATAGGACAACGAAAATCTACTCAGACATCATAGGATGGCAACACATAATTGGATAATAATATGAAGCATAAAGCACCATGTTCAAGTAGAGGGTATAGTGGGTTGCGGGAGAGTGGACCGCTGTAGATAGAGGGGAGAAGGTGATGGAGATGTTGGTGAAGATGGCGGAGGTGTTGGTGAAGATCGCGGTGATGATGATGGCCCCCGGCGGCGTTCCGGCGCCACCGGAAGCGAGGGGGAGAGAGCCCGCCTCCTTCTTCTTCTTTCTTGACCTTCTCCCTAGATGGGAGAAGGGTTTCCCCTCTGGTCCATGGTCTCCATGGCGTGGGAGGGGCGAGAGCCCCTCCGAGATTTGATCTGTCTCTCTGTCTCTCTTTGTTTCTGCGCTCTGGTATTCTGCCCTTTCACCGTTTCATATATATATATGGAGATCCATAACTCCGATTGGATTGAAACCTTCGCCGAGATTTTTTTTCTTCTAAAAATTAGCTTTCTTGTGGCCGAAGAAGAGCAGCAACCGCCTTACGGGTGGCCCACGAGGGGGGCAGGCACGCCCCCTGCCTCGTGGCCACCTCGGGCACCATCTCACGTTGATTCTTCTTCCCATATTCTTCAAATATTCCAAAAATATTCTCCATCCGTTTTTATCCCGTTTGGATTCCGTTTGATATGGGGTTTCTGCGAAACATAAAACATGCAACAAACAGGAACTGGCACTGGGCACTGGATCAATATGTTAGTCCCAAAAATAGTATAAAAAGTTGCCAAAAGTATATGAAAGTTGTAGAATATTGGCATGGAACAATAAAAAATTATAGATACGACGGAGACGTATCAGCATCCCCAAGCTTAATTCCTGCTGGTCCTCGAGTAGGTAAATGATAAAAAAGATAATTTTTGATGTGGAATGCTACCTAGCATAATCTTGATCATGTATCTAATCATGGCATGAATATTAAGACACGAGTGATTCAAAGCAATAGTCTATCTTTTGACATAAAAACAATAATACTTCAAGCATACCAACCAAGCAATTATGTCTTATCAAAATAACATAGCCAAAGAAAGCTCATCCCTACAAAATCATATAGTCTGGCTATGCTCCATCTTCACCACACAAAGCATTCAAATCATGCACAACCCCGATGACAAGCCGAGCAATTGGTTCATACTTTTTAACGCGCTTCAGCCTTTTCAATCCTCACGCAATACATGAGCGCAAGCCATGGATATAGCACTATAGGCGGAATAGCATATGATGATGGAGGTTGTGTGGAGAAGACAAAAAAGAAGAAAGTCTCACATCGGCGCGGCTAATCAACGGGCTATGGAGATGCCCATCAATTGATGTCAATGTGAGGAGTAGGGATTGCCATGCAATGGATGCACTAAGAGCTATAAGTGTATGAAAGCTCAAACTGGAAACTAAGTGGGTGTGCATCCAACTTGCTTGCTCATGAAGACCTTGGGCATTTGAGGAAGCCCATCATCGGAATATACAAGCCAAGTTCTATAATGAAAATTCCCACTAGTATATGAAAGTGATAACTCAAGAGACTCTCTATATTAAGAACATGGTGCTACTCTGAAGCACAAGTGTGGTAAAAGGATAGTAACATTGTCCCTTCTCTCTTTTTCTCTCATTTTTTATTTTCTCTTTTTTTGGTGGGCTTCTTTGGCCTCTTTTTTTTTGGGCTTCTTTGGCCTCTTTTATTTATTTTTAAAGTCCGGAGTCTCATCCCGACTTGTGGGGGAATCATAGTCTCCATCATCCTTTCCTCACTGGGGCAGTGCTCTAATATTGATGATCATCACACTTTTATTTACTTACAACTCAATATTACAACTCGATATCTAGAACGAAGATATGAATCTATATGAATTCCTCTGGCGGTGTAACAGGATGTGCAATGATCTAGCGTAGCAATGACATCAAAAAACGGACAAGCCATGAAAACATCATGCTAGCTATCTTACGATCATGCAAAGCAATATGACAATCAATGCTCAAGTCATGTATATGATGATGATGGAAGTTGCATGGAAATATATCTCGGAATGGCTATGGAAATGCCATGATAGGTAGGTATGGTGGCTGTTTTGAGGAAGATATAATGAGGCTTATGTGTGATAGAGCGTATCACATCACGGGGTTTGGATGCACCGGCGAAGTCTGCACCAACTCTCGAGGTGAGAAAGGCCAATGCACGGTACGGAAGAGGCTAGCAATGATGGAAGGGTGAGAGTGCATATAATCCATGGACTCACATTAGTCATAAAGAACTCATATACTTATTGCAAAAGTTTATTAACCCTCGAAGCAAAGTACTACTACGCATGCCCCTAGGGGGATAGATTGGTAGGAAAAGACCATCGCTCATCCCCGACCGCCACTCATAAGGAAAGCAATCAAAGAACACCTCATGCTCCGACTTCATTACATAACGGTTCACCATACGTGCATGCTACGGGACTTACAAACCTCAACACAAGTATTTCTCAATTTCACAATTACTCAACTAGCACGACTCTAATATCACCACCTTTATATCGCAAAACTATTGCAAGGAATCAAACATATCATATTCAGTGATCTACAAGTTTTATGTAGGATTTTATGACTAACCATGTGAATGACCAGTTCCTGTCATCTCTCTAAATAGATATAAGTGAAGCAAGAGAGTTTAATTCTTTCTACAAAAGATATGCCCAGGCTCTAACAAATATAAGTGAAGCGAAAGAGCATTCTACAAAATGGTGGTTTTCTATGTGAAGAGAAACAGGCAATCCAAACTTCAAATGATATAAGTGAAGCACATGAAGCATTCTATAAAGCCATACCCAAAAGATATAAGTGAAGTGCAAAGAGCATTCTATAAATCAACCAAGGACTATCTCATACCAGCATGGTGCATAAAATAAAAAGTGAAAACTAAATGCAAAAGACGCTCCAAGATTGCACATATCGCATGAACGAAACGAATCCGAAAACATACCGATACTTGTTGAAGAAAGAGGGGATGCCTTCTGGGGCATCCCCAAGCTTAGACGCTTGAATCTCCTTGAATATTTACTTGGGGTGCCTTGGGCATCCCCAAGCTTGAGCTCTTGCCTCTCCTCCTTTTCCTCATATCGAGACCTTCTCGATCATCGAACACTTCATCCACACAAAACTTCAACAGAAAACTCGGTAAGATCCGTTAGTATAATAAAGAAAATCACTACTCTAAGTACTGTTGCAAACCAATTAATATTTTGTTTTTGCATTGTATCTACTGTAATATAACTTTTTCATGGCTTAATCCACTGATAGAAATTGATAGTTTCATCAAAACAAGCAAACTATGCATCAAAAACAGAATCTGTCTAAAACAGAACAGTCTGTAACAATTTGAACATTAACCATACTTATGATACTTCAAAAATTCTTCCAAAATTAGGAAATATTAATTTTTTTTATAGAAAGACAGTGCAAAAAGAATCAGAACCGTTTGACGTTCTAGTAAAAAATAAAATATCGCGCACTACAGCCAAAGTTTCTGTCCTGCACCGTACAAACCAACAAGCATTGTAAACATCCTAAAGGCAAACCTTGGCACATTATTTTTATAATACAATGGAATTGTACAAGGGTATAATTATTTTTGTTGAAAAGTTTCTGTAATCAAGATTCACAAAGTTTCCGTGAGCATGAACAAAGTTCAAGGCTAGCTCCCACTTTAACAATGCTCGTCTTTCTCACTTTCGCTTTTCTTTTTGGAAAAGATTTAGGTTCCCATCTTTATTTTTTTATTTTTTTAAAACTATATGAAAGCACTCAACAGAAATAACTGACTCTCTAAAACTTCCGGGTTGTCTCCCTGGCAGCGCTTTCTTTAAAGCCATTAAGCTAGGCATATAGTGCTCAAGTAATGGATCCACCCGGATCCCAAGGTATATCAAAGCCAATTTTAGTTAACAATGATTTGTGATTTAGTAGTGAGCACAAATTAACATATATCATGCAACAACGAAGTCTAACTCTCTTCCTATGCATCGGCATGTTATAAAAGAACAATTCATGCACACATAGTAAAGGCCAATGTATAGTATAAACAGTTTCTTGCAATTTTATCGTATTGGAAACATAGAGAGGTGGAGATGTAGTTTCTCTCTCATAATAATTGCAAGTAGGAGCAGCAAGCACATGCATATTATATCTATCAAAATCATCATGTGTAGTAGTAAAACACAACCCATCAATATAATCCTTAATAAGGGCAAACTTCTCCGATATAGTGTAGTCGGGAGAATTCAAAAAGATAATAGGACTATCATGCGTGGGTGCAATAGTAACAATTTCATGTTTAACATAAGGAACTATATCAAGTTCATCTCCATAAGCATAATTCATATTGGCATCTTGGCCACAAGCATAGCAAGCATCATCAAAAAGGGATATTTCAAAAGAATCAACGGCATCATAACAATCATCATAGCAATCATCCTTCGGTAAACACGAAGGGAAATTAAACAATGTATGAGTTGAAGAGTTACTCTCATTAGAAGGTGGGCATGGGTAGCTAATCCGCTCTTCCTCCTTTTGTTCTTCGCTCTCCTCCTCATCTTTTTCATCCAATGAGCTCACAGTTTCATCAATCTCTTCTTCCATAGACTCCTGCAAAATATTAGTCTCTTCTTGGACATCGGAGGAGTCCTCAATATATGATTTAACATAGGCATTAGAAGCATAATTATCATACCAATATTCAAGTATGGCAAATTTTCAGATTTGTAAAGAGTAGCATAATACTTTTCAATCAAAGAAGCAATTTCATAAGCACCCTTAAAAGAAACGAATTCTTCAATTTGTTGAACATCATAATAATTATAAACACCCTTAGCATACGAAGATACGATTCCATTATCACTAAACAAACATTGGTAGGGAAGGTGTTTCTTAGGGTCTTCAGAACAACAAGTAATATCATATATTTCGCATAAATTCCAAGCATAGCATTGCAAACGATGAAGTTGATCCAGTAAACGTTTCCCTTTTTCAGATATGCGGTGTCGCACATAACAAGCATGCTCATCTAAAGATTTGCCATCAACTAAGCTAGTTGGGGTTTCAACACGAGCACATAGGGATCGAAGATGATCCAAGTAATAAGCTTCAGGAGTGTGATAGATTTTGAGTGGTTCTTCAACCATTGGTTCAGTAGGTACAACTATTTTTTTTGGTATTTTGCGTTTCCTACCCATAACTAAAGATAGAAAACAACTAAGAACAGCAAATAAAAATTACTTAGTGATAAAGCAAACAAGCACAGACGAGAATATTCACCCCACGCTATTGCTCCCCGGCAACGGCGCCAGAAAAAGATCTTGATAACCCACAAGTATAGGGGATCAATTGTAGCCTCTTTCGATAAGTAAGAGTGTCGAACCCAACGAGGAGCTAAAGGTAGAACAAATATTCCCTCAAGTTCTATCGACCACCGATACAACTCTACGCATGCTTGACGTTCGCTTTACCTAGAACAAGTATGAAACTAGAAGTACTTTGTAGGTGTTTTTGAATAGGTTTGCAAGATAATAAAGAGCGCGTAAAACAAAACTAGGGGCTGTTTAGATAAAGACACAATAAAGTAAATATAGCGAGTGTAGAAAAGTGGTGGTAGGAGTTGCGAAATTGTCCCTAAGCAATTGACTACTTTACTAGACCGATAGCAAGTTTTATGTGGGAGAGGCCACTGCTAGCATGTCATCCCTGACTTGGAATTCTATGCACTTATGATTGGAACTATTAGCAAGCGTCCGCAACTACTAACGTTCATTAAGGTAAAACCCAACCATAGCATTAAGATATATTGGTCCCCCTTCAATCCCGTATGCATCAATTTCTATGCTAGGTTGAAGCTTCTGTCACTCTTGCCCTCCAATACATAGTCCTATCAACATACAACTAACCCTATGGTGTGATCCACGTGCGCGCTCATATGATGGGCATCAAAGGACAGCAACATAACCACAAGCAAATTAAATCGATCATAGCAATTCATCAACCACCGATAGGACAACGAAAATCTACTTAGACATCATAGGATGGAAACACATCATTGGATAATAATATGAAGCATAAAGCACCATGTTCAAGTAGAGGGTACAGCGGGTTGCGGGAGAGTGGACCGCTGTAGATAGATGGGGGAAGGTGATGGAGATGTTGGTGAAGATGGCGGAGGCGTTGGTGAAGATCGCAGTGATGATGATGGGCCCCGGCGGCGTTCTGGCACCATCAGAAGCGAGGGGGAGAGAGCCCCCCTCCTTCATCTTCTTCCTTGACCTTCTCCCTAGATGGGAGAAGGGTTTCCCCTCTGGTACATGGTCTTCATGGCGTGGGAGGGGCAAGAGCCCCTTCGAGATTGGATCTGTCTCTCTGTCTCTCTCTGTTTCTGCGTTCTGGTATTCTGCCCTTTCACCGTTTCGTATATATATGGAGATCCGTAACTCCGATTGGATTGAAACCTTCGCCGAGATTTTTTTTTTTTGAAAATTAGCTTTCTTGCAGCCGAAGAAGAGCAGCAACCGCCTTACGGGTGGCCCACGAGGGGGCAGGCGCGCCCCCTGCCTCGTGGCCACCTCGGGCACCGTCTCGCGTTGATTCTTCTTCCCATATTCTCCAAATATTCCAAAAATATTCTCCGTCCGTTTTTATCCCGTTTGGATTCCGTTTGATATGGGGTTTCTGCGAAACATAAAACATGCGACAAACAGGAACTGGCACTGGGCACTGGATCAATATGTTAGTCCCAAAAATAGTATAAAAAGTTGCCAAAAGTATATGAAAGTTATAGAATATTGGCATGGAACAATAAAATATTATAGATACGACGGAGACGTATCACTCACCGCCATCTAAAATGATCTTAGGTGATGGTTCTTCCCCCGTCGTGAGGATTTTCATCAAAAGAGATCACACATGTTGTAGCGTGAACATTTCGACACATCCTATATTTTCTCCCTTATTCATGCACTAGTATGTCGATGCTATGGTGAGTCTCAATGCCAATTTTCATGCATACCCTGATTATTGTCACCTGATATCGCCTTTACCTTCCATTCCTGGCATGCCAAGTTCTGCTAGATCTATTCCCATGTTTAACACACGTGTCGTAGTATGCATGCTAGTGTGTTGCTCAAGTCATGTTATATCATGTAGTTAGTGCTTATGGGTAGTCATTAACCTGGCTCCGATACGCTCTTCGGTTAGCTTATGCCATGTCAATGAAAGCTAATACTAAGTTACGAAGGTACTGGTGGGAGGCCATTAATGGTTATGCATCGGTTTTTTGTTCCACTCGAGCCGACCTAGGACTGGAGTTCTTGTGAAGTTGATCAAAAATTGAACGCGCTAACCACATGTGAGCGGTTTTATGCCCCCTCCCCCCTCAAGTGAGTACCCGAAACTTCAGATATTCTCCATGGGCCACAAGCTGATTTTCCATTTTGTGCATACACATATAACATGTTTTACAGGCACACATGGAGGGGTTCTTAGTGCATAATTATTTTACCATTAGTGTCAATTTCCCCCTGATGGATCGCATGCATATCATAGAGTATCTACAAGGGGATTATGTAACATCCCAATTTTCAATTTGGATGTTAATCATTAGGTCATCATATGCATCCATGCTCTTTGCATTTTTATTTGGTTTATTTGGCCATTTTTTATGCTAGAGACCTTAAGCAACTCAAGGACCATCTGAGAGAGTTGGAGGTTTTCATAAAATCCATTTTTGAATTTTTCAAAATTGGTAAATTGGATCAAGTGCTTTTTATTTGAAATTATTTTTCGATTATTTCAAAAATAAATAAAATAACGAGAGAATATAATATGACTTCTTCAAAACAGAGGAAATAATGGAAATTTAATTTTGTATAAAAATATATTTTATTTGAATTTTTATTGAGATTTTATTTGAGTAAATTAGGGAAAATTGCATTTTTAAAATTGCATTTTAGCCCAGAAAAATGTTCATGTTGTCCTAAATATTAGTAGAGGACCATGAAAATTACTATTGGGATTTTAAGATTTTTATTTATTTTATTTTGCATTTTTTCTTTTCGTTCGGGCGAATTTAAAAAAAAATTGTGGACCGAACTGGGCCAACGGCCCAGCCGGCCCACGCAGCCGCCGCCTACCCGCGGGAGTCCGCCCCGCCGCTGGCGGCAGAGTCCGAGCCGAACTCTGCGACCGCTGTCACCTCGCCCTTACCCCCTCCCCAAGCCGCCACCCTCCCCCTTCAACAGCCCAGCCGAACCCCCCTCTCTCCTCAGCCGCCGCACCCCACCTTCCGCCGCCGCCTGCCACCGCCGCCGCAGCCGCACGCGCCGGCGCCTGCGCCGCGCCGCCGCCGCCTGCCACCGCCGCCGCCGACGCCGTTGCCTCCGCTTGCCGGAGTTAGCCGCCGTTGCCAGTTTTTCCGCCCCGAACCACCCCGAACCGGTATAAAACCGAATCGCCCGCCCCGGTTTTTTTCCAGCTTACTCGTTTAGATCGGTTTTATTTTTAGGGTTCGCTAATTAGCGAACGTTCACCCGATCTTCTCTATTAGCGAACGAATTCGTTTATTAGTCTCTGTTAGCAGACGTTCGTTCGATAGATTTTTCTTTTTAGTTTTATTTTCGGCCAGAGACCTATCAGTAATTACTTTTATCGCAGATTAGTCCCTGGTCTTCAAACCTTCGCTACTTTTTGCTCGTTTGTCCAAATCCAGTGAAACCAACGCCAAAATCTTCGTCTTGTTACCCTCTATCCAGATAATCAACTTGAACATGATTTTGAAAATTTAAAATTTGGTTTCAAGCATATTTGAATTTGAACTTCTTTTGATCGTAGTTTGAGTTTCGTAACTCCGATTCGATTGATTCTTTTTGCAAATCAAAGCTTTTCACTTGAACTTTCAGTTTAGATCTTCTCTTTTGGGTTTTACCTTTGCATCTTATGCTTGAGTGCTTATGTATGTTATTGTGTTCACGATAGAGTTTCCAGAGTGCGAGGCTTGCTATTACGAATCTCTAGGGTTTTCCGATCGTCAGCAAGGCAAGTAACACTTTGATCATATCCTTTTATTACCCAGTTTTTATGCATTAGATTTCAACCCTCAAACATTGCATGGGTAGGACTTGATAACTTGTGGGTATTGGGAAGTAGTTGATGAGGTAGGAACCTATTGTCTTATATTCAAACCCTGGGTGTTACTACGTTATGCTTACACTGCTATGCTATGCTCGTAGACGTGGGTTGGTTTGAGTGATTCATGACAGATGTGAGAGTTATTATTAATGGTTAACTTAAGGTTGCTACTTTAATAGACATCTGGGTGGATTGGTTGCGGGCACCTGGAGATATACCAGTGTTGTCCAAGGAGATCCCGGGGAACCCGTGTGATCATCCTATGGTTTGCCACCCAGGCTCAAAGGGATCATAATGTTATTCATGCTGGAAACTTTCGTGTGCAGCCACAAGCCATTATGGGCTCTGGCATAGTTGAGCATGTTGCGTGACCTCTTTCAGTGGTAGACTAGCAGATGTAGGGGATGTAGGTGGTACTGTCTACCCATCGTAAAGAGTTAATGCTTCTAAAAGACTGTGTCTCTGTCATCCGTTTCTCAAACATCATGTAGTGCGAGAAATTCAACGGAGGAGATCGAGTCTTGTGGGGAAAAGTGCGCAACCCTCTGCAGAGTGTATAAACTAATCATGGTTAGCCGTGTCCCCGGTTATGGACATCTTGAGTATCTGGTGCTTGAATTATTATGCTGATCTCATCACTCTACTTAATTAATTTGTCGGGTTATTAACTTTTAATTTGGGATTGAGTTGAGGTTACCTTCTCAATATTTTTTCAACAAACTATGTAGTTAAATAAAATATATTCCTTTGTTGCAGGGAAAAACTAGCTTTATGCAAAAATGATAACCATAGAGCCTCCACCAGCCATATATGCATGTAGTGATAGCTGTTATTTCTGTTCATTGCTCTATAGTGTTATCTTGCCAGCATATTCCATGTGCTGACCTACACAGGCTCCAACGTATCATGTTGCAGAATTTTCAGACGAGGAGTAAGGTGCGGTAGGTCGTTGTCGTGCACTCAGTTTTGCCGTGGAGTTGGATGGACTCATTTATCTTTGAAGCTTCCGCAGTTATCTTATTTAGATGGCCTTCAGCCATATTATTGTAAAAAGTACTCTTTTTGAGACACTTGATGTAATAAGTGTATGATTGAACTCTGCAATAAATCCCCGAATACTGTGTGTGACAGCAATACCGATCCAGGGATGACACTTAAGCACAGAGACTTGACCGTCTGAGGTCGGGTCGCTACAAGATGGTATCAGAGCACACATTGACTATAGGACGCGACCACTAGGACAAGCCACAAGATACCCTTCTTTACTCATTTCTGACTCTTCTCCATTTTTACTCTATAAATGGCGGACCCAAGGAACAAGTTCACTCAACCGGATGATAACACCCCTTTCGGGCGACACTTGAAGGAAGTCACTAGGTACCTGAGCATTGATGTCTACTACACAAACTTCTTCTTGTAGACGTTGTTGGGCCTCCAAGTGCAGAGGTTTGTAGGACAGTAGCAAATTTCCCTCAAGTGGATGACCTAAGGTTTATCAATCCGTGGGAGGCGTAGGATGAAGATGGTCTCTCTCAAACAACTCTGCAACCAAATAACAAAGAGTCTCTTGTGTCCCCAACACACCCAATACAATGGTAAATTGTATAGGTGCACTAGTTCGGCGAAGAGATGGTGATACAAGTGCAATATGGATGGTAGATATAGGTTTTTGTAATCTGAAAATATAAAAACAGCAAGGTAACAAATGATAAAAGTGAGCACAAACGGTATTGCAATGCGTTCAAACAAGGCCTAGGGTTCATACTTTCACTAGTGCAAGTTCTCTCAACAATATAACATAATCGGATCATATAACTATCCCTCAACATGCAACAAAGAGTCACTCCAAAGTCACTAATAGCAGAGAACAAACGAAGAGATTATGGTAGGGTACGAAACCATCTCAAAGTTATCCTTTCTGATCGATCTATTCAAGAGTCCGTAGTAAAATAACACGAAGCTATTCTTTCCGTTCGATCTATCATAGAGTTCGTACTAGAATAACACCCTAAGACACAAATCAACCAAAACCCTAATGTCACCTAGATATTCCAATGTCACCTCAAGTATCCGTGGGTATGATTATACGATATGCATCACACAATCTCAGATTCATCTATTCAACCAACACAAAGTACTTCAAAGAGTGCCCCAAAGTTTCTGCCGGAGAGTCAAGACGAAAACGTGTGCCAACCCCTATGCATAGGTTCATGGGCGGAACCCGCAAGTTGATCACCAAAACATACATCAAGTAGATCACGTGAATATCCCATTGTCACCACAGATAAGCACGGCAAGACATACATCAAGTGTTCTCAAATCCTTAAAGACTCAATCCGATAAGATTACTTCAAAGGGAAAACTCAATCCATTACAAGAGAGTAGAGGGGGAGAAACATCATAAGATCCAACTATAATAGCAAAGCTCGCGATACATCAAGATCGTATCACCTAAAGAACACGAGAGAGAGAGAGATCAAACACATAGCTACTGGTACATACCCTCAGCCCCGAGGGTGAACTACTCCCTCCTCGTCATGGAGAGCGCCGGGATGATGAAGATGGCCACCGGTGAGGGATCCCCCCTCCGGCAAGGTGCCGGAACAGGGTCCCGATTGGTTTTTGGTGGCTACAGAGGCTTGCGGCGGCGGAACTCCTGATCTATTCTGTTCCTCGATGTTTTTAGGGTATATGGACATATATAGGCGAAAGAAGTCGGTCAGGGGAGACACGAGGGACCCACGAGGGTGGAGGGCGCGCCCAGGGGGTGGGCGCGCCCCCCTGCCTCGTGCCTTCCTCGTTGCTTCCCTTACGTACACTCCAAGTCTTCTGGATTGCTTCCGTTCCAAAAATAACTCTCCCGAAGGTTTCATTCCGTTTGGACTCCGTTTGATATTCCTTTTCTGCGAAACACTGAAACAAGGAGAAAAACATAAACTGGCACTAGGCTCTGGGTTAATAAGTTTGTCCCAAAAATAATATAAAAGTGCATAGTAAAGCCCATTAAACATCCAAGATGGATAATATAATAGAATGAATACTTCATAAATTATAGATACATTGGAGACGTATGAAGCATCGGAATACCAAGCTTCACTGGGACCTACAGCGCCACTCTACCAGAAGAGGAGCGCTGGATGATACGGGTTCATGTTCTAGGAAGGACGTTCACGCCAGTCACCGAGCCCATCGAGTTTTCCTTTGATGCACCAACCTGGTGTCTAGGAAAGAGCATGGCCACCCACATCGCCATTAGACGCATCGGCGAGGTATACAACAAGGATATTATGGACACCATCTACCAGATATGTGGACGCCGAGATGAGCAATGGGAGATGATTTACACCAGGAAGGACAAATCCATTGCAACCTACGTACAGGAGCTAAATCAGCACATTTGTCGTTAGGAGAACCAAATGTGTGCCGACATGATAGACATGAAGAAGGTGATGACCAGGAACATGGAGCTAGAAGAGGAACTCAAGTCTACACGCGATGGATATGAAGAAGAAATTGTAGTACTACTGGAGAGGAATGAAGACCTGAAGAAGAAGCTAGGAATATTCATGGGTGATCTCGCACCTGCAGAGGACATCCGTTCTGAAGACTACATTATACTTGATGACACCGACTCCGACCCCGACAGCGATGATGATTATGAAGACGAAGCTGGAGCAGATATCATGGAGTCATCCACCGATCAAAATTTCTAGTCGACCACCATATTATCAGCAGTATTCTCCCATGTATATAGTAACAGTCCAAGCATTTTGTAACGGTAGCTTAGATCGATTGTATGATCTTGTTTGAATTGAGTGGTGTGAAATGAATGTGTTTGTCTCATGTGCATATGGGTAGTGATTTCTCTTTAGACCTCACTCTATTCTGTTCTCACCACTCTAAACCTATCAGATGCCTCTGAGACGTGACCCCACATTTGCTTTCCCATCGGAGCTCACTCAGTTTATCCAACAGCAGAATGCCTTGATGCGGTTGCTAGTCCAGAACCAAGGCAACAACAACAACAACCACCCGCCGCCACCACCTCTAGTGGACAACTTAGCCTGTTTTCCGAGGTTGAATCCGCCGGTGTTCTCTAGTAGCACCGAGCCGATTGTTGCTGATTACTGGCTCCGCAAGATTGGAAGGGAGCTGACAACCGCAGATTGCATAGATGCTGAGAAGGTGCGCTTTGCCGCACATCAACTGGATGGACCCGCAGCCTCATGGTGGGAGAAGTACACAACCACTTTCCCCGTGGCCAATGTCACTTGGGATCAGTTTCAGCAAGCATTCCGCACTGCACATGTCTCAACTGGAGCCATGAGTATGAAGAAGCGTGAGTTTCACAACTTGCGCCAGGGGAACCGTACTGTCGCAGTACGTGGATGAGTTCAGCAAGTTAGATCGTTATGCCCCAGATGATGTGGCCACAGATGCCGCAAAGCAGGAGAAGTTTATGGAGGGGCTGAATGATGAGCTGAGTATGCAGTTGATGGTGGCAACATTCGCCAACTACCAGGAATTGGTAGATAGGGCCCTCATGATTGAACGTAAGCAGCAGCAGATTGTGAACCTCAAACGGAAGTATGGACTGGGGAAGTACAACTCTGGAGCTCAGCAGAAGCCTCATTTTACCCCGAACTCGGGAGGACATACCCATCATAACCATGGAGGTCACAATCACAATGGAGGAAGTTCACATAACCACAGTGGCCCCAAGAATGGAAATGGAATGGAGGAAGCAGCAGTCAGAGCCGTTCCAACCCAGCAACACCCGCCAAGAAGGATCTGAGTCACGTTACCTGTTTCAAGTGCGGGAAGACTGGACATTACGCCAATGAATGCCCTGATATAAAGAATGAAAATGGAAATGGAAGCGCTGGAAAGAAGCCCAATCCCTTCACTAGAGGTCAGGTGAACCACCTCAACGTGGAGGAAGTTGAAGAGCAGCCTGACGCAGTGATTGGTAAGTTTTTGATTAAGTCATTTACCGCTCTCGTTCTTTTTGACACTGGTGCATCACATTCATACATATCTAGGGAATTTGTGGACAAGTTTAAATTGCCAACCTTAGCCCTTAGGTCACCCATGTTAGTAAGCTCGCCAGGAGCGGAGTATATGGTTAGCCGACGGTGTGATCGGTTACCATTAACCATTGGTAGCCATGTTTTTCTCTCAGATGGAGTCACAAGGATTGGATATAATACTAGGTATGGATTGGTTATTGAAGTATGGAGGAAACATCGACTGTGCTAGTAAGTCGATACTACTCACCACCTCTGAGGGAAAGAGGATCAAGTATGTATCTAGGCATGCGCCAAGGAGGACTCAAGTGAATTCACTTTCAGGATTTGTTCAGGAGGAAGTGCCAGTTGTGAAGGATTATCCCAACGTATTCCCGGAGGAACTACCAGGCATGCCACCAATCGAGATATAGCATTTTTGATAGAGCTGTTGCCAGGCACCGGACCAATATCGAAGAGACCGTATCGGATGCCCGCAAATGATCTGGAGGAATTTAAGAAGAAAATTAAGGAGTTATTGGAGAAAGGTTGTTGATTATCATGCACTGAATGAAGTGACGATCAAGAACAAGTACCCACTACCGATGATCAACGGTTTGTTTGACCAGCTGCAGGGAGCCAAAGTATTCTCCAAGATCGATCTTTGATACGTCTCCAACGTATCTATAATTTTTGATTGTTCCATGATATTATATATTCTAATTTGGATGTTTAATGGGCTTTATTATACACTTTTATATTATTTTTGGGACTAACCTATTAACTGGAGGCCCAGCCCAAATTGCTGTTTGTATGTCTATTTCAATATTTCGAAGGAAAAGAATATCAAATGGAGTCCGAACGGAATGAAACCTTCGGGAATGTGATTTTCGGAACAAATGTGATCCAGAGCACTTGGAGTGGACGTCAAGCAACCAACGAGGAGGCCACGAGGTAGGGGGGCGCGCCTACCCCCTGGGTGCCCCCTCCACCCTCGTGGGCCCCTCATGGCTCCACCGACCTACTTCTTCCTCCTATATATACCTACGTACCCCCAAACCATCAGCAGAGGAGCCAAAAACCCTATTTCCACCGCTGCAATCTTCTGTACCCGTGAGATCCCATCTTGGGGCCTTTTCCGGCGCTCCGCCAGAGGGGGCATTGATCACGGAGGGCTTCTACATCAACACCATAGCCTCTCCGATGATGTGTGAGTAGTTTACCTCAGATCTTCGGGTCCATAGTTATTAGCTAGATGGCTTCTTCTCTCTTTGGATCTCAATACAAAGTTCTCCTCAATTCTCTTGGATATCTATTCAATGTAATCTTCTTTTGCGGTGTGTTTGTCGAGATCCGATGAATTATGGGTTTATGATCAATATTATCTATGAACAATATTTGAATCTTCTCTGAATTCTTTTATGTATGATTGGTTATCTTTGCAAGTCTCTTCGAATTATTAGTTTGGTTTGGCCTACTAGATTGATCTTTCTTGCAATGGGAGAAGTGCTTAGCTTTGGGTTCAATCTTGCGGTGCTCGATCCCAGTGATAGTAGGGGAAACGACACGTATTGTATTGTTGCCATCGAGGATAAAAAGATGGGGTTTATATCATATTGCATGAGTTTATCCCTCTACATCATGTCATCTTGCTTAAAGCGTTACTCCGTTCTTATGAACTTAATAATCTAGATGCATGCTGGATAGCGGTCGATGTGTGGAGTAATAGTAGTAGATGCAGGCAGGAGTCGGTCTACTTGTCACGGACGTGATGCCTATATACATGATCATACCTAGATATTGTCATGAATATGCTCAATTCTATCAATTGCTTGACAGTAATTTGTTCACCCACCATAATACTTATGCTATCTTGAGAGAAGCCACTAGTGAAACCTATGGCCCCTGGGTCTATTTTCCATCATATAAGTTTCCAATCTATTTTTATTTTGCAATCTTTACTTTTTATCTTTATCATAAAAATACCAAAAATATTATCTTATCATATTTATCAGATCTCACTTTTGCAAGTGGCCGTGAAGGGATTGACAACCCCTTTATCGCGTTGGTTGCAAGGTTCTTATTTGTTTGTGTAGGTGCGTGGGACTTGAGCGTGGTCTCCTACTGGATTGATACCTCGGTTCTCAAAAACTGAGGGAAATACTTACTCTACTTTACTGCATCACCCTTTCCTCTTCAAGGGAAAAACCAACACAGTACTCAAGAGGTAGCAAGAAGGATTTCTGGCGCCATTGTCGGGGAGTCTACGCACAAGTCAAGACATACCTAGTACCCATCATAAACTCTTATCCCTCGCATTACATTATTTGCCATTTGCCTCTCGTTTTCCTCTCCCCCACTTCACCCTTGCCGTTTTATTCGCTCTCTCTTTCCGTTCGCCTCTTTTTCGCTTGCCTTTTGTGTCTCGTGTGCCGTCATGGCTAGCCCTTTATCTACTCCTTTGTCTCCCGAGAATGAAGTTCTTAATTTTAAACAAAGGGAGGGAGAAAATCTAAAAGATGTTTGGTACAGAATTTGCAATGCGCAAAATAGATCTACTAGGAAGCAATCTACTTCTGTTCTTCTTCGCAATTTTTATGTAGGCATCACTCCTTGGAATAGATATATTCTTGATACCATTACAGGAAGAAATTTCTTGGGTAGCCATACTTTTGATTCTTATAATGCTATGATAGATTTGTTTGGCCCACCACCTCTTTTGGTTAATGGAACTATTTTAACTTTGGAGCATGTGATGCAACGGCTTGAAATTATTGAAAATAAAGTTGCGACCGTAGAGTTGATTGAAAATTTGGATAAGAAGATCCATAACCAAATTACCCAATGCAGATCTAAGGTAGGAGTTGCTCTTAAATTTTTTAAAGAAAAGGAACCTATGGTTAATCAAAAGATAGATCAAGATTCCACTAGAATTGATAAGATTGAGGATATTATTACCAACCTATGTTCTGCCTTTTCTTCCGTGAAATACACTCCTCCTAATGCTAAGATTGCCAAATTGATGTATGTTCCTAAAAATAAGGGTGAAACTTCTAGTAAGGGAAATGCAGACCTCAAATCCATAAGTGTTCACCCCAACTTTCTCGCTATCCTTAAGGAACCTCTTTCTACAAATGATTTTCTCGATTTTGTGCCTAGGAGTTTGATAATTAATAAAAAGAAAGAAACTCCTAGGGGTTATAGGTGTCTTATTGAAGAATTGCCTACCAAAGATGGCAATACCTAGATCTATCCTTGCTTTTATGCCTAGCTAGGGGCGTTAAACGATAGTGCTTGTTGGGAGGCAACCCAATTTTATTTTATTTTATTGCTTTTTGGTTCTGTTTAGTAATAAATCTTGGATCTAGCCTCTAGTTAGATGTGGTTTTGTGTTTTAATTAGTGTTTGTGCCAAGTGAAACCTATAGGATCTTCTTGGATGATAGTTATTTGCTCTTGCTGAAAATTCCAGAAACTTTCTGTTCACGAAAACAATTGTTAAAAATCACCAGAACGTGATAAAATACTTATTCCAATTGCAGTAGATCAATAAACTAATTATCTAGGTCTTCCTATTTTGGTAGAATTTTTAGAGTTCCAGAAGTTTGCGTTAGTTACAGATTACTACAGACTGTTCTGTTTTTGACAGATTCTGTTTTTCGTGTGTTGTTTGCTTATTTTGATGAATCTATGGCTAGTAAAAGAGTTTATAAACCATAAAGAAGTTGGAATACAGTAGATTTAACACCAATATAAATAAATAATGAGCTCATTACAGTACCTTTAAGTGGTGTTTTGCTTTCCTTCGCTAACGGAGCTCACGAGATTTTCTGTTAGGTTTTGTGTTGTGAAGTTTTCAAGTTTTGGGTAAAGATTTGATGGATTATGGAACAAGGATTGGAAAGAGCCTAATCTTGGGGATGCCCAAGGCACCCCAAGGTAAAATTCAAGGACAACCAAAAGCCTAAGCTTGGGGATGCCCCGGAAGGCATCCCCTCTTTCGTCTTCGTCTATCGGTAACTTTACTTGGGGCTATATTTTTATTCACCACATGATATGTGTTTTGCTTGGAGCGTTTTGTATGATTTGAGTCTTTGCGTTTTAAGTTTACCACAATCATCCTTTCTGTACACACCTTTTGAGAGAGGCACACATGATTCGGAATTTGTTAGAATACTCTATGTGCTTCACTTATATCTTTTAGAGCACGGTGGTGGTTTTATTTTATAGAAATTATTGATCTCTCATGCTTCAATTATATTATTTTGAGAGTCTTAAACAGCATGGTAATTTGCTTTAATTGTGAAATTAATCTGAATGTGATTGGCATCCAAGATGAGCATAATAAAAACTTCCATACTGAGTTCATTGAATATCATGAGACGTTTGATACTTGATAAGTGTTTTGAGATATAAAGGTGGTAATATTAGAGTGTGCTAGTTGAGTAATTGTGAAATTGAGAAATACTTGTGTTAAGGTCGGCAAGTCCCGTAGCATGCACGTATGGTAAAAGTTGTGTGACAATTTTGACACACAAGGTGTTCTTTTGTTGCTTTCCTTATGAGTGGCGGCCGGGGACGAGCGATGGTCTGGTCGGGGACGAGTGATGGTCTTTTCCTACCAATCTATCCCTCTAGGGGCATGCGTAGTAGTACTTTGCTTCGAGGGCTAATAAACTTTTCCAATAAGTATATGAGTTCTTTATGACTAATGTGAGTCCATGGATTATATGCACTCTCAACCTTCCACAATTTTCTAGCCTCTACGGTATCGTGCATTGCCCTTTCTCGCCTTGAGAGTTGGTGCAAACTTCGTCGGTGCATCCAAATCCCGTGATATGATACGCTCTATCACACATAAACCTCCTTATATCTTCCTCAAAACAGCCACCATACCTACCTATCATGACATTTCCATAGCCATTCCGAGATATATTGCCATGCAACTTTCCACCGTTCCGTTTATTATGACACGCTCCATCATTGTCATATTGCTTTGCATGATCATGTAGTTGACATCGTATTTGTGGCAAAGCCACCATTCATAATTTTTCGTACATGTCACTCTTGATTCATTGCATATCCCGGTACACCGCCGGAGGCATTCACATAGAGTCATATTTTTATTCTAAGTGTTTAGTTGTAATTATTGAGTTGTAAGTAATAAAAGTGTGATGATCATCATTATTAGAGCATTGTCCCATGTGAGGAAAGGATGATGGAGACTATGATTCCCCCACAAGTCGGGAAGAGATTCCGGACTAAATAATAATAATAAAAAGAGGCCAAAGAAAAAAAAGAGAAGGCCCAAAAAAACGAGAGAAAAAGAGAGAAGGGACAATGTTACTATCCTTTGTCCACACTTGTGCTTCAAAGTAGCACCGTGATCTTCATGATAGAGAGTCCCCTATGTTATCACTTTCATATACTAGTGGGAATTTTTCATTATAGAACTTGGCTTGTATATTTCAATGATGGGCTTCCTCTAAATGCCCTAGGTCTTCGTGAGCAAGCAAGTTGGATGCACACCCACTTAGTTTTTTTGTTGAGCTTTCATATATTTATAGCTCTAGTGTATCCGTTGCATGGCAATCCCTACTCCTCTCATTGACATCAATTGATGGGCATCTCCATAGCCTATTGACACTACAAAAAAAAGACACATCAGTGACATTTTGGGCCGAACGAAAATCTTTTCTATCATACTTATGACACTTCTATGACGATAATTGTGACAAAACCTGGTATCAGCATAGATGTGGTGGGGTCCTACTTCTATGACAAAAAATCATGACAGAAAATGGGCTTTTCATCCTGGGCGGGCCAGAGACGCAGCTGCATGACATTCTTTGGGCCGTCCATGATGGAAAAAACCATGGTAGAAGCAAGGGCGCGGAAAATATCGGAGAGTCCCCGGTTACGGTGGGTGGTCGGGGGCCGAGCGATGCGCGTTTCTCTCGTACGTACGCGCGTGTGTGTGAGGCGTTGGGCTCTAACTGAACCCGAGCGATTGCACTACAGGCTACACGTTACTGAACCCGAGCGATCTATCGATGGCTGTTAACTGAACCCGATCGAGCGATTCCTTCGCTACTGCTGCTAACTGAAGCCGATCGATGCTGCCTCTGGATGAACAGTGAGCGTTGCGGGGGGGGGGGGGGTTGGATGAACAGGACCCCGTGGCGTTGCCTCTGGATGAACAGTGAGCGTTGCTGGGGGGTTCGGATGAACAGTTCCCGGTGGGGGTGGATGAACAGGACCCCGATCGTTCGAGCCGGTTGGGGCTGGATGAACAGGACCCCGTGGAGGGCAGGATGAACAGGACCACCCCATGGAAGGCAGGATGAACAGTAGATGGTGGAGGGCAGGATGAATAGTAGCCCATGGAGGGGTGGTTGAACAGGAGCCCGTGGAGAGGGCTGGTTGAACAGTAGCCGGTGGATTAGCGCGCGGTGGAGGCTGGATGAACATGAGCCCGTGGATGAACAGTCGCAGGTGGAGGCTGGAGGAGGTCGACGATGGATGAACAGTAGCCCGTGGAGGCTGGAGGGGGTCGACGGTGGAGATGAACAGTATCCCGTGGAGTCCCGTTTTGCGGTACGCCACACCCCTCCCGATGAACAGGACCCCCGTTTCGACCGTAGCGCTCCAACACAAGTCCGTTTCCTCCGTTTTGCGGTACGCCACACCCCTCCCGATCAACAGGACCCCCGTTTCGACCGTAGGAGGTCCGTTTCCTCCGTTTTGCGGTATGCCAGACCCCTCCCGATGAACAGGATCCCGTTTCGAACGTGGCCGGTCGAACACAAGGCCGTTTCCTCCGTTCTGCGGTACGCCAGGCCTCATTTCCATCGGTTGTTCTGTCCAAGCCCTCCCGATGAACACGACGACGCATTCCATTCCGACCCAGCCGGTTGGCTCCCCATGAACACGGCGACGATGCTATTTCTCCGTTCCGACCCAGCCATGTACACGAGCCCTGGCCGTACATACGCGCGAGTAGGCGTTCGAGACCCCGCCTGTATGTACGTATGTGGCCGTATTTAATTCTTGCACCCTGGCCGCTGTACGTACGTGTACATGCTACGTGCGCGCCTCTACTACGACACGTGCGCGCCTCTACATCGACCAGTATGTACATACACGTTCGCGACCAGAATGACAACGCTACGTACGCTTCGACCAGGTGGGTCCCGACTGTCAGGCACTTCCTTGCCTGCGAAGATGTAGCTGGTGGGTCCCAGCAGTCAGGGGCGAATCATTTTTTTGCCCGGACGCACTTCCTTGCGTGCAAAGATGTAGCTGGTGGGTCCTAGCAGTTAGGGGGAAACATTTTTTTCGCAAAATACGGTGGCGCGTCCGGTGGGTCCCTGCTGTCAGGTGGAGGAATAATTATTTTGCACGTAATAAGGAGGCACTTCCTTGCTGCGGCCGTGGACCCAGCTGTCAGCCTCTCCA
Organism: Aegilops tauschii subsp. strangulata; assembly: GCF_002575655.3. NCBI lineage: Eukaryota > Viridiplantae > Streptophyta > Magnoliopsida > Poales > Poaceae > Aegilops > Aegilops tauschii. Next base: position 407,031,311 of record NC_053041.3, read on the forward strand.
CGTACAGTCCATGTCCGATGGAAGCCGTTCCTTGACCATGTTGACCACGCAGCACCGAGAGCACCTGGGCGGTGGACGACGGCGAGGCCTAGGAAGGGGACGACGCGGAGCCGGGGAAGACACGACAGTGGAAGCCCGCGCGGAGAGGAGTACGAGGGTTCACTGGTTCGGCTGCGTTGTGAGGCTGCTGTCACCGCAGGGCCTGGCCAGTCGTGGGAATAGTAGGGGGCGGTGAGGCCTCCGCGGCAGCACAGCCGGCCATGGGAGAGAGGAGCATGCGGCACGACCGTCGCTGCTTTGGGCTGCTGGAGCAACAAGACCAGAGGTTGAAGAAGCACTACGGCCGTTGGATGGACATCGTACGGTCACTGGAGCTAGAATTGTTCATATTGACTAAGTTGACAAACCACTCCGTCCCCGTCAACTTAGTAGGCCCACAAGTCAGCCTCCCACCAAGGTGGGTCCCAACCAACAGGGGGAGTATTCATTTTTTTGTGCGTAATAAGGAGGCACTTCCGGTGGGTCCGAGCTGATAGCGGGGGGAACGTTTTTTTCACGCAATACGGTGGCCCGTCCGGTGGGTCCCAGCAGTCAGGGGGCAAACGTTTTTTCGCAAAATACGGTGGCCCATCTGGTGGGTCCCTGCTGTCAGGTGGAGGAATCATTATTTTCCGCGTAATAAGGAGGCACTTCCTTGCTGCCGTCGTGGACCCAGCTATCAGCCTCTCCACGTACAGTCCACGTCCGATGGAAGCCGTTCCTTGACCACGTTGACCACGCCGCGCCGAGAGCACCAGGGCGGTGGACGATGGCGAGGCCTAGGAAGGGGACGATGCAGAGCCGGGGAAGACGCGGCAGTGGAAGCCCGCGCGGAGAGGAGTACGAGGGTTCACTGGTTCGGCTGCGGTGTGAGGCTGCCGTCGCCGCGGAATAACAGGGGGTCTGGGTGAGTAGAGGGATGGCCTGGCCAGCGGTGGGAGTAGTAGGGGGCGGTGAGGCCTCCGCGGCATCACAGCCGACCACGGGAGGCAGGAGCACGCGGCACGACCGGCGCTCCTTTGGGCGGCTGGAGCAAGAAGATCTGAGGTTGAAGAAGCACTACGGCCGTTGGATGGACATCGTACGGTCACTATAGCTAGAATCGTTCATATTGACTAGTTGACAAAGCCCTTGGTACGCGTCAACTTAGTAGGCCCACAGGTCAGCTTCCGAAACGGTGCGCCCCAGATGTCAGGGGGAGGAATCATTTTTTGGGCGGGTGAAGCTAGAATATCCGATTTGAAGAAGAAGCACGGCATCCCTTGGATGGACATCCAACGGCCACTGCTGCTAGAACCGTGTGTTGACTATAATAAGTTAACAAAGCCTTGCATACAAGTGTGTGGGAGAGAACTTATAGCCCATTTGCGATTTGTAAGAATGTACAGCCCATTTTTGAATTCTAATGGAATTTACTACAACCCATTTACAGTTTGTTAAAAGTACAACCCATTTTCAACGATTAATAATTTCAACCAACCGTTCAAGACAGAATTCAATAAAAGTTTCCCACATTTTGATGGGATCCGAAATATTTTTATCCCAAAATTTCTAGTCAGATTAAATATAAGTTTGTATTACGTAAAAATCTAATGGAACATTGCGCGCGCAACAATTAAAAATTAAGATTTTCAAAATCCGTAAATAATATTTTATAAACTAATTCCGTGCTTGGTGCATTTTTTATAGTTATTGCCCAGTTTTTATAATTACATCTCATTTATTATTTTTAAAGCCCATTTTCCTGTTAAGCCTAATGCATCCCTCCTAGGAAAGATTTGCAGTCCAGCGGGGCGGAGAATAACAAGTTGACCTTGCCTGTGTATTCCTCAAAAACACGTATAGCTGGCCTAGCCATTTTTATCTTGAAAAAAATTAATATCTGGGCTGGATATCTGTCCTGGGCTAGACGGGCCACAGCCCGCCCAGTTAATACCCTGCTCTCCTCTGAACAACAACGAAAACATCGCCAAGAAAAACTCTGCAGTGCTCACGCCTCAAAAACACAAATACTGCTCGAGCTGCTTGGTCCCAGCTGTCGGCCGCACCTTGTGCAATTCTCTTGTTTATATTGACTACATAGGTTGACAATGGTGTGGGACCGATGTCAGGAAACCAGGAGGAAGCAAAAAAAATATAGTTGTACATAATAAGGAGGCACTTGCATACGTACGGCTATGGCCCTAGTGGGTCCCTACTGTCATCCAGTCAAAATAAAGTCATCTCCTGAATCCTCATGTTCATTGACCATGTTAACAATGCTTAGCGCCACGGCGAGCGCAACAACTCGAAGGGCGACGGAGAGGGCCTCGCAGGCCCTACGGATGGTCTGATACAGCGCCCGCTGCTCATTCAGGAAGCCAGGATCATCGGACACCTATGAGCACCTTCGAGAGACTGAGACGGTATGAAATGGTAAGGCCGCGCTTGGGAGCTCTGGTTTATTTCACACCAGTATTAAGATACAAGTGTAATTTACTCGTCATTGAAAACAACGCGTAAAATACAGGCGTAATGAAACTGAGGGCCCGAGGTCTGTAAGTAAAACTGGCGGGTTAGCGTGTAATTTGAGAGACCGGTGTATATTTTACTAGTCGAAATCGACCAACCAAGCGCTTCGCCCGAGACCATTTGCTTTTATTTACAAGCGTCAGTTTTACAAGCGGTTTTGGTTGGGAAACGACGATCCAATCACGGCCTAAGATGATGAGTTGGTCGGAAGATCATATGGTTTCACGTCTAACCTACCCGACTTATCGTATAAGCTATGAATGAAACATAAGACGATGAACTTCTTAATCACAGAAACAACAGAAGAGGATGATCTTCCTAACAAGCAAATCACTGGCATTATATCCACATGCAAAACAATACGAAGCATTATTCTCAGGAGGCACGGTGAACAGCTCGTGATGCCGCATGCCACAACATTCCAAGCTCAACTTTGCAATCAAACACAAGGCTTGGCATTACATAGACAATATTCAAAACAAACTCTTAAAATATCTTACATAAGTCAACATTCATGTGACTATGCATCTCAGCAGAGTAAATATTTACTTCTGAACTGAAGCCAGGAATAGGAAAAAACGATCGACGTTGCTCACAGCAAAGGGCATCCCACTCAAAAATATCAAATGCATGTCTTCTGGCTAACATCAATGAGCAAAAATTGACAAGGTTTTCCAATTCCAATATATTAAACTAATGTCAACTTTGACAAGCTTTTCCCATTCAAAATATGTAATGCCTATGATTGTGGAACGGGCAGGGTTTGTCATCAGTTTGTCATCTGATAGTCCGGTGGCTCAAGGTGACGAAGAATGATTAGAGAACCATTCGATGTATTGTGCATGATGTGAAGTATTATGGAGGACACGAACCATCTGAACATTTTGTGCAGTTCCACTAAAATCAAGCTGAGCATCCCTGTGGACTTCGTATTTATATGCTGCCAGAAAACAAAGACACATCAACACACACATGAATATTGGCCCCAGTGTCAACCCACGAATCGGTGCACTAACAAACTGAAAGTACGGTAAACAGATTACCATACCTAGATGCCCCATCATTGTTGCTTAGAGTGACATTGACAGACTTGGAGTCCTGTCCTGGCTTCTTGGTACTTGTTTGGGCACTTGTTTGCCCAGTGTTCCTCCGAACCACAAGTAAAGCAGCCATCTCTCTTTTTGTCTTTCTTCTTACCCTTCTTAATGGCTGACGCTGGCAGCACCATTCAAACATATAGTCCGGTGGCTCAAGGTGACGACGAATGATTAGAGAACCATTCGATGTATTGTGCATGATGAAGTATTATGGAGGACACAAACCATCTGGACATTTTGTGCAGTTCCACTAAAATCAAGCTAAACATCCCTGTGGATATCGTATTTATATGCTGCAAGAGAACAAAGACACAGCAGCACACACATGAATATTGGCCCCAGTGTCAACCCACCAATTGGACTAACAAACTGAAAGTATGGTAAACAGATTACCATACCCAGATGCCCCATCATTGTTGCTTAGAATGACATTGACAGATTTGGAGTCCTCTCCTGGCTTCCTGTACTTGTTTGGGCACTTTTTGCCCAGTGCACTCCACAAGTTGTAGAGTTTCGTATGCTCTGTGCAGACTAGTCATGTCACCAGCGTCTACTAATACTCTGTAAAGCTTCTCGATCATTCCTTGTGTAATGTAGCGCAAACAGTGACTGCTTCTTTCTGCAAAGTGGTAAGACCAACTAGACCCACTAATGCAGCAGTTTGCCTTAGACACATTGGCTCCTTTTGTGCAGTTCAACTAAAATCAAAGTCGGAATAAAACCGAGCTTTAATTTTGATATCCCTGTAAGCAACAAAAGGTATAAGGGAAACACTTACTGAGAAATAACGGTTGATGAATTGTACTCCCAGAAGAAAAACATCTACTGGTCTACCTTATCTTAATGGGAAACAAAGCAGGAGAGTAGCAATTTTCAATCAGTGTGATTCATTCATAGTAACTGAGACATTATCTTAACAATGCCTTGTTTCAACATGTATAAAGGACAACAAAGCAGAAAAGTATCATTCCTAAAACAATGCGACTGATTCATTTTAACAGAGACATTATCTTAACAATACCTTGGTTAAACATGGAAAGAACTACAAAGCAGGATAGTACCATTTGTAAAACACTGTAACTGATATATAATAACAGAGACATTATCTGAACAATACATTTCTTAAACATGTACTCCGGCCGATCCCTAACAGAAATGGTACTCCCGCCAATCCCTAACAAGTGTTGCAGTTTTGAACTAAGATTCAGTAGTTAATTCTGAGGAAAGTCGGTACTGAAAGTCAGTACTAACCTTTCAGGACCAAGATTTGAAACAACTCGTGAGGAAGACCTGAAAGAGATCTCAACACATATATGGAAATCCGGTCTCCTTTTGTGCAATTCCACCCAAATTAAGCGAAGCAAAATGTCGCAATAGCAACAAGTTGAATAGATATCCCTGTTTTAACAGAGGCAAAAAAGGAATCAATTACTGGCCAATAAAGGAGGATGAAACATGCGGCCACAAAAATGGTAATCCCGCCAATCCCTAACAAGTGTTGCAGTTTTGAAATAAGATTCAGTAGTTAATTCTGAGAGTGGCATTGCTTAATTTTACCAGCGGCATTAGATTAACAAAAAGCATAAACAGTTCCAGGGGAGAGTGGGCGCAAGAACAACATGGGCTTCCATCTACTTATAAAGGGGTGATGCAGAGTTTGTTGTAATAAAGCAACAAGCATAATGTCTGGGTTGGTCCCATTTCTGTTCACTACTTAATGGGAAAAGACAGCAATGCAATAGCTTCAATTCAACATTTATTTAAAACAGTACCAATACAAGTAGCACATCATCTCAAAACACACTGCACGATCATGTGGATGAAGGCAAGTACCAACCTGTCATGACGCACACAAGATCACGTACGAATCTGCCAACACGAATAGGAAATCCAATCTCGTTTTGTGCAGTTACTCTGAAATCAAGTAAAGTCGCAGGTGAGACATTTAAGTTTGCTATAGCAACAAGTTGAATAGATATCCTTGATTTAACAGAGGAAAAAAAGGAAACAATTACTGCCAATAAAGGAGGATGAAACATGCGGCCACAAAAAGAAGCATCTACCTTATCTTGATGGAAAACAAAGTATAGGACAGTAGCATTTCTAAAACGGTTGCATTGATTCATATTAACAGAGAAATTCTCTTAAAATAGTTCAGTAGTTAATTCTGAGAGTGGCATTGCTTAAAATACAATAGCTTCAATTCAACATTTATTTAAAACAGTACCAATACAAGTAGCACAACATCTCAAAACACACTGCACGATCATGTGGATGGGACATGGGACATGCCAGCACCATGTGCGTCCACACGTATAAATGGGTGATGCAGAGTATGTAGCCAAGCAGCATATCTGCGTTGGTCCCATATTTGTTCTCTTTGAAACTTTTTCCGATGTGAGGGCAGCAAATCTAGTCCTGCACAAACTACCCGACCCCCCAGTTTCTTTCCCTTTTCAACAAAGAGTTGGGTTCCTTACAGATGTGTGTACTGGGTTACCCCCTTTTTCCCTTTTCGACCAACAAAGCAGCTGGATAGCTAGTCTATACTACTTTCCCTCCCTCCTTTCCTCATTGAACCACGTCCTAGATTCATGCTCCACCCCACTGCACCCTTCTTTCTTCTTTGAACCAAGACCTAGATTCGACTACAGAATCGAAAAAGATCAGCATGCAGCTAGACCAATGACGGTTTCAAAGAAACTTATACCTTAGGGTCGTCGGGATGTGGCAAGGCGTGCGGCGGGAGGTCGGATCTGCTCACACTATGTACAACAGCAAGGAAGAAGGGGTCGGTGGCCCTCCCGCACAGGCGCTGGGTGAAATAGAAAAGCGCAGCCGGCAGTGGATTGCCTCCCTCGCTGAAGGTGATAGAGTGAACATTGCACCTCCTCCCCTTCCTGGTGCGACAGGATCCGGACGCCTCCTTCGCCAACTGTTTGTGAGGGGGGTGAGAGAGACAGAGGCCACAACGCAGTCTTGTTTAGATCTAGTGAAGAGGGTGAGAGACAGTGAATATAGCAAACCCTAGCAAAGGAACGCTGAGCCTCCAGCGTGTATATATATATATGTAGTGAGGCGAGAGTGTGGAGAGTGCAAACCCTAGCGAACAAGCGCTGAGGCTCCAGCTTATATATATACTGTAGTACGGACTGAGCTCCGGTGCCTTAACTGCACCTGCTTTTGGTTGTATGACAGGTGGGCCAGCCACATTTTGGGCCCACCTGTCATAAACCCAAAGGCAGGTGCACTAAAGTCAATGAAGTTGCGTCCATATAGTACTCGTGTATACGCCTAATATATAGTGGAGTGGTTTTCTTATTCTCTCCATAACAATCGTTTTAAATTATGTAAGTACGAAACGAAACTCTTTATTTAACGTACTAGTGAAGAAAACTACTACTCCCTCTGTTCCTAAATATTTGTCTTTCTAGAGATTTCAACAAATGACTACATACGGAGCAAAATGAGTGAATCTACACTGTAAAAAATGTATATATACATCCGCATGTGGTAGTTCATTGCAAACCACTTGAAAGACAAATATTTAGGAACGGAGGGAGTACTTCCGATGAACTAATGATCCACGCGTCCTGGTCGCACTTCCTTTCCTTCACGTGCGGTACACTACCCTCCCTTAAGTGAACAACCACACATGCGCCAAATTATCGGAAACGTGTGAGAGTGTGTACAAAAAAAGAATTTTAATTTTGATTATCGGAAAGGTTTGAGAGTATGTACAGTTTACCCTCTCTAATAATTATGGTTTGTTGTGTTCGGCCTAAAATTGGTCAAACTTTACAAAGTTTGACTTCAGTCAAATCTAATATGCGGAGTAAATAAAAATGGAGGGCTACTACGTCCATCCGGGTTTTTAGTCCACACCATTTTTTAATCAAAGTTAATAGCCGGAAAAAGAAAATTACAGGGGAGCTGGAGACAAAGTTGTGAGAAGGCTTAGAAATCAATACAAAACTTATGCTCTTAGTACCAACGTCGATCCTTCTTCGAGGAAACATTTGGTTCATAGCCAATTGTGTGATAAAATTGCACCAACCTGAAAGACGATTGCGTCTCCAACGCAACCAAGGTGAACTAACGAAGGATATCATCTTTGTGGGTAACAAGCAAAGAGCACTGATAGAAGACATCTTGTTTTTCATTGAAAATCGATCAGCTTCACCAGCCGACGCAACCATGAGGCGCAACCATGAGCATCGATAGGTCATCATGGTGATGCATCATTCATTTGGCATCAAGTTTGGGTGAGGCACCTATGAAGTTCGACAAATCCTCACTGTGGTCTGTTTCTTCTTAGTAGTCAAGCTCGAGGAAGGAAGAACCACGTGGCAGAGGACAGTGAGGTGGAACAACAATGGCCATCCAATTTTGTGCAGTTCCACTAAAATTGAGGAAGACATGCCCGGGTATGGAGATACGCATCGCTGTTTCCAAAAATATGAAAAGGGATATAGTGTTGTTACTTTGTTTTACAAGATTAACAATGACATCTCAATTGTCAATAAGAATTATGAAAAGTACACCAACAAACAGAAGCATCATGATTATCTTGATGGGAACTAAACCAGGATACCCGAGAAAAAAAAGCATTTCTTCATTTAACCAGTGATAGTATTAGATTAGCAGCAGCAATAGGAGCATATGGACAATGACCGCACAACCACCATGTACTTTTTGTCGAAACAAAATGTATACCTCCACCGAGGCATAAATCAGGACAACTTTTCGAGTGGCATTTCCTCTATAATAGTAGGTGATGTTGGACCAGCCGACGAACCCTAGCTACTATACATGGGGAGCTCGGGAGTAGTCGCATAGAAGAAAACCCGCATGCAGCGACCTGGGGAGCTGGACCAGTACAAGAAGTTATACCTCAGGTAGGCGAGATGTCGCTTAGGCGGGCGGGCGAGATCTGCCCACACGACGGCAGCGAACAAGGGCGCGGAGGACCTTCGTCCGCGCCAGCGCCGGCTCCGAGAGGACGGTGTGCATCGGCTTCCTCCATCGCCGACGGCGACAACGTCAATGCTGCACCTCCTCACCTCCCGCAGCGGACGGGATTCGGCCGGATCTATGACCGCCGGTGAGGAGAGAGATAGTGTGGACACTGTCATCTTGTTTTGATATGGAGAGGGCGAGAGAGCGAGACGCGAGAAACTCTATCAAACAAGAGGCTATAATGGAGTAAAACAATCTCTCCATAACAGTGGTTTTAAATAGAATACGCGCATTCCCGAAAAAAGAAACGAAAACTGGCGGACAATTTTTAACGTACCAAGAAAGAAAACTCGATCAAAAACACGCCCCCGCTTCCAGGTCGCGAGAGTCGTCGCGCACACACACATAATGATAGACATGCATATCCGTGTTTCCGTAAAATTCCATTTCCATCTCCATATCCAATCATACTTGTCCAACTGGCACATTATTTACGTTGTTAATTATATACACGGCAATATTAACGTACATCATCTCTTGTTTGCGGGCGTCCAGACCACTGCCACGGCCGCTCCTGACCAACCCGAACCCTCTTCATCACCCGCGCATGCTTCCCGCCCGAAACGGTCAGTGCCGCATTCATGCCCGGCCAGAGCGGACGCGACCTCTCACTGGCGCCGGCATTGAAGCGGTGCGCCGGCCGAGAGAGCGTCGCCCGCACCGCTTCCTAGTGCACGCGACTGCTCCGTGTTCAAAGGTCGCAATAGCCGGCCACAACATGCATGTAAAAAGTTCTTGGGAGTCCATGCTACAGCTAGCTGTCCTCCCCAACTCGTCAATCTCTTCCAGTAGTACTAGTACTCCATGGCGCGATACATCGACAAGCAGGCGGGGAAGTTATCGTATACTCGGTTTGCGGTGAGTGGCATGCCGAGCGACCGTGTGGGGTCGAGCCGTGGAGGAGGGTGAGACACGAACGCGACAGACATGATTTAAACGTTGGTTTTGCTCGATGGCGCGATCCAACGAAAGGAAACATTGGTTTCTCTCCGTTTCCATTTTTTCTCCAGAAAACAGAAACTTCCCACTCCATTTTCATTCCTACTCCAAGGTTGCCCCGTTACAACATTCCATCAAATACAAAGGAAAACTAACACGCATGCTGATGCATCTCAATGATTCACAGATCATAGCCAATATTTACTTCACAACTAAAGACAAAAGTTGTGAGAGCGTGCACGAAAGAAAAACTACTGATGGGGTCACTACGACTGAAACCCTAAACCCTAAACAGGATTTAATTTCCTGGCCAGGTAGAACCTGTCGAAGGAAAGACGGCTGGCACCCTCGGATCATACGATGCTTTTGTGCAGTTCCACTAAAATCGAGCTGAGCATCCCTGATGGCAAAGATATTGAAGAAGTGTGATTAGAATAATAGTACTGGCACTAGTTCATGAGACATAAACTCATCACAAGTAGAAGCCGGTAGAAGTAGAGAAAGATTGACATGGAGATGGAGCTACGTGGGGAGCTGCGGCAGTGGAGCAAGCCGGCTCCAAAAGGAAGATGGACTACCTGGGATGTCGGGCTGTAGCTAGAAGGGCGGTTGGGACGCGGCATCGGCCCATACCGCGGTGACCCCCGATTGGGGCGCACCGACTGTGGATTTTCTCCCTCGCCGATGTCGACCGCGTCTACGCAGAACATTGTTCCCTTCCCCCAGCTGCGGGATCAGGCCGGATATGTGACCAGCGGTGTGGCCATCGTCGTTCAATGCTGGTGAAGAGAGCAACCCAAGCAAGCAGGCTTGTAGCTTAGGCTCCTGCTAGTGTATATATAGTGGTTTTCTTTTTCTCTCCATATCAACAATTTTATATTGCGTACGTGTCATTGAAGAGTGAAATGATGGCTGCTTCTTCCGACTAACTTACTGTGTGATTTGACTTCTCCTTTAGTGGCCCCTACACGTACTCCCCTACGTGTATGCAACAATCACACGTACACATGGACGCAAAAACGCGCGCGACGCCCTAATGCATGCATGTCCAAGCACACGACGAAACACACACGGTCACGCTCAAGTGCTCAACCTACACGTGCATGCACACACATACTCAGCCAGGGTGAGCTAGTGACCGTATAAACACCGGAAAATGTATATATTGAGCGCAATGAGCGTATTATGAAGTCCACTGACCGTATTTTTACAAATACACAGTGACAGACAATGTATTTATCTCATTTGAAATTAAGCCATATTAACCGAAGAGGAGGCAGTATCGACTAGCATTACTTCGCTATGTCCCGTCAACTTGCCGAACAAGGAGAAGCTTGCAGGACGGGAGAAGCTTGCGCGCGGTGGCTCGCAGGACAAGGAGAAACTTTTGACTAATGCAAGTTGTCCTTCGCTCAGGCGGTGGACGTGCAATAGTTAATTCGGTGTCAGATTACCAGAAGCATACACTATACTAGTACTATTATTGTTGCACTTCCCAAAGAGGCGAACAACCAAGCGCAAAGTTTAGTAGTACTAGGAACCGGATGGAGGAGCGTCTGCACTCTTATTATATTTTTAAAATGTGATAAAGCAATCTTCAACACATTTGGTTCTCTTCAAGGGTTCTCGCATGTGATGATGGAAGTTGATTGCATGTAACACTCGCCACAATTCTCGCTTAATTCTGGCTCATATCCTGTTACAAATAGGAGCGCTCGGTAATATTTCCTCTCTTTTTTGTTATTCAGCATGTAAACAGGTCAGCAAACCTTGCGGCGCATCTTTGTGCGAACCGTGCTTGCTGCACTTTGAATGTGGCCGAGAGCTGGCTTGATGAAACACCTCGCTTCCTACTTCTTTTTTTGCGGGGTACCTCGCTTCCTAGTGACCAGTGTCTTGGCTGATCGTCCTAAGAATGCTTATATATGAATAAAGCTCTCTCATTTACCCGCAAAAAAGATTAAGCCATATTAACCGGAAAGGAGGGAGTATGGACTAGCACTACTTGTTGGTGTGTCCCGTCAACTCGCAGAATGAGGAGAATCTTGCAGGACAAGGTGAAGCTCGCTTACGCCTTTTGACTAATGCAACGTACCTCGCCCAGGTGGTGGACATGCATCAGTTCATTCGGTGTCAGATTGCCAGAGGCATACACTGTAGTACCGAACATGCGGAGTACCATCATTGTTCGACTTCATGAAGAGGCGAAGAGCCAAGCGCAAGGTTTAGTAGTACGAGTAGTACTACTACTAGAACCGCATGGTGGAGCCTCTGTACTCTTATTTTTCTTAATCTTTGATAAAGTACACATTTATTCCGGAGAAGGGCGGAAAACGGCAGCCCAACATGTAATGATGATATCGATCAACCATGCTCGAATATATCTTGGCCTCCGTGCGAGCCCGTCTGTGTGTTCTCACTCCTCGTCTCTCTCAAGGAACGGCGGGTTGGCCATTTTGCCGTCAATTGAGATCGGTTTGCTCACACTCCGGTTCCACATGTCAGTGATATGCTAAGACGAGGTGCGTTGACCGACTGGCCATACGCGTACTTGGTTTTGCACCTTCATACTACTCCTCCCTCCGTCACAGTTTACAGGGCTCGCTTCATTATGATGCATTTCTCTCAATGCATTTCCACCACCAGAGAAACTTTAAACGCGTTTGGTTTAATGGTCAATTAATTAGGGCGTGGTAACCACATTTTTCTCTCGATGTAGTACTACGGAGTGGAGTAAGTGCATGCAGGTGTCTACCCGGGGTGGAAGCACTGCATGCATGTGTGTACGCATTATTTCCTCTAGTAATAGACGCCGTGCTATAACTACCAATGCTATTTTTCAGGTCGATCGCTAGTCGCCTTGGTCCCAGAGATTTTCTCTTTTTCTGAAGCGCGCTCTATAAACAGTGACGGATGGAGTAGTATGAGCGGATTCAAAGAAGAGCGTATTGATGGTTGCTTCTTCCGAGCAACTTACAGTGGGAAAGGTGGGGCTTATGATTTGACTGCTCATTACTTACTATTAATGCGGCGCAACGACCGGTCTGAGTCTCCCATGCGGCTGTGCACTACCCCCTCGGTTCTTAAATATACTCTGGAGTATTTGTCTTTCTAGAGATTTCAACGAGTGACTACTTAAATATTTGTGTTTTTAGACATTCAAATGGACTACTACATACGGATGTATATAGACATATTTTAGAGTGTAGATTCACTCATTTTGCTCCGTATGTAGTCACTTGTTGAAATCTCTAGAAAGACAAATATTTAGGAACGGAGGGAGTACACATACGAAGCAAAATGAGTGAGTCTACACTCTAAAATATGCCCATTTGAAATTTGTAAAAAGACAAATATTTAGGAAAGAAGGAGTATAATTTTGTGCATGGCACATGGACCCGGATGCCGAAGAGGCTTCTGGCAATGCTATCAAGCTTCTAGCATTTGTTTACATAATTGACGTACTATGCAAGTAATTTTCCAGCGACATGAAATTGTACAATGGTGTGAGCTTTCAGCTTTTGTTTCGTGTGTCTTGCCATCGATGCTCTTTCGGAAACAATAAAAAACTAACTTCCTTGCTAATCAGAGCTAATATTTACATCACAACTGAAGACAAAGTTGTGAGAAGGTGTTAAATTAAAATTGATCCATGCTTTCATTGGCAGCAACTCCCCCCCAGCTCTGTCTAAATCAACAAGGCATGTTGGGAAAAAAGTAGTTGTCTAGAGCATGCAACATTCCGATCATTTTGTGCAGTTCCACTAAAATAGAGCTGAGCGTCCTTGTTCCAAAGATATTAAGTGTGATTACGATAATAGAGGACTGGTGATGAAACAATAAACACACAAATAGAAGCCGGTCACCTTTGCAGTATCTCTTAAGACTAACTAGTTGGAGAAGATTAGGCTCGGAGTTGGATCACGAGGATAGAGCAAAACCAATCTCCCTTTGTGCAGTCGCAATGAAATGTAGAGACGTTGCCCGTGTGACATTTTGGCAGAACTGCACAAAACACTCTTAAGAAAAAAGTGATTTGTGCAGTTCACCAAAAGGTCGCAATAGCAACAAGGTGAAATGGATAGCCCTGTTTGCAAAAAAGAGGTAGAAAGGAAATAATTACTGGCCAATAACAGTTGATGACACATGCGACGACAAAAAAGAAGCATATTCCATGTCCTAAGGGAAGATAACAACACGATTGTGTTTGTCTAAAACGGTGTGAGGACGAGATTGCAATATAGAAAGTACGCCGGACGAGCTACGTTTTGGGCAAAGAACTATGGAAGATCCACATGCAGCGACGTGGGAAGATGGGCAGTGGAGCAAAGGCCGGAGGGGATACCTGGAGGTCGTCAGGATGTAACTAGGTGAGCGGCGGCGGGCGGAATCTGCCCATACTGTGGCAGCGAGCAGGTGGCGTAGGCCCTACCACGCGGAGCTTGGTCAGAGAGAACGGCGTGTGCCGCAGATCCGGACGTGCTGCCTCGGCGTCGTCGAACGGAGAAACGATGCACGTCCTCCCTTTCCGCCGGCGGACGGGATGCGGCCGGATCAGTGACCAACGGTGAGAGAGAGAGGCCACCACAGCCTTGTGTGAGTACTCTGAAGAGAGATAAACCAGGCAGGCAGGCTCCATTGTATATAGTGGAGCGGACTACTTTTTCTCCATAAAAATCGTTTTATATTCTGTGTACGTGCCATTGAGCGATATAACTTTGTTTAAAAATAACGCGCCAACGCATCAAGTCGAACTTTGTTTCGTGCACGCGTGGTACACGACCTCCGTAGGTAAACAACCGCTACATGCGTTCAAATTAGCACGTGGGCTGCCATTTCGTACAGAAATGAGCTCCACCCTGTACCCGCGCGGGTGTGGCTGGGCATGAAGCATGAGTACGTGCATGGTGCACCTATTCTCTTCTTGTATACGTACACCACCTACGTGGGGTTGTGTGAGAGAGATACTACAAACGTAGAGAGATATAGTGTGTGGGTTCGTGAGAGTTTTTTTTTTGGGGGAGGGGAGGGTGGGGTCAATCAAAAAATGTAACATATGCAATGTGTGTGAATAGAGTACTGGATATATCATATATATAGAGGGGGCGATCCACGAGAAGAGAGTGGAGGTATCATCGGCTTTAGGTGTCCATAAAATCGAAGAGAGGGATGATGTGTGTGTGTGTGCGCGCGCGATCGATAAAGAGTGCCATCGAATTTGTGTGTGCCCACGTCAAAGATATAGAGTGGCTGGCCTACTGGAACGTGAGAGGGGACATGTGCAGTTTGTCTCTGTGGCATGAATACCTACCTACAGCGCTCGACTATCGGTGTGTGGTGGGGGGAGGGAGGCCTAATTAACTATAGAGGTACAATGGCTGGTATATGTGTGGAGGAGGAGAGAGGCCTACCTCATTTATTAAGGGAGATCGATCTACCTCATGTATTAAGGGAGATCGATCGTCATCCATGCATATGTGTAGGAGAGGAATAAGGTTGGGAGGGAGACAGAGCTAGAGTGTTGGAGGGGGTGGTAGTGGAGTTGCTTCTAATAAATGGTGGGATAGGCTTGCTAGACAACCGGAGGGCACGCCTGCAATATCAATAAGAGAGGGGATGGCTGTCTGTCTGTGCACGTGCGTGTGAGAGACGGGTCAGGAGGCATGCACGAATGATGGGGGCGATATGGATGTGGTAAGCAGACATAACTACATAGGAAGATCAATCGTCCTTTGTCAGAGAAAGGAGAGACATAACTTGTGAGGTACGTCGATCGATGGGGGGGGGGATAGTTAAAGTCGACCTAGGTATATGTTGGGAGATCGATCGATATACATGCATGTGTGTGTTAGAAGCAAATGAGGCACGGGGAGAAGGATAGAGAGAGAGGGATGCATCTAGGAGGTGGTGCGAGAGTCATACTATATCGAGGGGGGAGAAGTGTGCGAGTACGAGATTGATGAAAAGAGTGGTGGGAGTGAGGCATGGACGGTGATAAGAGAAGAGGGGAAGCTTGTGTTTTGTGCTAGGCACACCTGGCTAGAGAAGCATATCAATCGATGTGTGCTGTAAAGAAGGAGCTGGGGGGCCTACACACACCGTGGGTGAACGACCTAAAGTGAAAAGACGAATTTGCGCGATGGAGCTAGAGAATGCTGAGGGAGGGTTAGAGGGATGCGGGCGTCTGCATGCACGAGAGAAAGTTAGCGCTAGCTAGCTACAAAGATAAGAGGATTGTGTGGGTGTAAAAGACGAATAGAGATCATACTTCATTATAAAAAGCGAATTCGGATATTTGAAGAATATTTATCATAGTGTATTAAACTGACACATGTGTGAATATATATAACGGTGATACACATGGTGTGGTTATGAACATGTTATACTACATATAATATAGTTTATCTCTACTCTTATAAAAAACGGAGTTGTTGATGATGGTGCCATCCTGCAATATAGGGCATCCGATTTATATCTGACGGATAGGAAGGAAACTATGGCAATTTTGAAAAAAGATACCCACACCCCTCTCCATATTTGCAAATTAGGCCTCCCCTTGATCATGTTGATGTTCTGTGGAACGCATGGGCATCTTGCTAGTACTACGTATAACATATAGAACATTGATCATAATTTGGGCTAATGTGTGGCTTTTGCAGCTCAGGTCTAAATACTTGTCGTAATGTAGGGGGCGGGGCACTATACTATGTGTGATAAACATGGTGTACACGTATGGAACATGGTTTAGATTATGAATATATAGTTAGTACATCAAATGTACTATTATTTGGAATCAACATCTAGTGTATTCAAAAAATAGAATTCGAGTTCATGTAGTACACATAGTTCATATCTATCTCTATAGTAATCATGTGGTGTGTTATTAAGGTAATACACGAATGATGGTTGAAGTTGGCAACAATCACGATTGTAGATTTGTTATTGAAATAGAGAAACGAATTCAAATTCAGTTCGAATTGCAGCGGTAGTATAGACATTTGGAATGCACTAAAATGTTGGTACGAGTAGGTTACATGCATTATACAGCAAGCGAAAAAAATTAATTTGACATAACAGGGATTCATACTACCGAATAGCATTTAATTGCACTAAATTGTTGGTATGAGTAGCTTTAAATATCATTTTTATAGTAAAACGGGGCAAGACTCTCTTTGTGTGGTGTGAATAGTTTTATTTTTTTCGTTTTCTTTTTGGTTGAGGGAAGTGCGAATTGATTTGGTACGTACAAGTACAATATTACACGTTAGGCTTGTCCCTAAAATTCAACCTGCGCCTTGTTATATCCCAAAATTCAGATATCATGCTCCCAAAACTGGCGCCTTCACAACCCGTGCCGTGCTATCCCAAAATTACAACGCGCGCGAAAACTCCCTCCAGCTGCCAAATCCCGACACGCGAAATCCCCCTTCTAACCCTGAGCCGAAAGGGCCGCTAGTTCAAATCGGTGCGGGGTACTTTTGCAACACACCTACATTTTGGACAAGCGCGTCCCTAAGTCATGGTTCATCCCCTCCCATCGCGTCCTTTTTGCCATTCGAAATCCCATGCCGCCATAACCTCTCCGCTCCAGCCGCGAAACCCCACCCTCCTCCGTCCGCCACCTCACCGCTGCCCAGCCGGAGCCTCTTCCCCCACGACGTCGTCCACCGCAACAGCTCGACGTCCCTCGTCCACCTCCGCGGATGAGGATCCGTCGTCCATCTCGTCGTCCTGCCGGTTCAGCCGCCCCGTCCTCCACCTCCAAGGAGCTGCTCCGACGATCGCCTCGTCTATGGCGGCTGCTCCATCCCCACAGCGCCGCGTTAACCTGCTCCACCGGAACCACAGCATCCTCACCGACTCCTCGGACGAAGCCGAGGCCTACTTGGCACCACCAAAGGGGTTGTACATTCATCGCATCGCACCTTCTCCTTAGCTCGACCTCCCGACGCCGAAGGTGCTCCATCCCGCACCCCCATGGAGCGGCTACCTTGAAGCCGGCGCCGCGGGCGACATCTCCACGGCGGCTCTCCCCCAGTGCGAGGCCCCTTCAGCGGCGGCGTCCATACCAGCCGGATCTGCAGCAGCTGCTCTGGCTCTCGCTCGCTCGCTCGCGCTGCTGCTGCTGCTCCGGCTCTCGCTCGATCGCTCGCTCGCGCTGCTGCTGCTGCTCCGGCTCTCGCTCGATCGCTCGCGCAGCTGCTGCTGCTCAAGCTCTCGCTCAATCGCTCGCTCGCCCAGCTGCTGCTGCTCCGGCTCTCGCTCGCGCTGCTGCTGCTGCTCTCCCCCTCGCTCGTGCTGCTGCTCTGCTCTGATTTAGCTATACTTCAGTCGACTAAATCGACTTTTGGGTCAGTCGATTTTCAGGGGGTGGGGGGCTCGCCGGAGTTAAGGAAGAACCACCCGCAGCAGGGACGGGGACTCGCCGGAGAGGTACCCCACTATCTATCTTAGGGTTCAGGGTGGGGGCGAGGGGCCTATTGGGCTGGCCGGGGCGGCGGCAAACCGGCGGTGGGGAGTTGTTTCGGGGCGGCGAGACGGCGCTGGGGACGCGGTTTGGCCGGTGGTGGTTGGCGGCTCAGGGGGGTGGAGATTGAAGATGAACTGCAGGCCCTCCCTAAACTACATGTCAAGTGCCTCTCTGCTACCATTGCGTTCAGTTTCGACAGTAACATTCAGATTCCACAGTAAATTTCAGTTTTGACAGTTAAGTTCAGAGTCAATAGTTTTTACCTCATCGTTGTAGTCAGGTGGTTTTTGGTGATGTAAATTTTACATCTATTTTACATCATCTATTGGAGATGGTATTATAATCCCACTTGAGATTGACGATGTCTGTCTTGTGCTGCTTCAGCCTTGACGTCTTACGGCTCACCGGGGCTGCTCCAACGACAGAACGATCCATCACAACAGAGCAGTGCCCTAGACACCGTCTGCAGATTCCTCAGATCTTCCTCCACACCTCCGACAGCCACCTCTGCCTCAACTGCTTCAGCGACCAACCCAATGATGCTGAGGTCGACACGGCTACGGCAAAGAGGTTGTACACTTGTTGCATCACTTATTACTATACATTCATGTCGATCCATTAGGGCTATTTTGGTTCGACGGAAAAACATAGCAATAGGGAATTTTCCTATGGCACTCTACTATTCAATTATTCATGCATTTTGTTGAAAGGAATGAAGTAAAACATCCACCTGGACCTACTTTTCAAAATCCTATGCATGAAAACAAGACCAAGTGCATTAGTGGCAGAATAACATTCTAACTCTACACGCTTTCATATGGTTTCACTTTATTTTGGCCATGTTTATTTGCATTCCTCTGCTCTTCCAATTCCTGTAAACCAAATAGTAAAGCAATCATCATCTGTCTTTTTATTAAATTAAAGCAATCATCAGCCTGCTATCATTATTTTTGGATCCATCCACTGGTTGTTACCATCACTCTAAATTTCTGCATGCTCTCCTTACATAATCTCACCATATTTTTTTTGTATGCATGTCAAATATTATACACAGTCATGCTGAACATGTAGAGAAAAAGAGAAGAGTTTTGCGCGGCAATACAATGTCATGCAGACATCGCTCCATGGTGGGTTCAATGGCAAACCCTCCCCACCCCTCTCCAGATTGTAATCCAGAGGAAGATATCTGTTCTGAGGCGGATTCAGACGCCGCTGACCACTCCTATTTACCTCCCAAGGTGTTTGCTCTACCTTGGCATGATGATATTAGTCATATCATGCATATGTTGCCTTGCAGTGCCTACTTTTGACATCATATATGTCATCTGCTTAGTTTAGACATGTTCTGTAATGCCACCTGTTTAGTTTCTATATCATATATGGGAATTGTGCAGTCTCATGTCTTTTAGCCAGCCATAATATACGTGAAATGTGCAATGCCATCCTGTTTAACCAGGCATCATATATTTGAATGATATCTTACCCATCCTTTTCTTCATTACATTTCCATTTGTCGACAAGGTTTGTACATTAAACTACTCTTCCTGTGAATCAGCCATTTGGGTGGGAGATTGAAAAATCTGGAGTGAAAACAATGCCTTCAGCGCAGACAGTGCTACCTGTCGAAGCAGGTCTCTTGTTGGGTCCCGTTAGCTCCTCAGAGATGGATCAGAGACAGATGACCAGTCCTATTCCCCCACTGAGGTGTATGCTCTAACTTGGCACGGTTATACTGCTCATATCATGCATATGGTGTCTTGCATTGCATAGATTAGACATCATATACACAATATTCAACACCATGTTCTTAGTTCAGACATCATATCTAATGCCCTCTGTTTAGCATATAAATCACATATGTGAATTAAATGATGTGATCCTCATTACTTAGATAACATGTAGGTGAATTATGTCATGTGATCCTGTTTAGTTATTCATCATATCTTTGAATTATGTTATGTTATGCTATCCAGTTTAGATAGACATCATATATATGAAATTATGTCATGCTATCCGTTTTAGTTAAACAATATACATGTCAACTATTTCATGCCCTCTTTTTTCCACACTATCTATTGCATCTGTCTCTCATACAATGTCTGTACATTCAACTATGTTTCATGTTTATCAGCCATTTGAATTGGAGCGGGTGATGCCAGCATCTAGCGGACTAAAAACACGGTCTTCAAATAAAACAGTGCTACCTCTTGGTAGAGATAGCACCCCGGTTGTACATGCATGAGAACCAGCCCTACCACACATAACCCAAACTCTCGCAGATTGTACCCCTACTGCGATGGACAGAGAACCAGCTTCACCCAATATACCCCAACCCCAGCAGATAGTAACCCAGTTCCTGTTGACACAACACCATCTCCACCACAGAGCTCCCAAACAAGAGCAGTTAGTAAGGCAGCTCCAGTGCCCAAAGGGCCAGTACTACCACGGTGAACCCCAACTCCACCAGTTAGTACGCCTATTCCTGTGGAGGAAGCACAACCAGCTAGTCGTAGGTTAGCATCTATCGCATTTGATGTTGTTAAATCGTATGTGCGTATCTTCCCATCTTGGAAATATTATACCGAAGATGAAGGAAAATGCCAGTTGCAGGTGTTTGTCCAGGAGTTATGTGTAAGTAATGTTATTCATGGCAATTACTTTGCTTTGTCCCATACATCCTACCTCCATGATGGTTATAATACAGCAAATTTTCCCATTTTTCTCTATAGAGAAGGACCGATTTGGAAACTCAGGATGAGGTAACCTGTGCTAATACCTCTGCTATCTTCAAGAATGCTTGGTGGCAGTATCGGAATCACCTGAAGAAAATGTACTTCACCGACAAAGAAACTCATCAAATTCCTTTACGTTCTCCTGAGACATATCTACTGGACGATGACTGGGAACGCCTTGTTCTGTACTGGTCCCAAACCAAGAATGTGGTAAGGTCTATGAGCTCATTTTGTATTTTAAGTACTATATTCTTGCGTCTTACTGTACTCTGTTCATGTAGAACAAGTGCCTAAACCTGAAGAACAACTGTTCTAATTTAAGATTCCATTGCTATCATAGTTCAAAAAACTGCTAGGCGTTAATTGTGCGTTTTGCCACCGCCTTGCGCTTTACTAACCGAAGCGCATGCTTATGCGCAGTTATGCATAGATTAAGCGTAGTTATGCGCAATGCATTTCGCCAACGTCTAGAGCCTAGGCGCGCTTAAGCGCTCGCATAGGCGCGCCTTTTTTACCTATGATTGCTATCGTGCATACTGCTTTGCTCTTGTATCACTGTATTTACTCATACAAACTTATTTTTAAATTGAAGGATCCAATCGAAACTTGAATGGCACAGCAGGTATGTTCACGCATGTTTCTTTAATAGGCTTGCTCTTATCAATAGCTCTGTTGATTTCAATTTCAATTGTGTATACAGTTGATTTCTCATATCATGCACATTACTAGCATCACAACAGAGCAAATAGTGCTGTTGTACATGTAGACCCATGGTACCCATCTGAAATCTTGTTGTCCCGTGTAGTTTCCCACGCTTTGTATTCTTTCACTGCTGCTTTGTCTTGAACTGATATGATTTGAACCGTGTCTCTATTTTGATTTGGCAAGACAATGCAGTGACCATAGGACATAGATATATGTTTGTTTGATGCTTTTATTATGTACTAGTACTTGGCAATAGAAGACTTGGTAGTTTAATCCTGTCCACCTTACTAATGAACTGGTTCACCGAAATGAGTTTCATATACTAGTACATGCTAAACTGTTATGTGTCTGCTTGTTTCTTCTTTTAGAATGCTGACAGAATATTGGGGAAGAGTGCCTTATTAAGCAATGGTAAAGGAAGTAATGCAGATAAGGTTCAGGATAGTGACACATCCTTGTTGGTCTCCAACAAAGCTGATAAAACAGCTGAGGAAGACTATCTCGAAGACAGTGAGACAACCCCAAAGTCCTGTCTTGGTTTAGTGTTGGAGTTACTGGCCACTACCGCTTGCACAAACTATTGAAACTCACTGTCTGAATCAGTTCGGTTTCTTGAGTCTCAACTACAAGCTGAAAGACATCGATCAGCTGTGCTGCGACAAGAAGCGGAAGGACGGCGGAAGTCCCTGGAGCATTCAGATGCATACTTTCTGGTGCAACAGCAAGCGTTGGAGGATTTTAGCGCCAAACAGGCCAAAGCTAATAAGCTTGCTAAGCTTATTGCCAGCATGGTGGATACCACGTTTCTTGAGCTCCTATGAATTTGTTTCAGTTATGCTCTTGTTTTGCTACCGCGTTTATTTGCACCAGTGGCCAATTTTGACGGCCAGTGTATGTAATATGCTGCTTTGTTCCCTATATTTGCACTGGCGGCGAACTTTGATGCCTAGTGGATGTAATATGTGTAATAGCGGTAATAGGCTAGCGTTAATTGCTTTCTTATTTATTTCCTTATTGTCTTCTTTAGTTGTTTGCTTGTAGTCACTACAGTTCTTTTTTTGTGTTTTTCTAGTGGCCACAATAACCTATTTTTGGAAACTAGGCCAAAATAATCATGGTAACACACGGACTGTTGTAACCATGGGCCTCCTGCGGGCCGTATGATCCATGGGCCTTCTACGGGCCGTAGGATCCATTGACCTTCTATACGGGTCGTAAGATCCATGGGCCTTCTACGGGCCGTACGATCCATGGGCCTTTTACGGGTCGTAATATCCATGGGCCTTCTACGGGGCGTATCATCATTTCGCCAATCATGGGCCGTACTATTCGTGGACAATAATAGGCCGTTTATTGGCCGTATTTGATAACTCTATGAAAACAGCCCAACGGGTTTTTTTTGACATGAAAACGGCCCAACGTATTAACGGGCCACAAACGGGCCGACTGTAACCACGGGCTGAATTTGGCCCACAAGCAGAAAATGACAGTAACGGGTCATAAGTAAATGAATGTGGAAATGAGCCCAAGAATAAATGGGCCCCGAGAAGGCCGAAAGATAACATGGGCTGGAAACGGCCCAACGGAATAATGGGCCGTTAATGGGTATAAAGTGATACACTGTTCATTACGGGCCAGTTTCACCACGGGCCGTTAATGGGTATAAAGTGGTACACTGTTCATTACGGGCCAGTTTTACCACGGGCCGTTAATGCGCCGAGAGTAATAAGGGCCTCATATGGGCCGAAAGACGTCTTGGGCCATACATGGGCCGGAAGTTAAAACGGGCTAGAATTATATTGGACGGCCCAGATGACGCTACTGGGCCTAATTCGGTTAGGCCGTAAACGAGCCTTGGGTTTGCGGGCTGTAAATGGGCTATATGCGAACAGGCCGTTAACAGGCTTGCCGTGGGCCGGCCGGCACCTTTTGACCAAGTCAAACGGGCCGGCCTTTTCACAAGAATGGGCCTCTGTTGGGCCGTGCCACGTGTCGACGTATCATAGGCGCTTTGTGCCCAATGAGTGGATGACATCTGTCCCAACGGTGAGCCGACACGTGTTTCCTCCAGCCAATGATGATTTTACACGTGGAAAATCCCCATTGGTCGGGGCTGTTAACGGGTTATCGGATCCAAAACCGGACCCGATAGCTTAACGGCGTTCCGTTACGGTGGATGCCACGTGTCGGTCACCCTTAACGAAAGCACTTCTGTGCCGCGCGATTTATCGTCATGGAAGTGGACACTTCCGTGATGATAATTTTGGTAATGTCATGGAACACTTCTACGACAGCACAGGTATGACTTTCTTGATTCTATCATAAATTTGTCATGGATGTACATGCATGACAAAAAACGCGACCTACTATGACAAACACGTATCATCACGGAAGTGTCTTTTTTTGTACTGTGATTAGCCGCGTCAATGTGAGACTTTCTACATTTTTGTCTTCTCACATAACCCCCATCATTATACTTTATTCCACCTATAGTGCTATATCCATGGCTTACACTCATGTATTGCGTAAGGGTTGAAAAGGCTGAAGCGCGTTAAAAAGTATGAACCAATTGCTCGGCTTGTCATCGGGGTTATGCATGATGAGAACGTTTTGTGTGACGAAATTGAAGCATGACCTAACTTTATGATTTTGTAGGGATAAGCTTTCTTTGGCTATGTTATTTTGATAAGACATAATTGCTTGGTTAGCATGTTTGAAGTATTATTGTTTTTATGTCAACATTAAACTTTTATCTTGAATCTTTCGGATCTAAATATTCATGCCATAATAAAAAGAATTACATTGAGAATTATGCTAAGAAGCATTCCACATCAAAAATTCTGTTTTATCATTTACCTACTCGAGGACGAGCAGGAATTAAGCTTGGGGATGCTTGATACGTCTCCAACGTATCTATAATTTTTGATTGTTCCATGCTATTATATATTCTGATTTGGATGTTTAATGAGCTTTATTATACACTTTTATATTATTTTTGGGACTAACCTATTAACCGGAGGCCCGGCCCAAATTGCTGTTTTTTTTCCTATTTCAGTGTTTCGAAGGAAAAGAATATCAAACGGAGTCCGAACGGAATGAAACCTTCGGGAACGTGATTTTCGGAACAAACGTGATCCAGAGGACTTAGAGTGGACATCAAGCAACCAACGAGGAGGCCACGAGGCAGGGGGCGCACCTACCCCCCTGGGTGCGCCCTCCACCCTCGTGGGCCCCTAGTGGCTCCACCGACCTATGTCTTCCTCCTGTACATACCTACGTACCCCCAAACCATCAGCAGAGGAGCCAAAAACCCTATTTCCACCGCCGCAACCTTCTGTACCCGTGAGATCCCATATTGGGGCCTTTTTCCGCGCTCCACCGGAGGGGGCATTGATCACGGAGGGCTTCTACATCAACACCATAGCCTCTCCGATGATGTGTGAGTAGTTCACCTCAGACCTTCGGGTCCATACTTATTAGCTAGATGGCTTCTTCTCTCTTTGGATCTCAATACAAAGTTCTCCTCGATTCTCTTGGAGATCTATTCGATGTAATCTTCTTTTGCGGTGTGTTTGTCGAGATCCGATGAATTGTGGGTTTATGATCAAGATTATCTATGAACAATATTTGAATCTTATCTGAATTCTTTTATGTATGATTGGTTATATTTGCAAGTCTCTTCGGATTATCAGTTTGGTTTGGCCTACTAGATTGATCTTTCTTGCAATGGGAGAAGTGCTTAGCTTTGGGTTCAATCTTGCGGTGCTCGATCCCAGTGACAGTAGGGGAAACGACACGTATTGTATTGTTGCCATCGAGGATAAAAAGATGGGGTTTATATTATATTGCATGAGTTTATCCCTGTACATCATGTCATCTTGCTTAAAATGTTACTCCATTCTTATGAACTTAATACTCTAGATGCATGCTGGATAGCGGTCGATGTGTGGAGTAATAGTAGTAGATGCAGGCAGGAGTTGGTCTACTTGTCACGGACGTGATGCCTTATACATGATCATACCTGGATATTCTCATAACTATGCTCAATTATATCAATTGCTCGACAGTAATTTGTTCACCCACCGTAATACTTATGCTATCTTGAGAGAAGCCACTAGTGAAACCTATGGCCCCCGGGTCTATTTTCCATCATATAAGTTTCCAATCTATTTTTATTTTGCAATCTTCACTTTTTATCTTTATCATAAAAATACCAAAAATATTATCTATCATCTCTATCAGATCTCACTTTTGCAAGGGGCCATGAAGGGATTGACAACCCCTTTATCGCGTTGGTTGCAAGGTTCTTATTTGTTTGTGTAGGTGCGTGGGACTTGAGCATGGTCTCCTACTGGATTGATACCTTGGTTCTCAAAAACCAAGGGAAATACTTACGCTACTTTACTGCATCACCCTTTCCTCTTCAAGGGAAAAACCAACGCAGTGCTCAAGAGGTAGCAATCTTCGATCGGGATACCACCAGCTGAAGATCCGAGAATAGGATATACCTAAGACAGCTTTTACCACAAGGTATGGGCTATATGAGTACACGGTCATGTCTTTTGGATTGACTAACGCCCCTGCCTATTTTATGAGTATGATGAATAAGGTGTTCATGGAGTTCTTGGATAAGTTTGTTGGGGTGTTCATTGATGACATATTGGTGTACTCGAAGAATGAAGAAGAACACAAGGAATATTTGTGTTTAGTTCTCGAGAAGCTCAGGGAACATCAGCTATACGCCAAGTTCAGCAAATGTGAGTTTTGGTTGAAAGAAGTTGGATTTCTTGGACATGTTATATCAGGAGAAGGTATAGCAGTAGCCCTACCAAGGTTCAGTCTGTTACTGAGTGGTTGGCACCCACCTCAGTTGGAGAGATCCACAGTTTTCTTGGACTCGCATGATATTATAGCAGATTCATTGAGAATTTTTCCAAAATTGCGAAGCCCATGACAGAGTTATTGAAGAAGGACACCAAGTTCAAATGGACCGAAGAATGTGAGGCTAGTTCTCAGGAGTTGAAGAAACGTTTAGTTACAGCCCCAGTGCTAATTCTTCCGAATATACGCAAGGATTTCCAAGTTTATTGCGACGCTTCTCGCCTGGGACTTGGAGGTGTACTTATGCAAGACGGAAGAGTTGTTTCATATGCCTCATGACAGCTTCGACCTCATGAGTTGAATTATGCCACGCATGATTTGGAGTTAGCAGCCGTAGTGCATGCGCTCAAGACCTGGAGACATTTTCTTATTGGAAACCGTTGTGATGTTTGCACGCATCATAAGAGCTTGAAGTATATTTTCACGCAGAAGGAGTTGAATCTCAGGCAAAGGAGATGGTTGGAGCTCATAAAGGATTATGATATGAAGTTGCACTATCACCCAGGAAAGGCCAATGTCGTAGCAGACGCTTTAAGCCGCAAGAGTTATGTGAATACTCTCGTAACCGGAGGATTACCGCAGGAGTTGGCAGACGATCTCAAGGAACTTCGTTTGGAGATAGTTCCAAGAGGTTTTGTTGTAGCTTTGGAAGTTCAGTCCACGTTATTGGGAAAGATTCAAGAAGCCCAGAAGAATGATAAGGAGATTTCTGAGATAAAGGAGAAGATGAGTAAAGGAAAAGCCAAAGGTTTTCGTGAGGACGATCACGGAACTTTATGGTTTGGGGACCGTATTTATGTGCCTAATGACCCAGAGACCAGGAAGTTAATACTTCAGAAATCTCATGACTCGCCATACTCGATTCACCTCGGAAACACCAAGATGTATTTGGATTTGAAGGAACGTTTCTGGTGGACAGCTATGAAGAAGGATATTGCCGAGTATGTAGCAGTATGTGATGTATGTCAGAGAGTTAAGGCCGAACACCAGAAGCCAGCAGGGTTACTACAGCCTGTGCCGATACCCAAATGGAAGTGGGATAAACTTGGCATGGATTTCATCACTGGGTTACCCAGGACAAGATCAGGTTATGATTCCATCTGGGTAGTAGTAGATCGCTTGACCAAAGTGGCTCACTTTATCCCCGTGAAAACCACTTATACAAGTGCGAAGTTGGCCAAGATATACATGACCAGGATCGTATGTCTGCATGGAGTTCCAAGGATCATCGTATCAGATAGAGGAACAAAGTTTACTTCTAAGTTTTGGAATTAGTTACACCAGACTTCGGGTACCAGGCTAGAGTTCAGTATAGCATTTCATCACAGACAGATGGACAGACCGAGAGAGTCAATCAGATTCTGGAGGACATGTTGAGAGCTTGTGCGCTAGATTATGGATCTAGTTGGGATGATAATTTGCCCTATGCAGAGTTCTCATACAACAACAGCTACCAGGCTAGTTTGAAGATGGCCCCTTTTGAAGCCTTGTATGGAAGAAGGTGCATGACACCATTGATGTGGGATGAAGTTGGAGACCGTCAGTTGTTCGGACCAGATTTAATGAAAGAGTCTGAAGAGAAGGTTAAGTTAATTCGGGATAGACTGAAGGTAGCTCAGTCCAGGCAGAAGAGTTATGCTGACACCAAACGCAAGGAGGTAGCCTACGAAATTGGAGACAGAGCATATCTTCGCGCATCACCACTTCGAGGAGTTAAACGATTTGGAGTCAAGGGAAAATTAGCCCCAAGATTTGTAGGACCATACTGAGTTTTGGAACGTATGGGAGAAGTGGCCTACAAGTTGGAGTTACCCGAAGGTTTGTCAGGAGTTCATGATGTGTTTCATGTTTCCCAATTGAAGAAGTGCCGTGCAGAGGTGGCCGATATTCCTCTAAGAGATACAGTGCCCCTGGAAGCAATTCAGTTGGAGAGTGACCTAACCTACGAGGAGAAACCCGTCAAGATTCTCGAGTTTGCCAGCCGAGTTACACGCAGCAAGGTCATCAAGTTTTGCAAAGTTCAGTGGAGCCACCACACCGAGGAGGAAGCCACTTGGGAGCGAGAGGAAGACCTACGGAAAGACCACCCACACCTATTTGCTAGCCAACCCGAATCTTCAGGGCGAGATTCATCTTAAGGGGGTAGGTTTGTAACATCCCAATTTTCAATTTGGATGTTAATCATTAGGTCATCATATGCATCCATGCTATTTGCATTTTTATTTGGTTTATTTGGCCATTTTTTTTCCTAGAGACCTCAAGCAACTCAAGGACCATCTGGGAGAGTTGGAGGTTTTCATAAAATCCATTTTTGAATTTTTCAAAATTGGTAAACTGGATCAAGTGATTTTTATTTGAAATTATTTTCCAATTATTTCAAAAATAAATAAAATAATGAGAGAAGATAATATGACTTCTTCAAGACAGAGGAAATAATGGAAATTTAATTTTGAATAAAAATATTTTCTTTGAATTTTTATTCAGATTTTATTTGAGTAAATTAGGGAAAAATGCATTTTTAAAAATTGCATTTTAGCCCACAAAAATGTTCATGTTGTCCTAAATATTAGTAGAGGACCGTGAAAATTATTTTTGGGATTTTAGGATTTTTATTTATTTTATTTTGGATTTCTTTCTTTTCGTTCGGGCGAAATTATTATTTTTTCAAAAAACTGATGGACCGAATGGGCCAACGGCCCAACGGCCCAGCCGACCCATGCAGCCGCCGCCTCCCCGCGGGAGTCCGCCCCACCGCCGCCGGCAGAGTCTGAGCCGGACTCTGCGACCGCTGCCGCCTCGCCCTTACCACCCTCCCCAAGCCGGCATCCTCCCCCCTTTAAAAGCCCAGCCAGACCCCCCTCTCTCCTCAGCCGCCGCACCCCGCCTCCCACCACCGCTCCAGCACGCGCCGCTGCCTGCGCCGCGCCGCCGCCTCCCGCCGCACCCCCCGCCGCCGCCGCCGACGCTGCCCGACGTCGTTGCCGCCGTCGCCGCCCGACGTCGCTGCCGCCGCTCGCCGGAGTTAGCCGCCGCCGGTTTTTCCGCCCCGAACCGGTATAAACCGAACCGCCCACCCCGATTTTTTTCGTCTTACTCGTTTAGATCGGTTTTATTTTTAGGGTTCGCTAATTAGCGAACGTTCACCCGATCTTCTCTGTTAGCGAACGAATTCATTCCTTAGTGTCTGTTAGCGGACGTTCGTCCGATAGATTTTTCTTTTTAGTTTTATTTTCGGCCAGGGACCTATCAGTAATTACTTTTATTGCAGATTAGTCCCTGGTCTTCAAACCTTCACTACTTTTTGCTCGTTTGTCCAAATCCAGTGAAACCAACGCCAAAATCTTCGTCTTGTTCCCCTCTATCCAGATAATCAACTTGAACATGATTTTGAAAATTTAAAATTTGGTTTCAAGCAGATTTGAATTTGAACTTCTTTTGATCGTAGTTTGAGTTTCGTAACTCCGATTCGATTGATTCTTTTAGCAAATCGAAGCTCTTCACCTGAACTTTCAGTTTGGATCTTTTCTTTTGGGTTTTACGATTGCATCTTATGCTTGAGTGCTTATGTATGTTATTGTTTGTTCACGATAGAGTTTCCGGAGTGCGAGGCTTGCTACTACGAATCTCTAGGGTTTTCCGATCGTCAGCAAGGCAAGTAACACTTTGATCATATCCCTTTATTACCAAGTTTTTATGCATTAGTTTTTAACCATCAAACATTGCATGAGTAGGACTTCATAACATGTGGGTATTGGGAAGTAGTTGATGAGGTAGGAACCTATTGTCTTATATTCAAACCCTGGGTGTTACTACGTTATGCTTACACTGCTATGCTATGCTCGTAGACATGGGTTGGTTTGAGTGATTCATGACAGATGTGAGAGTTATTATTAATGTTTAACTTAAGGTGGCTACTTTAATACACATCTGTAACACCCCGGATGTAACTTGCCATATTTGTAACACCGACTCTTGCCATTTTTGGCTATGTGCTATGTTATTCCTTCCGTGGTCGGGTTTTGTTTTCGTTTTGCATTTGTCATGTCATGCATTTTCATATCATGTCATCATGTGCATTGCATTTGCATACGTGTTCGTCTCATGCATCCGAGCATTTTCCCCGTTGTCCGTTTTGCAATCCGGCGCTCCTATCTCCTCCGGTGCACCCCTCCTGTTTTCTTTCGTGTTCGGGTGTCAAACTTTCTCGGAATGGACCGAGGCTTTTCAAGTGGCCTTATTATACCACCCGGAGACTACCGGTCAAGTTTCGTGCCATTTGGAGGTCGTTTGGTACTCCAACGGTTAACCGGGCATCCGCAAAGTTCATTTGAGTGTCCAGCAAAACCCCCCTCAAAACCACCCCAAAACCCACCAAACTCTCTTCCATGCTCTAGGTCGTTCGATCACAATCGTGTGGGCGAAAACCGCACCTCATTTGGAGCCTCCTAACTCCCTCTACCTATAAATACGTGAGCATCCCAAAATACCGTTCTCAGTCCAAACCCTAGCCCTCGTCCCACTCCGCCGCCGGACACGTCCGGGCGGAGCCGGACGCGTCCACCTCCGCCACCGGCCAATCCGCGGCTGCCACGTGGCAAGCCCGCCGCCGCCGGAGCCCGCGGGCCCAACGCCGGCCCCCGCGAGCCCGCTCGCCGCACGCGCCCTCCGCCTCCCGTGCCGTCGCAGCCCTCCGCCGTGCCCCCCGGCGCGCCGCCCCACGCCGCTGCCGGCCAGCGCCGCCCGTCGCCGCCGCCGGCCATCACCGTCGCCGCCCCGCCGCGGTCGCCTCCTCCCTCCGTCGGGGCCCGGGCTGCCGTTCCCCCGCGCGGGCGCCGCCACCTCTCCCTCCCGTCGCCGGCGTCGAGCGCCACCGCCGGTGCCGAAGCCCCGTCGAGCTCCCCGAGGACGGCCCCGATCTGGATCTCTCTCTCTGTGAGCGTTGACCCGAGCCCCCCCTAAAATTCTTCCAAGTCCTCAAGTTTCTACAGCATATGCCTCTGTTCGTGATGCCATAACTCCTTGCATGTAACTCCCATTCGCGCATGTGATATGTAAAATTGTTTGTCTCGTGATGCTCTTCATTTTGTTCAATTGCACCATGTTCATTAGAGGTCATCTTAATGCCCAAATCTCTGTTGGAACAGGGCTAGTTGCTGTTATTCTCTGGTTCTTAGCAGAACTTGGAGATTTGTCATTTTTGTATCATTTAATCTGTGCATCTTATGGGCATGAGCGCTACATGTGTTTTGAAGTATGCCATGCCATCTTTCCAGTGGTGTAGTCCCTGTATTTTTGTGATCTCTGTGGTGACTAGCACAAGCATGCAAAGTAGGCTCCGTAATGTTTCTGGTTTCAGGGACTTACTAAGTCTTTGTCTGCTGTTATTTTGTTGCCATGTAAACTTGATGCTACAGAGATATCCATGCATATTTTGGAGATGTTCAGTAAGGATGTTTTGTAGCTATAGTTGTAATTGATACATTCCTGCAATTGTTTGCAATTATGGAGTGCCATAGCATGACTCAATCTTGCTCTACTTTTGCTATAAAATATTTCTGGCAGATTCTTAACATGATATCCATTTTGCCAAGCTTATTGTAGTTGATCCATTCATGCTATGCTTGTGTTCTTGCCATGAATAGCTTCATAAACATGCCATCTTGCTGTAGGTATGCTTGGTTTGTCATGCATTGCTCTGTAATGAGTGAATCAAGCTCACAAAGAGGCCTACATATTATTGTTTCTGCCATGCTCTGTTTTCTGCTAAGTCTGAAACCTGATAACGAAACTTGCTATGTTTACATGCTTGCCATCATATCTTCTGATCCTTTTTGGCTTATGGTCAGTAAGGGACTTTTGTCGTATGCATTTAGTAGAACACTGCCATGACTTCTTTTGCTATGTTAAGTTCCTGTAGCATGTTGATTTCATGCTCTGAACATTGCTACCTGATGCTGTTTTCTGCCATGTCCAGTTTTTCACCAAGTCTGTGATCCTGTTATCTTTTGCACTTTTGCCATGCTTGTTTGAGCTTGATATGTTGTCAACTAGCCGTAGCTCAGTGTTCATATTTTGTCAAGTATCTCCTTGAGATTACTGTCATATGCTTTGTTGCTATGTTGGGGTGCTGTAGCATTGTCGCTTGTTGCATTTTAAGTGCTATCATGCTGTTAATCGCAGATTCGTGTCATTCTTGTTTTGCTTGCCTTTTGCAAACCGTGCATCCGTTTCCGGTGATCTTTATATAGATTTCGACCGAAATCATCTCATCTTTCCAGTGGCATGCTTGGTTTGCCAAGTTACTGCCTTGTTCATCATTTTCCTTCCGGAGCACGCATATGCATCGCATATCATATCTTGCATATCATACATGTTTTGCATCATGTTGCTTGTGCATTTCTCGTGGTTGATTGTGGTTCCGTTTGCTTGTGTTCTTGTCTTGGGTAGAGCCGAGAGACGAGTTCGTGAACGAGGAACCTGTCGAGTACGCTTACGAGGATCAAGCTTTCGACAACTCTGAGAACCTTGCAGGCAAGATGACCACCCCTCGAAATCACTTCTATCTTTGCTTTGCTAGTTGTTCGCTCTATTGCCATGCTCCGCTACCTATCATTTGCTATATCATGTCTCCCATTTTGCCATGTCAACCCCTAACCATCCTTTCCTAGCAAACCGTTGTTTGGCTAAGTTACCGCTATTGCTCAGCCCCTCTTATAGTGTTGCTAGTTGCAGGTGAAGTTGAAGTTTGTTCCATGTCGGAACATGGATATGTTGGGATATCACAATATCTCTTATTTAATTAATGCATCTATATATTTGGTAAAGGGTGGAAGGCTCGGCCTTATGCTTGGTGTTTTGTTCCACTCTTGCCGCCCTAGTTACTGATATACCGGAATTATGTTCCTTGAGTTTGCGTTCATTACACGGTCGGGTGATTTATGGGACCCCCTTGACAGTTCGCCTTGAATAAAACTCCTCCAGCAAGGCCCAACCTTGGTTTTACCATTTTCTACATAATCCTTTTCCCCCGCGTTTTCGCGAGCCCGAGGGTCATCTTTATTTTAAACCCCCGGACCAGTGCTCCTTCGAGTGCTGGCCCAAACCGAGCGATGTCCGGCGCCCCGTGGGCAACCAGGGTCTATGCCAACCTGTTGAGGATATAGACCTTAGAGTCACCCGCCAGGAGGGGCCGGGTTACTCGAATGGTCATTACCAGAAGCCCGGAGCCAAGCTTGAAGACGATGGGCCAGAGATGGGCTTAAGACCCGGATATGGCTTAAGGCCCGTGGTTACAAACGTTATTATAGTAGAACTTGTAGTGCAAGGCAAGTATGATTGAGAGTCCGAGCCGGACACTCTTATGAGCCGGCCGGGACTCTAAGGGCTGTTGGGCGTCAGCCTCTCTATATAAAGGGACGACCCGGCAGCGGTTTAGGGACAAGAACAATCTCATCGAGAGCTGGGCATAGCAGTTTAGCTCCCTGGTGATCATAACCCTAATCAATACCACCTCAAACTGGACGTAGGCTTTTACCTTCCCCGTAAGGGGCCGAACCAGTATAACCCTCGTGTTCCTTGTCCCGCATTAACCCCTTCAAGCTTCCTAGTTGCGATGGCTCCACGACGAAGTCCTAGCCCGAGGACATCTGTCGTGATTATTCCACGACAGCTGGCGCCCACCATGGGGCCAGCGCACGGTGGATTTGAGTTCTTGAAGGGCAGCTTCGAAGGGCTCAAGGGATACGCTGTGGGCCGGATGACCAAGAGTCGTCGCGGCAAGCTCTACATCGACGATGCAAACTGGGGCCCCGACGCCGGCTCAATTGAGTACGGGTACAGGGTCCCCTTCGGCGGAATTCATGTTTTCATTGGTAAGATTGGTGAGCCGGGCCCTGAGCCGGATCTCTGCGCCGATCTCATCGAAACGGCTCAGCGCGCACGACCCGCCCGGGCCCGGCCTGCCTTAAGGCGCGCTTTTGTGGGATGCATCCACGGAGGGCCCTCTGATCCGTCTGGGTCTGGTGGTGAGGCGGCCGCCAGCTCTGACGGCGGGTCGGCCGCCGATGAGTCGAACTCATTGTATCAACTTCAAGATGGCAGGCTCATGGGCTGTTCCGATGGTGACAGCATTCCGGACCCGTTTGAGCCGCCAAGTCAGGTTGGAGTCTTTATGGCTGGCGCGCAGCCTGTTCAGAACCCCCCTGCGGGAGCAGGAAACCCGGTGCCCTCTCCGGCTCAGGTGCTGATGGATCTCACGGACAAGATGACGGCCCTGCTAACCGCCACGGTTGACCCGGCAGATCAAGCTCAACACGACGCAGAGGTGGCACAGTTAAAATTGGATCTAATAAAAGCTAAAGAGGATCTTGCAGCGGAGGGGATCAGGCTGGCTGCGGAGATGGCGGCTCTCGATGCCCTTATATCAGTTGATGAAGAAAACTGATAAATTTGTCTGGAATGATGCAGCTAATACCGCCTTTGAGGATTTGAAGAAGCAGCTGGCAGAGCCCCCAGTCCTTGCTGCTCCGGTTGATAAGGAGCCCTTGCTACTGTATGTGGCGGCAAACGCACGAGCCGTTAGTGTGGCTATGGTGGTAGAGCGCAAGGAGGCGGGTAAAGAACAGCCGGTTCAGCGGCCGGTTTATTATGTCAGCGAAGTGCTCATTGAGTCCAAGCAACGGTACCTGCATTGGCAGAAGCTTGTGTATGGTGTGTTCATGGCGAGCCGGAAACTTAAGCATTATTTTCAGGGTCATCCCATCACTATGGTCAGCTCTGCCCCCCTTGGTGACATCATCCAAAACAGAGAGGCCACAGGGAGAATTGCTAAGTGGGCTATAGAACTTGGACCTCATGGTCTCAATATGTGCCACGCGCTGCTGTTAAATCTCAGGCCTTGGTGGATTTCATCAATGATTGGACAGAGTCACAAGTGCCTGAGCAAAAGCCGGATAACACATATTGGACTATTCACTTCGATGGGTCCAGGCAGTTGGAGGGCTCGGGGGCTGGTGTTGTATTGGCTTCCCCTAAAGGTGACAAGTTCCATTATGTGCTACAGTTGATGTTTCCTTGCACTAACAATGCGGCTGAGTACGAGGCCTTGCTCCACGGTCTTCGGATGGCTAAGGAAATGAGCTTGAGCCGGGTAAGATGCTTCGGTGACTCAGACTTGGTGGCTCAACAAGTATCAGGAAAGTGGGACTCTAAGGACCCGCTCATGGCGGCTTATCGCCGCGAAGTTGATGCCATTGCTGGGCACTTTCAGGGATACCAAGTAGAGCACATTGATCGCAGGAAGAACGAGGCGGCTGATGCCTTAAGCCGGCTAGGCTCTCAACGAAAGCCGGTGCCGCCTAACACTTTCCTGGATGTTCTGTATAGCCCTTCGGTTAAGTTGCCTACGGAGGAAGACTTGGCTATCCCTGACCCGGAGGCACGACTGGTGGCGGCTCTCCATATCATACCAGATTGGACAATGCCATATCTGGCTTACATGACCCAGGGCGAGTTGCCTGAGGATGAAACCTTGGCCAGGCAAATAACCCGGTGGGCCAAGTCAATGATTGTTATTGATGGCGAGTTACATCATCGCAGTGTTACAGGAGCGTTTCAGCGTTGTGTCTCCCCTGAGGAAGGTCAAGAGATCTTGCGTGAGATCCATGAAGGGGATTGTGGCCATCACGCCGGCTCAAAGTCTCTTGTGGCCAAGGCTTTTCGTCATGGTTTTTATTTGTTGACGGCTCATGCTGATGCAGAAGACTTGGTCAGTAAATGTGATGGTTGCCAGAGGTTCTCACGACGGGCTCATGTGCCGGCTCAGGAGCTGAGGATGATCCCAATCACTTGGCCCTTTGCGGTCTGGGGGCTTGATATGGTGGGGCCTTTTAAAAGGTCCAAGGATAAGAAGACCCACCTCTTGGTGGCAGTTGATAAGTTCACAAAGTGGGTGGAAGCTGAGCCAGTTAGCAAGTGCGATGCAGCCACGGCGGTTCAATTTATGAAAAAGGTGATTTTCCGCTTTGGTTTTCCGCACAGCATCATAACTGACAATGGCACCAATCTCTCCAAAGGCGCCATGGAAGAGTTTTGTCAACGAGAGCATATCCGACTTGATATTTCCTCAGTGGCTCATCCTCAAGCCAATGGTCAAGCTGAGAGAGCTAACCAGGAGATTCTGAAGGGCATCAAGCCCCGGCTTTTGGTCCCTTTGCAACGGACGCCGGGTTGTTGGGTAGAGGAGTTGCCCTCCGTCTTATGGAGCATCAACACTACTCCTAACAGGTCTACAGGCTTCACGCCTTTCTTCATGGTTTATGGAGCAGAAGCAGTCCTCCCCAGTGACATCCGCCACGACTCACCTCGCGTGGCGGCTAATGTTGAGACGGATAATGAACAGGTGCGCCAAGATGCTCTTGACTTGTTGGACGAACAGCGTGATGTGGCAGCAGCCCGTTCAGCGATTTACCAACAAGACCTGCGCCGTTATCATAGCCGCCGGGTCAAATCCCGGGTCTTCCAGGAAGGCGACCTAGTGCTCCGGCTGATCCAGGATCAAACAGATGCACACAAGTTATCCCCACCTTGGGAAGGGCCCTTTGTGGTCAGCAAGAACTTGCACAATGGGTCATACTATCTCATTGACATTCGGGAGCACAAAGATTCACGTAAGTCGGAGGAGGAGACCCGTCGGCCGTGGAACATAGCTCAGCTTCGGCCTTACTACACTTGAGCCGCCGGCTCTCGTGATGTACATACTTCTCCCAGCCATGTATATATTATGATAAAGCAATAAAGCAGGACCTCTGTCCTATTTTCTCCTCCAAATATGCGCGTGTTGTTTTTATTACAATACTACATGATGACTTAAAGGAGGATCCGGCTTATGATCGTATTCGAATCTAGCCGTAAGCAGTAAAGTCACTTGGGGGCTTCCTGTTCAAACATGGGTCGTATTCGAACCAAAGAGAACATAGCTGTCGATACCCATTTGATTGGCAAAGTGGCGAGCTCATTGGGAGGTTACCTTTGGCCACATTGAATCATAGTTTAACCTCTCTGAGAACCGACGTGGATCATATTCGAATCAGCGTTGTTAAACAATTTCTTAAAATCACTTGGGGGCTTCCTGTTCAAACATGGGTCGTATTCGAACCAAAGAGAGCATAGCTGTCGGTACCCTCTTGATTGGCATCGCCACACCCACTAGGGGCTATGTGATCGTATCCGAATCTTAGCTTAACCCCTTTGGGCCGGGTTTCTGGTCGTATTCGAACTGGAAGCCCCTAAGTTCCTATGTTCTATCACAAGTTTACTCTGATTATGTCAAGGTGTGTACGGCCGGGTCTCGCTTTGCCGGCTTAACTTTGGTTTACGATGTTAGTTGAACACCATGGGTGTCATCAAGACAGGTAACTCGGAGTTAAGATATCAACCTAGTTACCCGGGTTATCTAAACCGGAAGTATGCTTACAGGCCACTAAGGGTGTTATTACGACTGTGTTAAGGATATAATTGAGGACCAGTCTTTTTTGATTCATATTCCGGGTTATCTATCCGAAACACCTGATTCTCAGGGCGGTAAGCCGCCTCGAGACTTGTGATTTGCCTTTTTATGCAGGATACTTAAAGGCACCTCTTTGAGGTTGAGAAAAACAAAGGGATGATTATGACCCGGAGAAATATCAAAGAGACAACTTCAAAAGACCTTGGCATTCAATATGTGCACGATGGCACGGCAGAGATAGACTGTTGCTCCTACTTTATTACAAAACTCATCAAATCTAACAAGGGTGGAGCACTGTTTGGTAAACCGACAGCCGAGTTACGATGCCCGCTGAGTGGAAGTCTCCGGCTCGTTCCTGTCCTCTCCTCCGGCTGATCCCAAGACCTGGAAGGTTGATGACTTCCAGTCGATACCGCTGAGAGCCTCGAACTGGGCTTCCTCGTCAATTAACCCGGCTGGGTCTATCTCCGGGGCGAAGGTGTGCTGACGAGCCGGCGGGATCAGGTTGAGAGCTTCATAGCGAGGGGTTGGAATCCTCTGATTCTCCGCGTCATAACCCGACTGGTACTTGGTCAGATCTGTGTCATTCCCGATGAGGGTGGCCACCGGGCGTACAGCCTTCACGCACGCTGCGAAGTCCTTCTGATCGAAAGCTGAGCCGTCTTCATTCAGGCTTGGATAGCCAAGGGCGATGTCCGCCGGGTCTAGCTCCGGCAGGAATGCCTTGGCCCGACTCAGCGCGGCGATTGCTCCGGCTCTCATAGAAGCCCGTCGCAGTTCTTGGATCCGCTGAGGCAGAACGGCGAGCCGGCGCAGGACTTCTGCCAGGTGAGTCGGCACCTCGTTGGATAGGGCCACCACAGCTAAGGCATGCTGTGACCCGGTGTAGAGCTGCTCCACCAGGGTATACACGGCCTTTAGTTTGGTGACCACGCTCTGGTTGTGGTTGGCACTTCTGGGACCTGTTTAACAGAATCAAGTAAGTCGGCGACAAGGATGAATCATGAGCTAGAAACATTCTAACATTGATGAAAGCCGGTGAGGCAACTTACCGAAGATGGCGGCCACCATTTGGGAAACCTGGCGCTTTAGGCCGGAGAGCTCGGCAGTCTCCTCAGAGAGAGCCTTCTCCGCCTGTTCCGCCCGGGTCACCAGTGCGGTCTTATCTTCGGCCCAGGCTTTCCGCTCAGCATCAAATTCTGTCTTTAGCTTCTCTTGAGCGGCGATGCTAGATACAAACTTGGCGTTTGCCTTCCGGGTCTCCATCTCCTGCGTCTTCAGCCGGCTCTTGAGATCTACAAGGTCCGCCTCTAGTTTCTTGCCAACAGCCTGTATAAATTTCTGGGTTATGACATGAGCAGTTACTATATAAGTCCCAAGCGCTTTCCAAGCAAAGACACTTGGCACTTGGGGGCTAATGCATATTGAACTTATCTATCTACATACAGCCGGCTCAATTGAGTAAGCCGGAATCTAAGTCTACAACATATTCAAATCATAAGTCGTCGACTTGGGGGCTAGCATGGCAAAGGTAACTATGCAGTAAGTAAGAAGATAGCAGAAGGATACCTCAGATTTTTGCTGGATCTGGTTTACCATGGCGACCTCGGCGTCCCGGCTCTTGTGTACTTGGCTGATGTAGCCAGAGACGAGCTCTTCAATGCTCAGGTTGTTGTAGTTGGAGAGGTCCAGATTCGCCCGGTGGGGCTGCAGCAACTCCCCCTTAGCGGAGCACTTGGCCAACACGGTCGGTCTCCCCGGCTCAACATACTCCGTCCGGGTGATTACCACGTCCGGGCCGTCTGCTGGAGGAGCTGAGCCGGAGGCCTCCGGGTTAACCAAAGCTTCGGTCGTTGCCTTGGTAATTGGGGCGGTGGCTTCAGGGGCCGTGTCCATTGGAGTGGTGGCTTCGCGGGCGGAGGCAGCTGGCGGTTCTTGGACTGTCACCGCCGGCTCAGGCAAATCCGGCACTCCGGCCGACTTGGTTTTCTTCACTCTCTTGGTGAGCTTTGCCTGGGCACTGAAAGAACAACAAAGGTTAGTACAAAGCATATGAGTAAAGATCAGAACAACATGAGATGATTGTTGTTACCCGGGCACAGTCTTGAAAGCCGGCAGATTTGACTGCATGGAGTCACCTGAAGAGGGGGAGGTCTCCTGGTAATTGGAGTCAGAAGAGTTGAGTGGCTGACGGATAACACCCGCCAACGGGTGAAAAGGGTACAAGTGGGAAATAACCTCAGTTCGGCGCTTCCTTGTTGCGTCGGGTAACCCGGCGGAGAGGCCGGTGTCCTTGTTGGTCCGGGTGTGACGCCGGCTTTCGTGAACCTGTCGCTTCAAAAGAAATTGAGGGTCTTGATGAGCTAAAGGATGTGAAAAGCTTACTTTCCGGGTTACCCTTCGGACTTTCAGCTGTGGCAAGGGCTCCGAGTCGGAGGAAAGTGACATTACCTCTTCAACCACTGGGTTACTTGCGCCGGTGTCATCCTGTCAATGAGCAAGTATCGATAAGGCGGACAGCAACAAATAGTGAATATAGCAAGGACTTAAATGCTCAGGAGTTACCTCTGACTCGGAGCTGTCGCTTAATTGCATCAGCTCCGAAGCAGTAGGCATGCTTCCCTTTTTGCGAGGGGCGGCTTTCTTGGCGGCTTTTTTCGCCTTCCTGGCTTTCTTGGCCGCCTCATGGTCATATTTGACCCGCCAGAACTTATCATCAGCCTGAAAAATACAATGATGAATTCTTAAAACGGTTCAGATGAAGGTTATATGCAGATGGAGATAAAAAGTTAAAGTCAGCGGCTTACCGCTGGAGCTGGATTGGTCTTGCAGAAGGGGGCTAACCCGGTCCTTCCGCAGTCTGCCAGGCTCTTGTTTAAAAGAGCCTTGGTCTCCTCCTCTGCAACATCTTCTGGAAGATCATTGCGGCTGTGCCTATGAGGGTCATCCTTTCGCCCGGTGTACTCACACATTAAGCCGGGGCGGCGGCTCAATGGGATCACCCGCCATGAAATCCAGACCCGGACCAGGTCGATTCCGTTCAGACCGTTGCCCATGAGGGCCTTGATTTTGTTGATAGTAGGAAGCAGAGGCTGGCGCTCTGCTTGAGTCAGCTTGTCCGACAGTGGGTGAGTCGGCTCCAGACGTGTTGGGCGAAAGCCGGGCAGCGGGCTTTCGTTAGCCGGGGATGTATCTTGGCAGTAGAACCAAGTCATGTTCCAGTCCTTGGGGTGGCTCGGCGGCTCTGCGTAAGGGAAAAGACAGTCCCTACGCCGCTGGATGGAAATGCCACCTAACTCCAGACTTGGCCCGTTGGCGCACTCATTCTGGCGGTTTAAATAAAAAAGCTCTCTGAAGAGCAGCAGACTAGGTTCTTCTCCAAGGGAAACCTCGCAGAAGACTTGAAAATTGCAGATGTTGGATACAGAGTTGGGCCCTATATCTTGAGGCCGCAAGTCGAAGAAGTTGAGCATGTCCCTAAAAAACTTTGAGCCGGGCGGTGCGAAGCCCCGGCTCATATGATCTGCGAAAATCACTACTTCCCCGTCCTTTGGCTGTGGTCTCTCTTCTGACGGGTCAGGGGCACGGTAGGACATGATTTCCTTCTTAGGCAGATATCCGGACTTAACAAAATTGGCTAGGGTCTCGTTGGTGACGTTGGACCTCATCCAGTTGCAAGTGATGGGAGCCTTGGGAGGCATGGTGAAAGTTGGCGGTCTATGACAAAAAGGAAATATTTCCGGGTTAATTATAAGCCGGAGATTTACAGTTCAAAACTAAGGTGGCGGCTTATGAAGGGGACTAATGATATATACTCTGGTACAGTGGGTTATTTAAGCCACAGGGGCATTCAGAATAAATTGATTATCTACGGCCTTATCACAGCTAAGCCGGAGGATTCTACAAAGCATGGTTTTCTTTAAATCGGAAGATTCTACGGCGCGTGGTTTCTTTAAACCGGAATTGTAAGCCGCCAAGATTCAATGGTTGCAGTTTTTACTAAGTGTGGTAAAACAGGTTTCACATATTGCAGTAACTTTTTTGGATCAAAATGGTCGGGTGAAATGAAAATTTTCTAGACCTAGAAACAGACGAGTGGATGTTCTTGAGTTCGAAGGAGGTCTTTATACAGTAGAAAGAAGTTTGTTTGCATGTAAAATGGGTGCTAAACGACTACCGCTGTAAGTCTATACAGGCCTAAGATCAACAGGAGCAGTAAGAAGGAAAGCTACCGGAGTATGTGGCAATGGCGATGAACACGAAGAACGCGGACGAACCCTACGGTAGATCTATCCTACAGGACAAGCAAGACTTACCGGAGCTGGAGGGCCGCGGAGGTTGTTGCGTTTCTCTGGTCCGTTCATGGTGATGCAGCGGCCTGAGCTGGTGACGACGAGAAGACCCGCGGCGGCGACGGCGGCGGAGGTCGGGCAGAGGAGCGATGGCACGAGGAAGAAGATGGAGAGGAATTGACCGATAGCCCGTCGGGCCGACCTATTTATAAGGCAAGGTCATAAGTGGGCGCGAGATTCAAGGAGACCACGGCGTGGTCATCTCCCCCCACGGTGCCTCGATTTTCGGGATGACAGTAAAAGCAAAGATCCGTTGCGGATCTGGTGGAGTAAAAAACGGGCTTAATGAAAGATGATGTCACGGCGGATTATCCGGAGTCCAGAGGATGACGTCATGCCGGGTTGTGGCCTTCACATGAATGGTAAGCCGGAGATTTTTTCTGTCGGCAGAGTTGAAGATTGACATGAGCCGGCTCAAATCAATCTGGGGCCTAATGTTGAGGATATAGACCTTAGAGTCACCCGCCAGGAGGGGCCGGGTTACTCTAATGGTCATTACCAGAAGCCCGGAGCCAAGCTTGAAGACGATGGGCCAGAGATGGGCTTAAGACCCGGATATGGCTTAAGGCCCGTGGTTACAAACGCTATTATGGTAGAACTTGTAGTGCAAGGCAAGTATGATTGAGAGTCCGAGCCGGACACTCTTATGAGCCGGCCG
Source organism: Aegilops tauschii subsp. strangulata (assembly GCF_002575655.3). Lineage (NCBI taxonomy): Eukaryota > Viridiplantae > Streptophyta > Magnoliopsida > Poales > Poaceae > Aegilops > Aegilops tauschii. The sequence goes on from NC_053041.3 coordinate 407,074,220, forward strand.
GGACTCTAAAGGCTGCTGGGCGTCAGCCTCTCTATATAAAGGGACGACCCGGCAGCGGTTTAGGGACAAGAACAATCTCATCGAGAGCCGGGCATAGCAGTTTAGCTCCCTGGTGATCATAACCCTAATCAATACCACCTCAAACTTGACGTAGGCTTTTACCTTCACCGTAAGGGGCCGAACCAGTATAACCCTCGTGTTCCTTGTCCCGCATTAACCCCTTCAAGCTTCCTAGTTGCGATGGCTCCACGACTAAGTCCTAGCCCGAGGACATCTACCGTGATAATTCCACGACACAACCCGACGTCTCGCTCGTTGTGCACTGAGAACGAGATATGTGCAGCTCCTATCGGGATTTGTCGGCACATTCGGGCGCTGGTCTTGTTTTACCATTGTCGAGATGTCTTGTAAACCGGGATTCCGAGACTGATCGGGTCTTTCCGGGAGAAGGTTTATCCTTCGTTGACCGTGAGAGCTTATGATGGGCTAAGTTGGGACACCCCTGCAGGGTATTATCTTTCGAAAGCCGTGCCCGCGGTTATGAGGCAGATGGGAATTTGTTAATGTCCGGTTGTAGAGAACTTGTCACTTGACCCCAATTAAAATACATCAACTGCGTGTGTAGCCGTGATGGTCTCTTCTCGGCGGAGTCCGGGAAGTGAACACGGTCTGAGTTATGTATGACGTAAGTAGGTGTTCAGGACCACTTCTTGGTCATTGCTAGATGACGACCGTTCCGTTGCTTCTCTTCTCGCTCTCATTTGCGCAAGTTAGCCACCATATATGCTTTGCCGCTGCAGCTCCACCTCATTACACCTTTCTTCCCTACAAGCTTAAATAGTCTTGATCTCGCGGGTATGAGATTGCTGAGTCCCCGTGACTCACAGGTTCTACCAAAACAGTTGCAGGTGCCGACGATGCCAGTGCAGATGATGGGCACGATCTCAAGTGGGAGTTCGACGTGGAACGTGGTCATTACTATGTGTCTTTTCCTGATGATCAGTAGTAGAGCCCAGTTGGGACGATCGGGGATCTAGCTTTTGGGGTTGTCTTATTTTCATCTAGATTTTGACCGTAATCGGTCTATATATGATTGTATTTTGGATGATGTATGAATTATATTTATGTATTGTGTGAAGTGGCGATTGTAAGCCAACTCTTTATCCCATTCTTGTTCATTACATGGGATTGTGTGAAGATGACCCTTCTTGCGACAAAACCACTATGCGGTTATGCCTCTAAGTCGTGCCTCGACACGTGGGAGATATAGCCGCATCGTGGGCGTTACAAGTTGGTAATCAGAGCCATCCCCGACTTAGGAGCCCCCTGCTTGATCGAATCACTCGCGTTGTTGAGTCTAGAACAAAAATGTTTTGTGTCTTAGGATTATATATATATCGGAGAGTAGAATTCTTTTTACTCCTCAGTCCCTTCGTCGCTCTGGTGAGGTCTCCTGACGTAGAAGTTTGACTTTTCTCTCCTCAAATTTCACTAAAAAAATTTTTAGGATCACGCGGGTATCTTGGAATCGTTCCGATGGTTGTGTGACGAGAACATTGTTCTTGGTGCCTCCTGACATTTAGGGGTTGTGGCAGTGTCCCGGGGAGTTGAGCTCCGAGGTGTTGTCGTCACAATTTTATCGTTGCAGTTCTGGAATACCTGAGTTTCGCCGACATCGAAATCTCTTTTATGCAGTTGTTGGTGAGATCACCTCGACGCCACCCAGTACTGGGGCGGGAGTTCGGGAGTATTGCCATAACTTGTATAACGGATGTTTTTCGAAGGTTGAGGTAAACGATTTCCGCAGGTTTCTTGGTTATGTGTTGACGGATGGATACAGCTGGATCTAGGGATTGCTAGTTTGGGTGATATATTTTGTGTCCCCTGTATCCCCAACACCAGATTGCATAACCAGAAAGTTTCGGGAGTTTATAAGTGGGAATTCTAGTAGCCTTAGGATATCTTTCCGACGGACGCATGATATGAGATTGGGGTTCGACGTCTAGTGGTCCGCCTGTACACGGTTGGTTTACAGTGGTCTCGTAGTGTCTTAAAGAGTCCATGGCTATGCCGACTCGGGGACGCTTCGTATGTCATGTGCACAGCCTTGTACATGATGGTGCTGTACGATTGAGCCCGTGTGGGCCCCACCACGAAAATTTCGGACGAAACCTCTATCATATGCTTGTTCCGGCTTATTCTACAAGCCAATACTTTGTTTTGTTTTGTATTGTGGTATTCGAGTTGCTTCGAAATCATATGTTGATTCCATATCTTTTTCAAGTGGCTTCTCAACTTATGGAAGTGTGATGTTTTACTACGGAATTCATTCGTTCATCTTCGTTCGAATGTTTATTGCGAAGACTATATGTTGCAATTTCTATCCGTTGATTCTACTTATCTATTTTGTCTATCAAGATGCTAACGGATGTCACCCTCTTCAGGATGGCTCCGCCAACGCGTCAGAATCCGGATCGCAATGAAGGGAGTCAAGCGAATCCTCCGCCACCACCTCCACCTCTGGAGGCATGGCAAGCTACCATGGCAGCCACCAACGCCAATGCTCAGATGATTCTGCAACTCTTGCAAGAACGTACTCAAGGGCAAGGCAATCAAGGCAATCAAGGTCAAGGCAACAATCAGCTTCACTTTGCCACTCTCAACCAGTTTCTCGCAAATCAGCCCAAGTCTTTCAGCTACTGTGCCGAGGCCACGGATGCCGATGATTGGCTCGTGGACATCAACAAGCATTTTGAATGTAGCAATGTCAGGCCTAAGGACTATGTCAAGTTCGCTTCTTTCCAGCTCAAGGACCAAGCTGCTGATTGGTATCAACAATACAAAGATTCCAGAGGAGGTCGTGTGATCACTTGGACTGACTTCTGTCGGGATTTCAAAGCGCACCACATTCCACAAAGTGTTGTTGAGAGCAAGCGTGAGGAGTTTCGCAATCTCAAGCAAGGCAACATGTCTGTGTATCAATACAACATCCAGTTTCAGAAACTTGCTCGCTTCGCTAAACAAGACGTTCCTGATGAGAGAAGCATGATCTATCACTTCAGAGGTGGCCTTAAAGAGGATCTGCAGTTAGCTCTCGTTCTTGTTGAGCCTACTCAGTTTGATCAATTCTACAATATGGCATTGAAGCAAGAGGCTGCTCAGCTCAAGTGTGAGGCTTCTAAGAAAAGAGTCAGAGACGCAGTTCAGTCTTCTTCTTCCTCACTTGTGACAGCTAAGCAACAGAAGTTCTGGTTGCCTCCTCCTCCTCCGTTTCGTCAGCCTTACCAGCAGAAGAACAAAGGTGGCCATGGTTCTTCCAACTCTTCCAACTCTGGCTATCAGAACAAGTCTCAGAATCAAGCTCCAAAGCCCAATGCTCCTTATCACCGTCCACTCTCAGAGGTGACTTGCAACAAGTGTCAGCAGAAGGGTCACTATGCTAACAAATGCTTCAACCAAAGGCGTATGCCTCCTCCTCCTCCTGTCAGATCTTCCAGCAATGCAGTGGTCAAGCATAATCCAAAGTCTGCAAAGGTGAACATGATGAATGCAGCTCAAGCAGAGGAATCTACTGATGTGATAATGGGTAATCTTCCTGTTATTGATATTCCTGCAAAAGTTCTTTTTGATACTGGTGCATCGCTTTCTTCCATATCAAGACCATTTGCATTTAAGCATGAGTTGGTTTATCAAGATTTGCCTAGACCGTTATCAGTTGTCTCTCCGGGTAAATTCATGAATGCAAGCTCTATGGTTCCGAATGTTTCCATCAAGATGGGAAACTATAAATTTCAGTCTCCTCCAATTGTTCTTGGTGACTCGGATATTGATCTAATTCTCGGGATGGACTGGCTTTCTAAGCACATGGCTCAACTCGATTGTGCTGCCAGGGAAATTCAATTGACACACTCTTCTGAGGATGTGATTATTTATGCCGCTCGTGATGAAACCATTCGGTTTTTCTCTCTCAATGAGAAGGGCGAATTGAATGCTATCTCTCAAATTCCAGTCATTTGTGAGTATCAAGATGTCTTTCCATAAGAGCTTCCGGGTATGCCTCCTCATCGGCCAGTTGAGTTCGTTATCGAACTAGAGCCTGGTACTGAACCCGTTTGCAAGCGTCCATACAAGCTTGGACACAACGAGCTGAAGGAATTGAAGAAACAGCTCGATGAACAAGAGCGTCTGGGTTTGATCAGACCGAGTTCTTCTCCATGGGATTGTGGTGTTCTTTTTGTCAAGAAGAAGGATGGCACGGACCGACTTTGTGTCGACTACCATCCATTGAACAAGAAGACAATCAAGAACAAGTATCCACTTCCCAACATCAATGAGCTATTTGAGCAACTCAAAGGTGCTAAAGTATTCTCGAAGCTTGACCTTCGTATGGGTTATCATCAGATTCGCATTCGTGAAGAAGATATCCCCAAGACAGCATTCAGAACAAGCTTTGGTTCTTATGAATATACCGTCGTGTCTTTCGGCCTTGTCAATGCTCCTCCAGTATTCTCTCGGATGATGAATTTCATCTTCAACCCCTATACCAATGAATTCGTCCTGGTGTATCTCGATGATATCTTGGTCTTCTCCAAGAATAAGCAGGATCATGCCAAACATTTGCGATTGGTGCTCGACAAGCTCAGAGAGTATCAATTCTATGCGAAGTTCTCCAAATGTGAGTTTTGGCTCGATGAAGTTCTTTTCCTTGGTCACATCATCTCTGCCAAGGGCATCGCTGTTAACCCCGAGAAGGTGTCCGCAATTGTGAATTGGGAACCTCCTCAAAATGTCAAGCAGCTCCGCAGTTTTCTTGGTCTTGCAAGCTATTGCCGAAGATTCGTTGAGAATTTCTCCAAGATTGCAAAGCCTCTTTCCAACCTCCTCCAGAAGCATGTGAAGTATGTCTGGTCTCTGGAGTGTGACGTTGCTTTCAACACTCTCAAAGAGAGACTAGTCACAGCTCCTGTCTTGACTCCTCCTGATGAATCCAAGCCGTTTGAAGTTTTCTGTGATGCTTCTCTCCAAGGTCTCGGTGCTGTGTTAATGCAAGAGAAGAAAATTGTGGCCTATACCTCTCGTTAGTTAAAGCCCAATGAGAAGAACTACCCCACTCACGATCTTGAGTTGGCGGCAGTTGTCCATGCATTAATAACGTGGAGACATCTCTTGTTGGGAAGACAAGTGGACATTTTCACCGATCACAAGAGTCTCAAGTATATCTTCACTCAGCCAACCTCAACCTCAGGCAGACTCGATGGGTTGAAATGATTCAAGAGTACAATCCGAGTATTGAATATACTCCAGGCAAGGCCAATGTCATTGCAGATGCTTTAAGCAGGAAGGCTTATTGCAACAGCTTAATTCTCAAGCCTTTCCAACCAGATCTTTGTGAAGCTTTCCGCAAGCTGAATCTCCAAGTTGTCCCTCAAGGCTTTCTTGCCAACCTCATAGTATCTCCTACTTTGGAAGATCAAATTCGTGAGGCACAACTCCTTGATGCCATGGTGAAGAAGGTGAAACGTGGTATCGACAAGGGTCTTTCCAAATACAAGTGCTATCGCATTGATGACAGAGACACTTTATTCTTCGAGGACCGGATTGTGGTTCCTAAAGGTGATCTAAGGAAAGTCATAATGAACGAGGCGCACAATTCTCTCCTGTCCATTCATCCTGGAAGTACGAAGATGTACCATGACCTCAAGCAGTCGTATTGCTGGACTCGAATGAAGCGAGAAATTGCTCAATTCGTGAATGAATGTGATGTCTGTCGAAGAGTGAAAGCAGAACACCAATGACTAGCTGGTCTCCTCCAACCTCTTGCTATCCCAGAATGGATGTTTGATCATATCGAAATGGACTTCGTGACTGGATTTCCAAAGTCCAAGCGCGGAAATGATGCTATCTTCATTGTCATCGACAAACTTTCTAAAGTGGCTCATTTCCTTCCAATCAAAGAATCCATCACAGCAGCTCAGCTGGCAGAGCTTTACACCTCCAGAATTGTCTCCTTGCACGACATTCCACAATTGATTTCTTCAGATCGTGGAAGCATCTTCACCTCCAAGTTCTGGGACTCCTTCCAGAAGGCCATGGGCACAAACATTCGCTTCAGCACAACTTTCCACCCTCAAACTAGTGGCCAAGTCGAGCGAGTCAATCAAATTCTTGAAGATATGCTCAGGGCTTGTGTCATTTCCTTTGGCATGAAATGGGAAGATTGTCTTCCATATGCTGAATTCTCCTACAACAACAGCTTCCAAGCGAGTTCGGGCAAGGCCCCATTCGAGATTCTCTATGGCAGAAAGTGCCGTACTCCTCTCAATTGGACAGAGACTGGTGAACGCCAACTTCTTGGCAATTACTTAATCACTGAAGCTGAAGAAATGCGTAAAGTCATCCGTGATAATCTCAAAGCCGCGCAGTCACGCCAGAAGAGTTACTATGATAGTAAGCATCGTGATTTGGCTTTCGAGATCGGAGACCATGTCTACCTCCGCGTCTCTCCAATGAAAGGCACTTGTCGCTTCGGTATCAAAGGGAAGCTTGCCCCTAGATATGTGGGTCCTTTCCAGATCATTGGCAAAAGAGGCGACCTCGCCTATCAACTTGAGCTTCCTTCCAACTTCGCGAACATGCACGATCTGTTCCACATGTCACAGCTCCGCAAGTGCTTCAAGGCGCCTGAGCGCACTATCAACTTCGAAGAGATTGACCTCCAAGAAGATTTGTCTTATCATGAGCACCCCGTTGCTATTCTTGAAGAAACTGAGAGCAAGACTCGCAACAAGTCAATCAAATTCCTGAAAGTGAAGTGGTCGCACCATTCCGACCGGGAAGCCACCTGGGAACGCGAGGACCACCTCCGTTCCGAATATCCGGAGTTCTTTCAGTCCTAGATCTCGGGACGAGATCCTCTCGTAGTGGTGGAGTGTTGTAACACCCCGGATGTAACTTGCCATATTTGTAACTCCGACTCTTGCCATTTTCGGCTATGTGCTATGTTATTCCCTCCGTTGTCGGGTTTTGTTTTCGTTTTGCATTTTGTCATGTCATGCATTTTCTTATCATGTCATCATGTGCATTGCATTTGCATACGTGTTCGTCTCATGCATCCGAGCATTTTGCCCATTGCCGTTTTGCAATCCGGCGCTCTTATCTCCTCCGGTGCACCCCTCTTGTTTTCTTTCGTGTGCGGGTGTCAAACTTTCTCGGAATGGACCGAGGCTTGTCAAGTGGCCTTATTATACCACCTGGAGACTACCGGTCAAGTTTCGTGCCATTTGGAGGTCGTTTGGTACTCCAACAGTTAACCGGGCATCCGCAAAGTCCATTTGAGTGTCCAGCAAAAACCCCCGCAAAACCAGCCCAAATCCCACCAAACTCTCTTCCATGCTCTAGGTCGTTCGATCACGATCGTGTGGGCGAAAACCGCACCTCATTTGGAGCCTACTATCTCCCTCTACCTATAAATACGTGAGCATCCCGAAATACCATTCTCATTCCAAACCCTAGCCCTCGTCCCACTCCGCCGCCGGACACGTCCGGGCGGAGCCGGACGTGTCCACCTCCGCCACCGGCCAATCCGCGGCTGCCACGTGGCAAGCCCGCCGCCGCTGGAGCCCGCGGGCCCAACGCCGGCCCCCGCGAGCCCGCTCGCCGCACGCGCCCTCCGCCTCCCGCGCCGCCGCAGCCCTCCGCCGTGCCCGCCGGCGCGCCGCTGCCGGCCGGCGCCGCCCGTCGCCGCCGCCGGCCATCACCGTCGCCGCCCCGCCGCGGTCGCCTCCTCCCTCCGCCGGGGCCCGGGCCGCCGTTCCCCCGCGCGGGCGCCGCCACCTCCCCCTCCCGTCACCGGCGTCGAGCGCCACCGCCGGAGCCGAAGCCCCGTCGAGCTCCCCGAGGACGGCCCCGATCTGGATCTCTCTCTCTGTGAGCGTTGACCCGAGCCCCCCCTAAAATTCTTCCAAGTCCTCAAGTTTCTACAACATATGCTTCTGTTCGTGATGCCATAACTCCTAGCATGTAGCTCTCATTCGCACGTGTTATATGTCAAATTGTTCGCCTCGTGATGCTCTTCATTTTGTTCAATTGCACCATGTTCATTAGAGGTCATCTTAATGCCCAAATGTCTGTTGGAACAGGGCTAGTTGCTGTTATTCTCTGGTTCGTAGCAAAACTTGGAGATTTGTCATTTTTGTATCATTTAATCTGTGCATCTTATGGGCATGAGTGCTACATGTGTTTTGAAGTATGCCATGCCATCTTTCCATTGGTGTAGTCCCTATGTTTTTGTGATCTCTGTGGTAACTAGCACAAGCATGCAAAGTAGGCTCCGTAATGATTCTGGTTTCAGGGACTTAGTGATTTCTCTAAGTCTTTGTGTGCTGTTATTTCGTTTCCATGTAAACTTGAAGCTACAGAGAGATCCATGCATATTTTGGAGATGTTCAGTAAGGATGTTTTGTAGCTATAGTTGCAATTGATCCATTCCTGTAATTGTTTGCAATTATGGAGTGCCATAGCATGACTCAATCTTGCTCTACTTTTGCTATAAAATATTTCTGGCAGATTCTTAACATGATATGCCATTTTGCCAAGCTTATTGTAGTTGATCCATTCATGCTATCCTTGTGTTCTTGCCATGGATAGCTTTATAAACATGCCATCTTGCTGTAGGTATGCTTGGTTTGTCATGCATTGCTCTGTAGTGAGTGAATCAAGCTCACAAAGGGCCTACATATTATTGTTTCTGCCATGCTCTGTTTTCTGCTAAGTCTGAAACCTGATAACGGAACTTGCTATGTTTACATGCTTGCCATCATATCTTCTGATCTTTTTTGGCTTATGGTCAGTAAGGGACTTTTGTCATATGCATTTAGTAGAACACTTCCATGCCTTGTTTTGCTATGTTAAGTTCCTGTAGCATGTTGATTTCGTGCTCTGAACATTGTTACCTGATGCTGTTTTCTGCCATGTCCAGTTTTTCACCAAGTCTGTGATCCTGTTATCTTTTGCACTTTTGCCATGCTTGTTTGAGCTTGATATGTTGTCAACTAGCCATAGCTCAGTGTTCATATTTTGTCAAGCATATCCTGTAGATTACTATCATATGCTTTGTTGCGATGTTGGGGTGCTGTAGCATTGTCGCTTGTTGCATTTTAAGTGCTATCATGCTGTTAATCGCAAATTTGTGTCATTCTTGTTTTGCTTGCCTTTTGCAAACCGTGCATCCGTTTCCGGTGATCTTTATATAGATTTCGACCGAAATCATCTCATCTTTCCAGTGGCATGCTTGGTTTGCCAAGTTACTGCCTTGTTCATCATTTTCCTTCCGGAGCACGCATATGCATCGCATATCATATCTTGCATATCATACATGTTTTGCATCATGTTGCTTGTGCATTTCTCATGGTTGATTGTGGTTCCGTTTGCTTGTGTTCTTGTCTTTGGTAGAGCCGAGAGACGAGTTTCAGGGACTTAGTGATTTCTTTGTCTTTGTCTGCTGTTATTTTGTTGCCATGTAAACTTGATGCTACAGAGAGATCCATGCATATTTTAGAGATGTTCAGTAAGGATGTTTTGTAGCTATAGTTGTAATTGATCCAATCCTGCAATTGTTTGCAATTATGGAGTGCCATAGCATGACTCAATCTTGCTCTACTTTTGCTATAAAATATTTCTGGCAGATTCTTAACATGATATGCCATTTTGCCAAGCTTATTGTAGTTGAACCATTCATGCTATGCTTGTGTTCTTGCCATGGATAGCTTCATAAACATGCCATCTTGCTGTAGGTATGCTTGGTTTGTCAGCCATTGCTCTGTAGTGAGTGAATCAAGCTCACAAAGAGGCCTACATATTATTGTTTCTGCCATGTTCTGTTTTCATCTAAGTCTGAAACCTGATAACGAAACTTGCTATGTTTTCTGCTAAGCATCTCCTGTAGATTACTGTCATATGCTTTGTTGCTATGTTGGGGTGCTGTACCATTGTCGCTTGTTGCATTTTAAGTGCTATCATGCTGTTAATCGCAGATTCGTGTCATTCTTGTTTTGCTTGCCTTTTGCAAACCGTGCATCCGTTTCCGGTGATCTTTATATCGATTTCGACCGAAATCATCTCATCTTTCCAGTGGCATGCTTGGTTTGCCAAGTTACTGCCTTGTTCATCATTTTCCTTCCGGAGCACGCATATGCATCGCATATCATATATTGCATATCATACATGTTTTGCATCATGTTGCTTGTGCATTTCTCGTTGTTGATTGTGGTTCCGTTTGTTTGTGTTCTTGTCTTGGGTAGAGCCGGGAGACGAGTTCGTGAACGAGGAACCTGTTGAGTACGCTTACGAGGATCAAGCTTTCGACAACTCTGAGAATCTTGCAGGCAAGATGACCACCCCTCGAAATCACTTCTATCTTTGCTTTGCTAGTTGTTCGCTCTATTGCCATGCTACGCTACCTATCGCTTGCTATATCATGTCTCCCATTTTGCCATGTCAGCCTCTAACCATCCTTTCCTAGCAAACCGTTGTTTGGCTAAGTTACCGCTTTTGCTCAGCCCCTCTTATAGCGTTGCTAGTTGCAGGTGAAGTTGAAGTTTGTTCCATGTCGGAACATGGATATGTTGGGATATCACAATATCTCTTATTTAATTAATGCATCTATATATATTTGGTAAAGGGTGGAAGGCTCGGCCTTATGCCTGGTGTTTTGTTCCACTCTTGCCGCCCTAGTTACTGATATACCGGGATTATGTTCCTTGAGTTTGCGTTCCTTACACGGTCGGGTGATTTATGGGACCCCCTTGACAGTTCGCCTTGAATAAAACTCCTCCAGCAATTCCCAACCTTGGTTTTCCCATTTTCTACATAAGCCTTTTCCCCCGGGTTTTCGCGAGCCCGAGGGTCATCTTTATTTTAAACCCCGGACCAGTGCTCCTTCGAGTGCTGGCCCAAACCGAGCGATGTCCGGCGCCCCCTGGGCAACCAGGGTCTATGCCAACCCGACGTCTGGCTCATCCGTTGTGCCCAGAGAACGAGATATGTGCAGCTCCTATCGGGATTTGTCGGCACATTCGGGCGGCTTTGCTGGTCTTGTTTTACCATTGTCGAGATGTCTTGTAAACCGGGATTCCAAGACTGATCGGGTCTTTTCGGGAGAAGGTTTATCCTTCGTTGACCGTGAGAGCTTATGATGGGCTAAGTTGGGACACCCCTGCAGGGTATTATCTTTCGAAAGCCGTGCCCGCGGTTATGAGGCAGATGGGAATTTGTTAATGTCCGGTTGTAGAGAACTTGTCACTTGACCCCAATTAAAATACATCAACTGCGTGTGTAGCCGTGATGGTCTCTTCTCGGCGGAGTCCGGGAAGTGAACACGGTCTGAGTTATGTATGACGTAAGTAGGTGTTCAGGACCACTTCTTGGTCATTGCTAGATGACGACCGTTCCGTTGCTTCTCTTCTCGCTCTCATTTGCGCAAGTTAGCCACCATATATGCTTTGCCGCTGCAGCTCCACCTCATTACACCTTTCTTCCCTAGAAGCTTAAATAGTCTTGATCTCGCGGGTGTGAGATTGCTGAGTCCCCGTGACTCACAGGTTCTACCAAAACAGTTGCAGGTGCCGACGATGCCAGTGCAGAGGATGGGGTCGATCTCAAGTGGGAGTTCGACGAGGAACGTGGTCGTTACTATGTGTCTTTTCCTGATGATCAGTAGTGGAGCCCAGTTGGGACGATCGGGGATCTAGCTTTTGGGGTTGTCTTATTTTCATCTAGATTTTGACCGTAGTCGGTATATATATGATTGTATTTTGGATGATGTATGAATTATATTTATGTATTGTGTGAAGTGGCAATTGTAAGCCAACTTTTATCCCATTCTTGTTCATTACATGGGATTGTGTGAAGATGACCCTTCTTGCGACAAAACCACTATGCGGTTATGCCTCTAAGTCGTGCCTCGACACGTGGGAGATATAGCCGCATCGTGGGCGTTACAACATCTGGGTGGATTGGTTGCGGGCACCTGGGGATATACCAGTGTTGTCCAAGGAGATCCCGGAGAACCCGTGTGATCATCCTATGGTTTGCCACCCAGGCTCAAAGGGATCATAATGTTATTCATGCTGGAAACTTCCGTGTGCAGCCACAAGCCATTATGGGCTCTGGCATAGTTGAGTATGTTGCGTGACCTCTTTCAGTGGTAGACTAGGAGATGTAGGGGATGTAGGTGGTACTGTCTACCCAGCGTAAAGAGTTGATGCTTCTGAAAGACTGTGTCTCGGTCATCCGTTTCTCAAACATCATGTAGTGCAAGAAATTCAACGGAGGAGATCGAGTCTTGTGGGGAAAAGTGCGCAACCCTCTGCAGAGTGTATAAACTAATCAAGGTTAATCGTGTCCCCGGTTATGGACATCTTGAGTATCTGGTGCTTGAATTATTATGTTGATCTCATCACTCTAGTTAATTAATTTCTCGGGTTATTAACTTTTAATTTGGGATTGAGTTGGGGTTACCTTCTCAATATTTTTTCAACAAACTATGTAGTTAAATAAAATATATTCCTTTATTGTAGGGAAAAACTAGCTTTATGCAAAAATGATAACCATAGAGCCTCCACCAGCCATATATGCATGTAGTGATAGCTGTTATTTCTGTTCATTGCTCTATAGTGTTATCTTGCCAGCATATTCCATGTGCTGACCTACACAGACTGCAACGTATCATGTTGCAGAATTTTCAAACGAGGAGTAAGGTGCGCTCGGTCGTTGTCGTGCACCCAGTTTTGCTGTGGAATTGGATGGACTCATTTATCTTTGAAGCTTCCGCAGTTATCTTATTTAGGTGGCCTTCAGCCATATTATTGTAATAAGTACTCTCTTTGAGACACTCGATGTAATAAGTGTGTGATTGAACTCTGCAATAAATCATCGAGTACTGTGTGTGTCAGCAATACCGATTCAGGGATGACACTTAAGCACAGAGACTTGACCGTCTGAGGTCGGGTTGCTACAGATTATCTGTGGATTTGGGCTCTGGATACCTTGGAACCTGGCACACATAATTGGGTATGACTCGGAGCTACGGTGAGACTCTCAGTTCGGTGTAAGCTCAATTGGGTGGCTTCTTGGACTTGGATGTAGCATAGAGGAAGTTTCATAATTGATCAGAACCCCACCGGTACATGGCATATGATGTGCTTGACTGGTCTTTCAGGGATGATAGAACATGTATGGTACATTGGTGCACCCATTGAGGGTTAAATCTATTCGAATAGTCGTATCCGTGGCTATGGACAACTTGTGCTTGCTAACTTGATTATAGCACAACTTCAACCATAATCTCTAAAACTCACCCTTATTACTGTTAGTTGCTATATCCTAATACAACTTCAACTAATTAAATAAAACTTACCAACAACGTGAGTGCCTTGTGGTCTCTTCTTCGTGTGGGATGAGAAGGGGTATGCAAGGTTAGTGTTAGGTTTGATTGTAGGATTAGTTGGTTTATATGCGATCATTTACCTTAGGCGCAAGTCTTAGCATGTCTCTATAGAATACTTGGTGATTGCTGCCCGCTCAAACCACATACCTACAAAATCAAAAGTTTTGAACCTTTCTCAAAACCTTGATTTTTCCTGAGTACCTCTGATATCATATCGCCGCAAAAGTTTGCAAGCTCTTAAACAATTTGTTCAAGGTTAGTGTTAAAAAAACCATTTTTTATATATCTCTGCTACTTTTATTTTGGACTTTTCTTCATGTGCGCGAGCATCTAGCTCGGATGCCGAAACGCCATCCTCCAGACGTGTAGGGGATATCACTGGTAGAGACATGTACAATGGTGATATCTTAATAGTGTCACATAGAATAAATGCCGAGGTGAAGAAAAAATAAATCGTAAAAAAAAAATGTTTGTCTTCTCTTATTTAAGAGATGATCTTTCAGCAACAATACTCTCACTACATATTTAGAAATATCTAGTTACTAAAGATAAGACTAAGAAATAACTCATCGCACATCTTTTTTGGCTTATGGTTAGATAATGAGCATGCTTAGATTGATCTATTCAAAGTTCTCTCCCTTCTACTCCCTCCATCCCATAATATAAGAACGTCTTTGATATACTACACCCAAAGATAATATATTTGGTCTGTCCCTTGTAGTTGCAAACAAAAAAATAAGTTCGACAGAACCAAATGACGCGACACCCAAAAGTGCGTAGCTAAACAAATGGCGAACTTTGGCGCGTTGCGTGCACAATATTGCTCTAGACAAGCAGTCGGTGATCATTCACATTTCACAGCGCACGTACCTACTGGACAAGACACTTTTTTAGTAGCGTTGTTAGTGATGTTTAATTGGCCTCTGGCTGATTGGCTCTTCGATGATCAGCTAGCCAAATAGACACATGCAAAACTGTCTGGTATGGAGAAATAAAGCATGGGGCAAGCGGGGTTGGCCAACCAAAAAAGACGTTGGCGTTGGCGTTGGCCAACCAAATAGACACGTGCAAAACGTTCGCTACCAATTTTTAATTCACAAGTTATGGGTCTCTAATCGATTTAGGAAAGAATGCCGTACTGAGTGGGCGTTGGCGTTGTATTGAGTTGTGAGAGCAAAGAAGACGGAAGAGCGATCCATCATCTACATCGCTGTTTCTCGTTGTTGATCCATCATCTATTACGTGGTTGATCTAAGGGACACCCCAACGTCGCTTTCCATTACACGATTGTAAGTTGACCAGTGAGCAACTGTAATAGGCGTGTAACTCCTTACTATTCTACTCCGTGTGAACATTTGCTACGAGGAGCATGCAGCCGGTGGTAGGCAAGAATGATATTGTCTTGGTTCCATCTGCCACCCAACGTGCATCCATGCTCTTCCTTTACCTTTTCACCACGTGGGCATCTGCTATCGTGTAGATAACTATTGCTTACGTGGTACCGCTAGTTGTTTGACTCATCGTCCACATCACAATCACGGTAGTTAGATGAAAATCACATGGTGGGAAGATAAGAACGGCTACAATGGTGAGAGCGTTAGTTTTGCACCCGTGCTCCGCCGACACGAGTATTTCCAAAAAATGCCACCTGTGCTATGCATCTTTTTTTTTTGAAGAATACGCTGAATGCTACATTAAAAAGTGGACGTGGCTCGCTGGCACACGGGCGCCCGATCGCAACACCGAGCGCTCTCCGAGAAAAGGAAGGAGCGGCCCGCGCGCGCGACCAGACAGCCAAAAAAGGAAGGAGCCCCTCCGCGCGCGCAATAGACCTATCGAAGCCCGCGCGAATCACTGGTGGATCGCGCGCGCCCCGATCACACCTGGTCCCCCCTGGCCCCCGCTTCGTCGCACCCGTCGTCGCCCAAAAGCTTCGGTCCCCACCCCCTCCCTGCACCCCCGCCCACGCTCCCTTGCGGACGCCTCACGCAACCCCCTCCTCCCTTTTCCTTGAAGGACAAGCCCATGCACGGGTCCCCTTCTTCCTCCTTGCTCCTCCCTTTCTGCATCTAAACCAGATCTGCCCCATCTATGGCGTCTTGAAGAACAGACCCGACGCAGGAACACCTCCTTCCTCTTCCTTGCTCCAAAAATCGGATCTGGAGAGAAAAAAACCAGACCTACGTCCCCCCAAAAAGGTAAGCACCACCTCCACCCGACTCCTCTCTCTTCCCTACTCAACCACCCCTGCCCTTCCCTGCTTGAACAACAACTAGTCCAGTTTTTAGTTTGTTCTTTTGATCTGGTGAAAAAGCAACTTGTAGACCGCTTTGAGTCAACCCTATGTATGGCATGCATCTTGAGCAACTGTTATGATACAAAAAAGCAACACGAGTACAAAAATAGGGCAACTCTAGTGGAAAACAAAATGCAGGACCATTGCGCATTTTTGCAGGTGCATTGCAACACCAAAACATAATTTCTCTATATTGTATGCATTGAAACCTGCTTGCCTTTCTTTCCTATCCTAGTATAAGGTGCTTGGGGTTCATGAGCAACCCTGATCAGGAAAGAAACCTGACAACTCGAACAGTTAACTGAAGCAACTATGTTCATTTTTGAAGCAACTCTGGTAAAAAAAGAGTTGTGCATGCGTACCTGTTCAGAAATTCTACAGTTGCCTCTACCAGATGTGAGAACATGGCAACTCTAGCACTAAAACACATGCAACTTCCCTGTGCATTAAAGCATGAACTATGAAAAACATAAAAAATCATGTTATAAGCAGAGGTAGAAAGTATTAACTTGCATGTGTTAACACACAACTTTTGCCATATCAGTATGGTTCTCGCTAAAAAAGACACAGACGACAAACGCACAAAACAAAGGACACATCATAAACAGATTCGAATAATCCCACACTAAGATACTTTGCTACATTCCATATGGTCTCACTAAAAAAATAAAAAAAAGGCATAAACTACACCAAATGATAGGCCTCCTGCTCCTGGTAAGCTCTCCGTCAGATATGCACATTGTTTCCCATCATCAAAAGTTGTAATCTACTGCTTAAAAAGAGGCACAAATGAAGCAGCTCATGTCATGTAAAAACAAATCTTTGCTGTTGTATATGTGTGTCATACTGGTAGAAACATAAAACATATAATGAAAAAGAAGAAAGAAGAAACTTTTGAGGAAAAAGAAGATAGGAATTGCCTCTGTTTAACTTTATAGATGCCCAAACAAGTGTTTATAGTTGCTCCTTTATATTCTACAACTAGTTTGTTCAAAAAGGTCATGCATACTTTTGTGGTGGGCTAACACACAGTTTGTTGCAGGTTGATTGTTCATGATGATTGATCTGAATGAACCACCGCTTGACGTAGAGTCCATCAACATTTCAGTCAAGTTGGGTGCACCCTTCTTGCATGCAGGGGATGAGCAGGAGCATCATCATTTGGAGGAGGAGGTTGGTGAGTCTCCTGACCCCAACGTTGGCTCTAATATTACTCATGTCCCGGACAATCGTGTTGCCGCTCCCCCACCTATGGTTGCTCCTGCTAATGCTTTAGTTCATGAGGCACATGAGTTGGAAGACGAAGAAGCTGGATCACAGCCACAACAACCTTATGTTGGCATGCGCTTAGACACATTAGAGGATGCGAGGGAACACTACAATCGCTACGCTTTGATGGAGGGCTTTTCAATCAAGTCAAATACGTCTTACAGGTCGGCCTACACAGGCGTGCTAGAAAAACAGCAATTCTACTGTAACAAGTTCCGCAAACCAGTAGAGAGGGTTGGGATCCCGGATGTTTCCTCGTCAAGCAAAAACACTACATGCCCGAGTTCACCTGAACAAGATGTTGAAGAGGATGTCGAGGAACACACTTTCAAGAAGAAGAGGAAACGAGAAACTATGAAGCAAACAAAATGTCGTGCTAAGATGGTGGTGAAGCTTAAAGATGACAGATGGGAGGTTATAACATTTATTGTAGATCAAAACCATCCACTGATTGAGAAGCCATCGCTTTCGAAATACCTCCGTTCTCACCAAGGAATCCCGCCGGAACAGAAAAAATTTCTGACTCACCTAAACGACTGCAACTTGACAGTAGGTACAACTCACATTGGATTAAATCTTTTTACCACAGAACTGTTACTTATTCCTACATCAAGTACTTTGACCTGAGGCACCTATGTTCATTTTTTATGCAACTATGTTCATTTTTTGTGCAACTCTGGTAATTAAAAAAATCATGACCCAAAACAGAAAACCTTGGTGTTGCCTATTCCTACCTCAACTACTTGGATTTCTTTACTATCCTAGTATAAGCTGCTTAGGATTCATGGGCAACCCTGATCAGGGAGAAAAATTGGCAACTTGATAGTAAACTGAGGCAACTATGTTCATTTTCCGTGCAACTCTGATAAATAAATAAAAAGACATCACCCAGCAGAAAAAATACTTGGTGGGATACAGGCTTGGTTCTTGTTCTACTTATGCATAATTGTTACTTTATGTTCTCTATAAAAACATGTTGCTCGCTACATTGTGGTTAGTTAGTCCTGAAAACACAAGTTTCTATTTTTTTTATGGCAGGAAAGATGATGATGTTAATGTCATCATACTACGGCTCGGAGTTGATTGTTCCGTGCACAGCTAAAGCCATCCATAAGCACTGTTCGAAGCTCAACGCCCCAACTAAAGACATTGACATTGAAGAAACACTAAACTACTTTTTCAAGGTGATGGAAAACGACCCAGGATTTTTCTTTAAATGCAAGACAGATGCGGAAGGCAGGATAGAAAACTTGTTTTGGATGGATGGTGCAGCACGGAAAGCATACGCGGAGGCTTATCATGATTGCGTGTCATTTGATGCAACTTATCTCACGAACATGTACAATATGTCGTTTGCCCCTTCATTGGCATCAACAAACATGGGCAGTCAATTATGCTTGGGTGTGGATTTGTCCGGCAGGAACTAGCCTCAAGTTATGACTGGTTGTTTGATGCTTTCCTAGAAGCAATGGATGGTTTGGCTCCGGACAACATCACGGACCAAGATGTTGCTATGGCACAATCTATCAAGAGGAAGTTCCTAGCAACGATTCACCGTTGCTGCCGTTGGCATATAATGAAGAAAGCACAAAAGAAGCTTGGCCCTGTGTTGGCTACGAACCCGGATTTGGTAAAAGACTTCAATGAATGCATTGACTTCAGTTTTACCCCGGCTGAGTTTGAAAGGAAATGGGTTGCACTTCAATTGAAATATGAAGGTCTTATGCATGGTCACTTTGAGAAACTCTATGAAGACCGAGCTACATGGGTGCCATGTTACTTAAAATTCAGGTTCTTCCCTTTCCTTCAGTCAACGCAACGCAGCGAAGGGTTCAATGCTGTGTTGAAGCGCTATGTGAACCCACACAAGTCAATTCTCAACTTCGTCAAGCAATATGAGAAGATTCAGGTACACATACTCGTGAGGGAGGGCGGGAACGACTACCGGACAGAGCATCTAGAAGCACAAAGATGGTCACGTTTCCCCATTGAGAGGCATGCCTACAAAGCATACACTAGGGACATCTATGTGAAATTTAGAACTGAGTTTCAGATGATTGGCCAGTACGATGTGCGTCCCGCTGGAATCAACTTCTATTACCTTGAGCCCAATACAGAAGAAGTTCTAGGGTACGGCTCAAGGAAGTACCTAGTCACAGTGTGACCAGAGCCAGCTATCTATGATTGCGAATGTTGCAAGTGGCATAGGGACGGCATGCTTTGTTGCCATGTCTTGAAAATCTTCACACACCTTGGCGTTAATGAGATACCTGAACACTACATCAAGCACCGCTGGACGCAAGATGCAGTGCCAAGTGCACCACCGCCAACTAACGAGGGCCCTCCACAGGACTTGCCCACTGAGTTAGAGAACTAAGTTCGGCAAGTGACTCTGACAATGGATTTTGCAAAGCTAGCCAAGAAGGCAATGACTAGTGATGAGGAAGCCGCTGCAGTTAGGAGGCACATGAAAGCAACAGATACTAAGGTTACTAAGCTGAATAAACTGAGGAAGAAGAGGCTAAAGGCAGCCCGAGAAGCGGCTCGTGCTAGGGAAGCATCAAACCCTAATGCCCCAAGTGCTTCAAACCAACCTCCTACCCCCCTGCTCCTATGGATCCACCTCGTTCAATCACAAAAGGGCGCAACGGCAGCAGACGCTTAAAATCAGCCCTGGAACTACACCCTAAGAAAAAGAACAAGTGCAGCATTTGTGAATCAATCGATCACACTGCTACGACATGCCTAGGGCAGCTGATGTGATCGTTACCACATGAAGATAATGAACCCCTGGGCTTGAAAAACTAGGTGAAGTAAGGAAAAAAGAGCAACAGTGTCCTGGTAGATGAAGCAATTGTGGTCTGGTTTCTGAGCAAATGTAGAAGGGAAATCAAGCAACTGCCAGTTTCAAAAAAAGCAACTATGAAATGATTTGCATGGACTTGTTTTAATTTTTATGTTTTCCTAGCTTTGAATTCACAAATTGGAGACTGTGTGGAGGTAGATGCTTGACATTTGTGCTTATATTCCTTACTCGTAAACTTGCAAATCCTATGGACGCTTGTGATTTATGCAAACATGTTATAGGTGGTTTGCGACAAACTTTTGTGAGTTTTCTAATGGAACACATTAGTATTCGCATTTGATATTCTCTAATGGAACACATTGATCAGGAAAAAAATGTACCTAGATATTTGTTCACTTGTTGACCGGTTTGAGGATCTCTTGCCATGGAATCTTGTTCAGGTCACACTTCAGCATGGAGATGGTCATCTTCTTCCTGATGTTTCGTATGTCACTTTGTTCGTAGTTCAGGAGCCACGTCCCGTTCCACAATAACGAGTTCATCAATGCGAATATGCTACAGTCACTGCTGCAAAAAAACAAATGTCAAGAAAGCACTTGCAAAAAAAGGAAATCACTATGTCTTATAACAACGATATGTATGTATGTGGGTTAGTCCTTACGATACAGTCTGCTTTGGTGCATCGATATCCACAAGCGGGAACTTGTCCATTGTCTTTGCTTGTTTTGGATAGTATTTGTCCCACAGCACACGAACTGCAGCTACAATAGCCCTTGCAACATCATCCAGCCTCTTGCTTTTCTTTAACATCCTCCATGAGTCAAACACTTCGAACCTTTTGTCCCTTAGATTGATGTTGAGTAGCCAGTGGTGTGCACCATCGGCGTTCTCTGGGTCTAAATTTTCAATCACAGGAATCATAACCTTCAAGAAAAAAAACCATGTCAGCATAACAAAGGACATCAACTCCTAATATGTTTTTGGGCAACTCTATATGTTTTTAGGAGCAACATCTGATATGATTTTTAGGCAACTCTCTAGAATTTTAGGCAACTTCTGGCATAACTCTCAAAACACTAAAAAACATCAAAAAACTTCTGACATGTGTATGAAGCTTCTGCAAATGGCTTATCAGGCAACTCTGTGGGTTTTTATGAGCAACTTATCATGTGATTTCAAGCAACTCCTATGATTTCCTGATATCAGCTTCTAAAAAAATCTAAGAAAAAACAACACCAACTTTCTGATGTGATTTCAGGCAACCCTGAGTTGGTAGGGGCAACTTTACTTGAGTAAGTGCGACGGATATGTAAAAACCAAAAATAAAGAAAAAAAACTGACTTCTGAACAACAAAACACAGGTAATGCTCTTGGTTTTCAACCTATGCAGAAAAAAATGTCACTATAACCATGCACTTTTTAGGCAAGAATGCAAACTAAAATAGGCAACTTATAAGTAAAGAAAAGCCAACTGACAGATACTGCTCACTCATATCTTGAGGGGGCTATTATAGTAGGTACACAGCAGGGGCGGTTGTGTACATGCACAGCAGGAGGGGTTGGTACATGCACCTAAGGCTATCCTAATTATGTGTCACATGTCATAGAAATTTAGACAACAAACACACGCACGATTATAGACAAACTGAAAAAATGTTTTTAAAAGGGAGACAACTAGTAAAACACATGGAGCATACCATGTCTTGCTCATCCAAACGGTTTGATTCTTTGAACCTGTCATGCAGCTCCCTCTCATCGAGATCGAGCCTTTGAAGCCAAATATATGAAGAAATGTAGAATGAGATGATAAAGAAACAACTTCAGTGCCAAAACAAAAAAGGAAAAACCTGTGGGTTTTCATTTCTCTTACCGAAAACCTAACAGGCATGATTATTTTCTTGGACCCCACCTGTCTGTTGTACATGATTGCTTCAATCCCTAACTCAAAGACATGTGTCTTCATCCATCCTGCCTTCCTCATTGATTGAGCAAGCTCCATGATCGTGCAAAAGTAACCACGATAGTTTATGATTTGCGGCCTGTAGAACAAAAAGAAAGGCTCTGTTGAGAAAAATAACAATAGGAGAGATCATTGCATGCAAAAAGAAAAAAGCAGGAAAAAAAGTGGCTACTGGAAGAAACACACACGTTGTATCATCACCCTGTGATGTCCTTCTCGTCCCTCCTCCTCCTCCAAGCAACAGAATCAGTGCATACACTCTGTTTGTCTCTGCATTGCATGTGAAATCCTTCCTCATCTCTACATTCACATATGGTGACATCTGTGATGGTGGAGCTTTGAGTATCCTCCCTCGCGCTTCTCAGGAACGAGCTCTTCCGAGCTGCTGGCTACACCTTTGCCCGATGATTCCCCCTCAGTGGTAGTTTTTGCAACTTCGGTTGGCATGCTGAAACCGGCAGGTGACATGTGCCCCGCACTCTGACCTACAACATTTTTCACTGCCCCCTCGACAACTTCATCAAAATCCATATTGCCCCAGTCAATTCCCAACTCAATGTCATCGGTGGCAGGTGCGTTTGCGACCCCCTTATCCTCTACTGCCTTGCCCTCCTCGCCTGTTATTCCTGCTGGCTCATCTATCCCAAGATCGAAAGGTGGAGCTGGACAGTAATCATCCCACACGGCACTCCCAGACTTTGATCTTTGCAGCAATCGTGCTTCTTCACCTGAATCGCATGCTCCTTTGTTTGCTGGTAGATTGATGGCAGTTGATGTCTGTATTATAGGTATGGTGCCAGCAGAATTACTCCTCGCGAGCGGTGGCGTTGAACCTGGGCTCACACACTTCTCAAGCAGCTTTTTGATGTCCCTAACATCATGGAATGACATTTCTTTCCCCTCTGCAGAGCACGCTTGCTTGTTAGGGAGTACCGGAGGCTTGTCTGTTGATTCCTGGGTAGTTGCTTGCTCCTGCTCAGGGGTTGCTTCCTCAAGCACATCAGTTTCCTCCGTACTTTGCATGGGAGGGGCTGCTGATTCCTGGGCAATTGCTGTCTACATGCTCACTCTGGTTGCCTGAGTTTTTTGCTGAGTTGCTTCAAAGGTAGCACCAGTTGCTCTGTTTTCAGTCTTTGCTGATTCAGCAGTTGCTTGTTTTTTCTGTTCAGTTGCTTGCAGAATATGATCAGTTGTTGTGTTTTGCTTCTTTGCTGCTCTTTTCTGGTAAACCTTACTTTTTGCTGGCGATGTTGCTTTCTGACTTGCCGCTTCATCTGTCGGCCTCTGAGCTGTCGGAGCTTGATGGCTGGTTGTCGTACTTGCAGCACTTTGACCAGCCGCATCCTCGCTTCCTTTTGGAGACATAACACAGGCCTTAACTGTCTTATGGCTCACTTTCTTGACCTTCCTCGTGGCAGCTGCTCCAATTCCTCCTGCAAGCTTTCTTTCTTTCTCTTTTTGGCCAAAACTTGGTAGTTCCAACTCATCTACCATCGTCTCAGGGCAAAAATCCATCACGGAGAAATTTTCCTCAGTTGGCATCGTAGGCATTGGGAAAAGAGGGATATCATGGGTCTCGGGGATGACCTGTTTCTGTTTGTACTCGGTATCTCCAATCCTCACCACATCTGCAGCTGAAATGACAGGCCCACTCTGGACCTCAAAAGGCTCCTTCCACATGTCCATCATAATGAAGCTGCTCTTCATCGTCCCGTTCCTCTTCATCATCCCGTTCCTCTTCATCATCCTCCTCCCTGTCCTGCTCTTCCTCTTCAACATCATCCTCATCGTCCTCTTCCTCATCTTCACCATCTTCTTCACCAGCAAGGGGCGGCTGTGAGTTGTCAGCGTCCATGTGCTGTGAATCATCATCACCATCTTCTGTGGCTACTGGCGGGCTGATGTATGACGGAACATCATCATCATAGTCATCATCGTCGTCGTTGTCATCATTGTTGTCCCCGTCCTAATCCGAACTCTCCTCTTCAGGACTGTCCTCATCTTTCCCTTCCTCCTCTTCTTCTTCTTCTTCTGAAGATTCAAATTCTTCCTTGTCAGATTCCTCCTCCTCGTCATCGGACGACAAAAGTGTCTCCTTGCACCGACTGCTACTGCCCCTTGTATTCTTTTGCTTTGCAACCTTCTGCTCTTTCGGACTTGCCGCTGCCTTTTTCAGCCCTGCTGATTGACGTACGCTTGCGACCCTAGAAACACTTGTGGCTGCTGGTTCAACCTCCTCCTCTTCCAACTTGCCCACCCCTTGAACAAACCTTCCAATTTGGACTGATATTTCAGAGCACATATCATGGACCAGCATTGACAACCTCCTCTGTTTCTGCAAAAACACAAAAATACAAAACTCAAAGATGAGCAGTCTATACAACAACAATGATGAACAAAAAAAGCACTATGTTTCTTATTGAAAGTGCGTTATATCGACTAGAGGGGGGTGAATAGGCGATTTTTATGAATTCTTCACTGAGGAATTTGCGGGTGAGGAAATTTCTTAGCGAAGAACTACTTGCAGGGGAATAAGTACTCAAAAGTAAACATAACAGAACACAAGCATGGTCATCATGATGAAATGAAGACAAGCACAGAGTACAGAAAGCGTAAACACAGGATAACACAGGATGAAGACAAACAGACTAAAGAAATTGAACTGAGGAAATTGAGAAAGTCTTCAGTCAAAGTCTCCAAACACAGATAAGAACAAGTGAACAACACAGTTATGAGGAAATGAAAGAGTTGAGGAAATAGAACCAGTAGGCTTGGTGAAGATAATGATTTGGTAGACCAGTTCCAACTGCTGTCTCAGTTGTATGTCTGGTTGGAGCAGCTAGGTATTTAAACCTGAGGACACACAGTCCTCACCGTATTCTCCTTGAGCTAAGGTCACACAGACCTCGCCCAATCACTTGTGGTAAGTCTTCAGGTGACTTCCAAACCTTCACAAACTCGGTCACTCGGCGATCCACAATTCCTCTTGGATGCTCTAGACCATGACGCCTAACTGTCTGGAAGAAGCATAGTCTTCAAAGGTAACAAGCGTCGGATCCACGCAGGATCAATCTCTTTAGTGATGCTCAATCACTTTGGGTTTGTAGGTGCTTGGGTTTGGGTTTTCCTCACTCGATGATTTTCGCTCAAAGTCCTCGGAGGATGGGATGCTCTCAAATGACAAGTGTCAGTTTCTCTCGGAGCAGCCAACCAGCTAGTGGTTGTAGGGGAGGCTATTTATAGCCTAGGGAGCAGCCCGACATGATAAGACATAAATGCCCTTCAATGATATGACCGTTAGGTGGGAAGATATTTTGGGACAGCTGGCGCGTAGCACAGCAACGGTCGGATATTTGAGGCTCAAATTCCCCAGGGCTATCATGTTCCTCACTGTGTAGGCAATCCGCACTGGCGAATTCCTAACTCCTCAGTCAGAACAGATTCCTCAGTGGCCAGAAGAGCTTCGTCTCTGTCACTGAAGAATATGACTGAACTGTATGAGATTTCCAATGGCTTCACTCGAAGGAATTGGTAGGTGTAGGATTTTGAGTTGAGCATCACTTGGAAATTTTTCCTTAGTATTTCCTCGACCCCCTTTAACAGTACGGTGTTTCCTATGACTCAAGAAAGAGAAAATGAAACTACAAAAACAAAAGTCTTCACGCTTCATGTTCCTCGTATGAATACCAAGTCTTCAGGGTTACACCAATTTCTTCACTTCCAAAGTCTTCAGAAATCCAAAGTCTTCAGTCAAAGAACTTCATTTTTAGGGGTCGACTATCTCTGTAAATATCAAACTCCTCATAGACTTATAGACCTGTGTACACTCATAAACACATTAGTCCCTTAACCTATAAGTCTTCAATACACCAACATCACTAAGGGGCACTAGATGCACTTACAATCTCCCCCTTTTTGGTGATTGATGACAATATAGGTTAAGTTTTCAACGGGAATAAACATATGAAGTGTAAATACGGATATTGAGGAACTTGATTGCAAGATATAGAAGAACTGCATAGAAGAACGGGAGTTGTAACTTCGCAAAAAAAACGCCCATATAAGATAGACCCGCTTGAAGACTAACTCAAATTTCTCCTCTTTTGTCATCGAATGACCAAAAGGATCGAAAATGAGGACTAACGCCCCTGAAGAATATCATGTTGATGGAGGAGCGCCAGCGTTGTTGGGGTCGTTTTTCGTAGTAGGGCCTGCCGCAGTGTCGTCCAAGTCTTCATGCTCGTCGGTTTCGCGTGATGAAGAATATGAGCTGGCCACCAAGGAAGGAACCTTGACCTTCTTGTATTTCTTCGATGGAGGTGCAGACCAGTCAAAGTCCTCCTGGAGACCCATTTGCTTCAGATCTTCTTAACCATACAGATTGGACAGAATAGCCCAGGTGCGACCGAAGACTTCATGGAGCTAGTAATGGTTTTTCTTCACTGCATTATGTGTAGCAGTCATGTTGTGAAGAATAGAACCAAACTGACGCTTAACCCATTTATGGTTTCGATCCACCTTCTAGAGAAGACTAAGCAAAAGCTCACGGTCAGTCATCACTCGAGGAGCAGTGGCTTGAGGATTTGGCTTGGATGCATTAGCAGCAGAATCATGAGTGGCAGAGTCAGCATTGGTGGAATAAGATGTAGCTTTGCGAAACTGGCCATCCAATGGACGAATGCCTTCATCAATGACAGCAGGTGCCTTGCCCTTCTCATCAGCTGAGGAATATGTCTGCTTGAGGACTTCGATTGGGGGCAAGTAGCTGAGGTGATTCTGAAAATCAGCTTTGTAGTTGAGTGAAGACCTTGTTCTGAGGAATCTCATAATCCAAGGAGCATAAGGCTTCAGCTCAAACGGAGAGAGTGCAGCATTTGCCAGAGTCCTCATGAAGAAATCGTGATAATTGACAGGAATGCCATGTATGATGTTGAATAGCAGATTCTTCATGATGCCAACAATTTCCTCATCAGACAAGTCGTGGCCTTTTATCGGACTCATTGTCTTCGTCAAAATGCGATAGATAGTTCTTGGCACATAGAGCAATTCCTTCACGAGGAATTTGGTCCTTGGGGATTGACCAGGCTTCAGAGGCTTCATAAGAACTTGCATATAATGGGCAGTTAGTTCAGGCTCTTGGTAGAGGCAATGAGCTCCTTCAGGTGGAGGACTGATTGGCAGGGCATGAAGTAATTCAGATGCCGGTGCCTTATAGTGAGTGTTTTTGGTCATCCAGTCCAACACCCAGGTATTCACATCGTCAGCATCTCCTGTGATGTGCAGCGTTGCGTAGAACTGAAGAATAAGTTCTTCATTCCAATCAACAATGTCAGAGCAAAAGTTGAGGAGGCCTGCATCATGAAGCACACTGAGGACAGGGGAGAAGCACGGTAGGGATTCCATGTCCACATGAGAAATGTGCTCGTGGTCGAAGACTTTATCCTTGTTGAAGAGCAGTGAAGAATAGAAATTGGCCTGGCTGGCAGTCCAGAAGCGCTTCCTTCTAAGACGAGCAGAATCATAGGGATTATAGTCAGTGAAGAACACGTGCTCGCCGAAAAAGTTATCATCCTTGAATTTATGTTTCTTCGAGAATGGATCCTTTGGCTTGGGCTGAGGAGTGTTAGTTAATTGCATCACCACTTCAGGAATCGCAATCTCAGGTTTCACAGGCTGAGGAATTTCAGATTCTTCTCCAGTGACAGCCTGGGTCTTCAATTCTTCATTTATATTTTCTTCAGCACTAGTGGCTGGAATCTCTTCATGGACAGATGGAGTGGCATGAGGTTCTTCAGATCCCATTTGAACTTCTGTGTTGACACGGGACTGAGGAATTTGTTGCAGTGGTGTGAACAGAGGAGAGTTGGGGTTCTGACTTTCCCAAAAGTCATCATTCAGTACCGGTGTTGTACACCCAATGTCCACATCTTCATCTTCTTCCAATTCTTCAACGACGGCCTCTTCAGCAGTGAACTGAGGCATGGGCGATGAGACTATTGGGTTTGAAGGGATTGCATCCGCTTAAATTTCTTCATCCAACTGCTCTGACGAAGTAGCAGAAGGAATCTCTTCATCTGATTCACTTGGAATCACAAGTTCTTCATCAAAAGGAACAAGGTCCTTAGATGGCATGGTTGAGATAGGAACAGCATCAATTGGATTTGCAAAAGAGCTGGTCAATGGCTTCATCTTCTCCGGGGCTGAAGAATCTGATGAAGTTGATGCCTTCCTTTTCTTCACCGATGCACGCTCTGCAGCCTTGGTCTTCTTCACATCTGATGCAGATGGAAGGATTGGAGCTGGTGTAGGTGCAGGAGGAGCAGGGGAATTTGGTTGAATTTCTTCAGGCACAACTGATGCAGTTGCCCTGGCTTCTTCATTTTCTTCAGGCGCAACACTAGTGGTTACCCTGGCAATTTCATTAGCGGCTGGAATGTAGTCATTAGCCCTGGTACTTTGAGTTTCTTCAGCAGCCTGAATGTCATCAGCGGTGCTGGCATTTTCTTCAGTCGGCTAAGCAGATGCTTCAGCCTGAGGATTTTCTTGTTGCGTTGGGGCTGCAACATTGGAAGTGAACTTTTCAGTCAATTTCACAAACCTGACTTTGGCTCCAAGCCAGTCATCTCTGTATACGTCAAATTCATCACTGAGTTTCTTGATCTCAGATTGAATATTTACAAGTTCTTCAGTTGTCATAGAGACAACGTGTTTCTTCAGGAAGCGCTCCTTCTTGTACTGCACTTTCTTGATCTGCCTGGCCTTTTCAAATTTCCATTTCTCTTCTTGAATGAAGGCAGCCAGCATATGACTTTGGCCAGGAGTCAGCTCGAAATCAGGCATAGGAGTGTTTGGGTCCTTGTGCCAGAGATCGATGTAATCAAGGATCAACTTGGGATCCAAAAGCAGAGGCACATTTGTGCCTTTGGCTCTAGCGGCCCTGAGCTGCCTGTCTCTGATGATTTCAGCAGGTTCCTCATCATCAGCTTCGTCTTCATCAGACGGCACTTGGAAGGCGACCTGCTTCTTGTGAGGACTTGGGCGAGAGCCTCGTCCAGCAGTGGCCTTTGTCTTCAGCAGAGAGGGGCCAGTTGAAGAATTTGGTGCAGCTGAGGAACTAGCAGAAGCTCCTGAGGCAATAGAGATGCCTGTTGTCCTTTGGCACGTGGCGAGATGCACAGGTGCAGAGGATTTGGACGGAGCGGCTGAGGACTTTGGCGGAGGAGCTGAGGACTTTGGAGGAGCGGGAGCAGCATGAGGAGTTGGCCGTGAGGGCTTTGAAGAATATGGCCGTGAGGGCATTGCTGAGGAACTTGGCCGTGAGGGCATTGAAGATGAAGCACTTGGCTTATGAGGAGGCTTCTTTGACATGGCCTTCTTTGGCTTGATAGCAGAGGCCTTAGCAGTGGCAGCAGCAGCAGCAGAGTCTTCGTTAAATTTCCTCACTGCTTCTCATGCTTGTCTGGCCAATTTGGCCTAGCGCTTGGCCCATTCATCAGGATAATCCTCACCACGCTTGAGGCTGGTGGGATCTGCTTCTTGGCCAGGTGCCAACGGAGGTCTTGGGCATGGAGGATTTAGAGCGAATTTCTTCATATACTTGGGAGTGACATACCTGTACTCCCTCCATTCACATGCCCATCTCCTCTCTATCCTTTGGATGCGCACCTTGCGCTGATTTTTGTCCTCCTTGCCAAACTTGGCCTCATCAGGAGTGCAGTAATCCTTGTATATGTCATCAGGGATCTCAAAAGCAGTATTGACCTCAGGCCTTTTTCCTCCTTTCTGTGGCTTCTTACCATCAGCCATTTTCTTCAGCTGAGGAATTTGAACAATAGAATTCTCTGAAGAGGTGTGCAAGTTTTCTTCGAGGAACGCTGCAAATGAGTTAAGTTGATGAGAACCTAGTGATTCAGTAGCGGACATGTGTACCTATGAACAGAGTATAGTTGCGAGGAATTTGGAGAGGTCATATGCGTTCTCAAAGGTTTTTCAAAAGAACAAGTTTGAGGAATTTGATCAGGTGAGTCTTGAAGAATTTCACTAAGCGTTCTTTGTCTTAGGTTCCAGAGTTGTACAGGTCAGAAATCCACACAATTGAGGAATCTTGAAGAAAAATATTGCTTAGAGAAACTGATCAAGAACATATGACATGTGAGGTGTTTAGTGAGTGAAGATTTGAGGAATAAACACCTTTGAAGATTTTGTAGTAAACATTTGAATCAAAGAGGGCAGTAAAAGTAACTTTTAATTGCCCTGGACGAAGAACACGACGAACTGGGAAGTGTAGATGTGAAGTTCATCAGTTCAGATCTTCCACGCCCTAACTTGGCTGAGGAAGATAGCTACGGCGGCGGCGGAATGAAGAAATCCACAGCCGGCGTGAGTACAATGGCGACGAGGTCGAGGCAGTGAAGCTCTTCCTCACCAGCGACGATGAAGTAGCGGCGGCGCTAGGGTTTGAGAAGCTCGAGCGGGAGTGAGGTCGAGCGGAGTAAAATAGAAGTGAGGAAGGGGAGGGGAATTTATAGCCACGGTGAAAAACTGTTCTCCCGAAGAAATTGGACGAACGTGCCCCTGACCCTTCTCATTCGCTTGACATGTTTCACCCACGTACTGAGAGGTGGCGATCGTGTGAGATCGTGGGTGAATAGATAAGTATTATCGTGGGATGTGGAACGGTTTGAGCGGCAAAGCCGAAAATTTAGATAGGATAAGTTAAAATTTCCGTTCGCAAATTCTTCAGCTGACAAGGACACAGTGAAAATTTTGAACGAGTTTCAAATAGAATGCACATGAAGAATTTGTGAATAGATTGGGTTGAGTTTAGCATAGAGGGGGAAGGGTCCGATCACATTCACTTAGCAGAAAACGCAACAAGAGGAATTAGCAATAAGTGAATGTTGTAGAGGACATAAACTCATATATATATATAGCCAACGAAGAAAAACGACGGAAGCAGTGAAGACAGTGCAAAGTTGAAGAAATTGAACAATTGAGGAAATTCAAAACTGAGGAAAAACTCAAATTGAAGATTTTCAACTTTTCGTGGTGGCGTGACCCACCGTATAAGAATGATGATTTCAGACACCGCGTACAATTGTCGTAGGGCTCTGAGAATCAAATTCTTCGTTAATTTCTTCACACTTAGAGTGTTAGTCTTCATTGATTGAAGAAAAACGTTTCTTCATGTGTTGCACATCTAAGTCATCAGTTTTGCATAAGTGTTAGGATGAGTGTCCTTTTGAAAGAACATTCGAAGATTTCTAAGATATTTAGCTCACACCGCAACTTGCTAAATCTCTTCTCATCCAAGGGCTTTGTGAAGATATCGGCTAGCTGTTCTTCAGTCTTCACATGCTCAATAGAAAAATGTCGCCCTTCAACACATGATCACAAAGAAAATGATGACGAATCTGAATGTGCTTTGTCTTCGAGTGCTGAACTGGGTTATGAGCAATCTTGATGGCACTCTCATTGTCACAGTAGAGAGGCACATTCTTCACGTTGATGCGTAGTCCTTGAGAGTTTGCTTCATCCACAGCAATTGAGCACAGCAAGAACCAGCAGCAATGTACTCAGCTTCAGCAGTAGACAGTGATACGCAGTTCTGTTTCTTCGAGGACCAACAGACCAAAGATCTTCCGAGGAAATGACATGTGCCAGATGTTGACTTGCAATCCACATGATCACCAGCATAGTCAGAGTCTGAATATCCAATGAGATCAAAAGCCGAGCCCTTGGGGTACCATAATGCAAGTGTTGACGTGTGAGCTAGATATCGAAGAATATGCTTCACAGCCTTATGGTGTGATTCCTTCGGTGTAGCTTGAAATCGGGCACACATGCAAAAACTAAGCATAATATCTGGCCTAGATGCACATAAATATAATAAAGAGCCAATCATGGAGCACTTTACCTTTTGATCGAAGTCAATACCATTTTCATCAGTGCATAGATGGCCATTTGTGGGTGATACGTCTCCAACGTATCTATAATTTTTTATTGTTCCATGCTATTATATTATCTGTTTTGGATGTTTATGGGCTTTACTAAGCACTTTTATATTATTTTTGGGACTAACCTATTAACCCGGAGCCCAGTGCTAGTTTCTGTTTTTTCCCTTGTTTCAGTGTTTCGCAGAAAAGGAATATCAAACAGAGTCCAAACGGAATGAAACCTTCGGGAGAGTTATTTTTGGAACGGAAGCAATCCAGGAGGCTTGGAGTGTATGTCAGGGAAGAAACGAAGTGGCCACGAGGCAGGGAGGCGCGCCTGCCCCCTGGGCGCGCCCCCACCCTTGTGGGGCCCTCATGGCACCCATGATCGACTTCTTTCGCATATATATATATCCATATACCCTAAAAACATCGAAGAACAGAATAGATCGGGAGTTCCGCCGCAGCAAGCCTTTGTAGCCACCAAAACCAATCGGGACCCTGTTCCGGCACCCTGCCGGAGGGGGGATCCCTCACCGGTGGCCATGTTCATCATCCCGGCACTCTCCATGACGAGGAGGGAGTAGTTCACCCTCGGGGCTGAGGGTATGTACCAGTAGCTATGTGTTTGATCTCTCTCTCTCTCTCTCTCTCTCGTGTTCTTGATTCGGCATGATCTTGATGTATCGCGAGCTTTGCTATTATAGTTGGATCTTATGATGTTTCTCCCCCTCTACTCTCTTGTAATGGATTGATTTTTCCCTTTGAAGTTATCTTATAGGATTGAGTCTTTAAGGATTTGAGAACACTTGATGTATGTCTTGCATGTGCTTATCTATGGTGACAATGGGATATCACGTGATCCACTTGATGTATGTTTTGGTGATCAACTTGCGAGTTCCGTGAACTTATGCATAGGGGTTGGCACACGTTTTCGTCTTGACTCTCCGATAGAAACTTTGGGGCACTCTTTGAAGTACTTTGTGTTGGTTTGAATAGATGAATCTGAGATTGTGTGATGCATATCGTATAATCATGCCCACGGATACTTGAGGTGACATTGGAGTATCTAGGTGACATTAGGGTTTTGGTTGATTTGTGTCTTAAGGTGTTATTCTAGTACGAACTCTATGATAGATCGAACAGAAAGAATAGCTTCGTGTTATTTTACTACGGACTCTTGAATAGATTGATCAGAAAGAATAACTTTGAGGTGGTTTCGTACCCTACAATAATCTCTTTGTTTGTTCTCCGCTATTAGTGACTTTGGAGTGACTCTTTGTTGCATGTTGAGGGATAGTTATATGATCCAATTATGTTATTATTGTTGAGAGAACTTGCACTAGTGAAAGTATGAACCCTAGGCCTTGTTTCCCAGCATTGCAGTACCGTTTACGCTCACTTTTGTCATTAGTTACCTTGCTGTTTTTATATTTTTCAGATTACAAAATCCTATATCTACTATCCATCTTGCACTTGTATCACCATCTCTTCGCCGAACTAGTGCGCCTATACAATTTACCATTGTATTGGGTGTGTTGGGGACACAAGAGACTCTTTGTTATTTGGTTGCAGGGTTGCTTGAGAGAGACCATCTTCATCCTACGCCTCCCACGGATTGATAAACCTTAGGTCATCCACTTGAGGGAAATTTGCTACTGTCCTACAAACCTCTGCACTTGGAGGCCCAACAACGTCTAGAAGAAGAAGGTTGTGTAGTAGACATCAAGCTCTTTTCTCGCGCCGTTGCCGGGGAGGTGAGTGCTTGAAGGTTTATCTTTAGATCTTGCAATCGAATCTTTTAGTTTCTTGTTTTATCACTAGTTTAGCCTATAAAATAAAATTACAAAAAAATGGAATTGAGGGTGCCTCATATGCTTCATCTTTTTAATATCTTCCGTGAAAATGATGGGAAGGAAAATTGTGCTCAAGTACTACAAGAAGAATTACATGAGCATGATTGCAATGTTGTTAGTATGAATTCTTTGAATACCCATGATGCTAATGATATGCAAAGCCACAAGCTTGGGATGCTATGTTTGATGGAGATGATATGTTTAGTCCCCCAAGTTTTGATGAGAAAATTTATTATGATGAAAGCATGCCTCCTATTTATGATGATTATTGTGATGACACGTATGCTATAAAGAATAAAGATAACCATGAAATGTGTCATCATGATTTTAATTTTCAATTGGATTATGCTTCACATGATAGTTATTTTGTTGAGTTTGCTCCCACTACTATTGATGAGAATAAATTTGCTTATGTGGAGAGTAGTAAAATTTCTATGCAAGTAGATCATGAAAAGAATGCTTTATGTGCTGGTTATATGGTTGAATTCATTCATGATGCTACTGAAAATTATTATGAGGGAGGAACATATGCTTGTAGGAATTGCAATAATATCAAGTTTCATCTCTATGTGCTTAAAGTTTTAAAGTTATGCTTGTTTTGCCTTCCTATGCTAGTTGATTATTGTTCCCATAAGTTGTTTGCTCACAAAATCCCTATGCATAGGAAGTGGGTTAGACTTAAATGTGCTTGCCATGTGTTTCATGATTCTCTCTTTATGTTTCAATTCTTATCTTTTATGTGAGCATCATTGAAATCATCATGCCTAGCTAGGGGCGTTAAACGTTAGCGCTTGTTAGGAGGCAACCCAATTTTATTTTTGTTCTTTGCCTTTTGCTCCTGCTTAGCAATAAATAATTCATCTAGCCTCTGTTTAGATGTGTTTTTATGTTTTAATTAGTGTTTGTGCCAAGTAAGACCTATAGGATCTTCTTCGATGATAGTTATTTGATCTTGATGAAAATTCCAGAAACTTTCTGTTCACGAAAAGAATTGTTTAAAATCACCAGAACATGATAAAATACTGATTCCAATTGCAGTAGATCAATAAACAAATTCTAGGTCGTCCTATTTTTGTAGAACTTTTTGAATTCCATAAGTTTGCGTTAGTTACAGATTACTACAGACTGTTCTGTTTTTGACAGATTCTGTTTTTCGTGTGTTGTTTGCTTATTTTGATGAATCTATGGCTAGTAAAATAGTTTATAAACCATAGAGAAGTTGGAATGCAGTAGATTTAACAAAAATATGAATTAAGAATGAGTTCACAACATTACCTAAGTGGTGATTTATTTTCTTATACTAACGGAGCTTACGAGTTTTCTGTTAAGTTTTGTGTTGTGAAGTTTTCAAGTTTTGGGTAAAGATTCGATGGACTATGGAATAAGGAGTGGCAAGAGCCTAAGCTTGGGGATGCCCAAGGCACCCCAAGTTAATATTCAAGGACAACCAAAAGCCTAAGCTTGGGGATGCCCCGGATGGCATCCCCTCTTTCGTCTTCGTTCATCGGTAACTTTACTTGGAGCTATATTTTTATTCACCACATGATATGTGTTTTGCTTGGAGCGTCATTTTATTTTCTTTTGTTTTGCTTGCTGTTTGAATAAAATACCAAGATCTAAAATTCTTAAATGTTAGAGAGTCTTCACATAGCTAAATAATTATTTAACTACTCATTGATCTTCACTTATATCTTTTTGGAGTATTTTGTCATTTGCTCTAGTGCTTCACTTACATCCTTTTAGAGCACAGCGGTGGTTTTATTTTGAAGAAATAGATGAACCCTCGTGCTTCACTTATATTATTTTGAGAGTCCTAAACAGCATGGTAATTTGCTTTGGTTATGAATTTAGTCCTAATATGATGGGCATCCAAGATGGGTATAATAAAAACTTTCATATAAAGTGCATTGAATACTATGAGAAGTTTGATACTTGATGATTGTTTTGAGATATGAAGATGGTGATATTAGAGTCATGCTAGTGGAGTAGTTGTGAATTTGAGAAATACTTGTGATAAAGTTTGTGATTCCCGTAGCATGCACGCGTGGTGAACCGTTATGTGATGAAGTCGGAGCATGATTTATTTATTGATTGTCTTCCTTATGAGTGGCGGTCGGGGACGAGCGATGGTCTTTTCCTACCAATCTATCCCCCTAGGAGCATGCA
Organism: Aegilops tauschii subsp. strangulata; assembly: GCF_002575655.3. NCBI lineage: Eukaryota > Viridiplantae > Streptophyta > Magnoliopsida > Poales > Poaceae > Aegilops > Aegilops tauschii. The sequence goes on from NC_053041.3 coordinate 407,109,952, forward strand.
CGTAGTACTTAGTTTCGATAACTAATAGATTTTTGCAACAAGTATATGAGTTCTTTATGACTAATGTTGAGTCCATGGATTATACGCACTCTCACCCTTCCACCATTGCTAGCCTCTCTAATATCGCGCACCTTTTCGCCGGTATCATAAACCTCCTTATATCTTCCTCAAAACAGCCACCATACCTACCTATTATGGCATTTTCATAGCCATTCCGAGATACATTGCCATGCAACTTTCCACCGTTCTGTTTATCATGACACGTTCATCATTGTCATATTGCCTTGCATGATCATGTAGTTGACATTGTATTTATGGCAAGGCCACCGTTCATAATTTTTATACATGTCACTCTTGATTCATTGCATATCCCGGTACTCCACCGGAGGCATTCACATAGAGTCATATTTTTGTTCTAAGTATCGAGTTGTAATTCTTGAGTTGTAAGTAAATAAAAGTGTGATGATCATCATTATTAGAGCATTGTCCCAGTGAGGAAAGGATGATGGAGACTATGATTCCCCCACAAGTCGGGATGAGACTCCGGACTAAAAAAAAGAGGCCATAAAAAAGAGAAAAGGCCCAAATAAAAAAATAAAAAATGAGAGAAAAGGAGAGAAGGGACAATGCTACTATCCTTTTTCCACACTTGTGCTCCAAAGTAGCACCATGATCTTCATGATAGAGAGTCTCCTATGATATCACTTTCATATACTAGTGGGAAATTTTCATTATAGAACTTGGCTTGTATATTCCAATGATGGGCTTCCTCAAAATGCCCTAGGTCTTCGTGAGCAAGCGAGTTGGATGCACACCCACTTAGTTTCTTTTGTTGAGCTTTCATATACTTGTAGCTCTAGTGCATCCGTTGCATGGCAATCCCTACTCACTCACATTAATATCTATTAATGAGCATCTCCATAGCCCATTGATACGCCTAGTTGATGTGAGACTATCTTCTCCTTTTTTGTCTTCTCCACAACCACCATTCTATTCCACATATAGTGCTATGTCCATGGCTCACGCTCATATATTGCATGAAGATTGAAAAGGTTTGAGAACATCAAAAGTATGAAACAATAGATTGGCTTGTCATCGGGGTTGTGCATGATTTAAATACTTTGTGTGGTGAAGATAGAGCATAGCCAGACTATATGATTTTGTAGGGATAACTTTCTTTGGCCATGTTATTTTGAGAAGACATGATTACTTTGTTAGTATGCTTGAAGTATTATTGTTTTCATGTCAATATTAAACTTTTGTCTTGAATCTTATGGATCTGAATATTCTTGCCACAATAAACAAAATTACATTGAGAAATATGTTAGGTAGCATTCCACATCAAAAATTCTGTTTTTATCATTTACCTACTCGAGGACGAGTAGGAATTAAGCTTGGGGATGCTTGATACGTCTCCAACGTATCTATAATTTTTAATTGTTCCATGCTATTATATTATCTGTTTTGGATGTTTATGGGCTTTACTAAGCACTTTTATATTATTTTTGGGACTAACCTACTAACCCAGAGCCCAGTGCCAGTTTCTGTTTTTTCCCTTGTTTCAGTGTTTCGCAGAAAAGGAATATCAAACGGAGTCCAAACGGAATGAAACCTTCGGGGGAGTTATTTTTGGAACGGAAGCAATCCAGGAGGCTTGGAGTGTACGTCAGGGAAGCAACGACGTGGCCACGAGGCAGGGAGGCGCGCCTGCCCCCTTGGGCGCGCCCCCACCCTCGTGGGCCCCTCGTGGCTCCCCTGACCGACTTGTTTCGCCTATATATATATCCATATACCCTAAAAACATCGGAGAACAGAATAGATTGGGAGTTCCGCCGCCGCAAGCCTCTGTAGCCACCAAAACCCAATCGGGGCCCTGTTCCGGCACCCTGCCGGAGGGGGGATCCCTCACCGGTGGCCATCTTCATCATCCCGGCGCTCTCCATGACGAGGAGGGAGTAGTTCACCCTCGGGGCTGAGGGTATGTACCAGTAGCTATGTGTTTGATCTCTCTCTCTCGTGTTCTTGATTCGGCATGATCTTGATGTATCGCGAGCTTTGCTATTATAGTTGGATCTTATGATGTTTCTCCCCCTCTACTCTCTTGTAATGGATTGAGTTTTCCCTTTGAAGTTATCTTATCCGATTGAGTCTTTAAGGATTTGAGAACATTTGATGTATGTCTTGCATGTGCTTATCTGTGGTGACAATGGGATATCACGTGATCCACTTGATGTATGTTTTGGTGATCAACTTGCGAGTTCCGTGAACTTATGCATAGGGGTTGGCACATGTTTTCGTCTTGACTCTCCGGTAGAAACTTTGGGGCACTCTTTGAAGTACTTTGTGTTGGTTTGAATTGATGAATCTGAGATTGTGTGATGCATATCGTATAATCATGCCCACGGATACTTGAGGTGACATTGGAGTATCTAGGTGACATTAGGGTTTTGGTTGATTTGTGTCTTAAGGTGTTATTCTACTATGAACTCTATGATAGATCGAACGGAAAGAATAGCTTTGTGTTATTTTACTACGGACTCTTGAATAGATTGATCAGAAAGAATAACTTTGAGGTGGTTTCGTACCCTACAATAATCTCTTCGTTTGTTCTCCGCTATTAGTGACTTTGGAGTGACTCTTTGTTGCATGTTGAGGGATAGTTATATGACCCAATTATGTTATTATTGTTGAGATAACTTGCACTAGTGAAAGTATGAACCCTAGGACTTGTTTCCTAGCATTGCAGTACCATTTATGCTCACTTTTGTCATTAGTTACCTTGCTGTTTTTATATTTTCATATTACAAAAGCCTATATCTACTATCCATATTGCACTTGTATCACCATCTCTTCGCCGAACTAGTGCGCCTATACAATTTACCATTGTATTGGGTGTGTTGGGGACACAAGAGACTCTTTTTTATTTGGTTGCAGGGTTGCTTGAGAGAGACCATCTTCATCCTACGCCTCCCACGGATTGATAAACCTTAGGTCATCCACATGAGGGAAATTTGCTACTGTCCTACAAACCTCTGCACTTGGAGGCCCAACAACGTCTACAAGAAGAAGGTTGTGTAGTAGACATCAGTGGGCATTGGAATTTTGACCCCTTTGCAATCTTGCATGCCGAATTTCCTCAATACGTCCTTGAGGTATTTCTCCTGAGATATGAATATGCCATTGCGCTGTTGACGAATTTGAAGACCTAAGAAGAATTTCAATTCTCCCATCATAGACATTTCATATTCCTCTCTCATCATATAACCAAATTCGTCAGTGTAATGTTGGTCAGTACAGCCAAAGATAATATCATCAACATATATTTGGCACACAAATAATTCACCATCCTAAGACTTAGTGAAAAGGGTTGGGTCAAGTGAACCGGGTTTGAAGCCTTTCTTCATGAGGAATTCCTTCGAAGTACCATACCACGCCCGAGGAGCCTGCTTGAGGCCATAGAGGGCCTTATTGAGTCTGAAGACTTTGTCCGGATTCTTTGGATCTTCAAAACCTGGGGGTTGAGCAACATATACTTCTTCCTCAAGCTTACCATTGAGGAATGCACTTTTCACATCCATTTGATATAAAGTGATATCATGATGGTTAGCATAAGCAAGTAATATGCGAATAGCCTCAAGTCTAGCAACAGGTCCAAAAGTTTCATCGAAATCAATTCCTTCAACCTGTGTGTAGCCTTGAGCTACAAGTTGTGCCTTATTCCTCACCACAAGGCCATTTTCATCTTGCTTGTTGTGGTAGATCCACTTTGTGCCAATGATATTGTGCTTGCGAGGATTTGGACGTTTGACCAGTTCCCAGACGTTGTTGAGCTCCAACTGATGTAATTCTTCTTGCATAGCTTGAATCCACTCAGGCTCCAGAAATGCTTCATCTACCTTAGTGGGCTCTGTGATGGAGACAAAAGCAAAGTGCCCACAATAGTTAGATAAATGTGAAGCTTTTGAGCGTGTGAGAGGACCTGGTGCTTCAATGTCCTCGATGATTCTCTCAATTTGCACTTCGTTTGCAACGCGAGGATGAGCGGCTTGTCGTCGAGGAATTTGATCAGCATTTTCTTCAGCACCATTTTCTTCAGGTGCATCAGCTCGACGTTCTTCACGTTCTGGAATGAATTCTTCAGCAGATTCTTTGGTAGGAATGACATCCTCAGTAGCCTTGAACTTGATAGTTTCCTCAGGTGCTGGTTCATCTATCACAGAAGGTAGGTGCTCTCTTTGCGAGCCATTAGTTTCATCGAACCACACATCTACAGTTTCAACAACTTTGTGAAGAACGTTGTTGAAGACTCTGTAGGTGTGTGAGTCCTTTCCGTAACCAAGCATAAAACCTTCATGTGCTTTCGGTGCAAATTTAGAATTGTGATGAGGATCTCTAATCCAGCATTTAGCACCGAAGACTTTGAAATAACTCACATTGGGTTTCTTGTCAGTGAGGAGTTCATAAGCAGTCTTCTTGAAGAATTTGTGAAGATATACCATGTTGATGATGTGGCAAGCAGTATCAGTTGCCTCAATCCAGAAACGACGAGGCGTCTTGTATTCATCAAGCATAGTGCGAGCCATCTCAACAAGAGTCCTATTCTTGCGCTCCACGACGCTATTCTGCTGAGGAGTATAAGGAGCAGATAACTCATGAGTAATACCAAGTTCATCAAGATAGTCATCAAGACCATAATTCTTGAACTCAGTTCCATTGTCACTCCTGATGTGCTTGATCTTCACACTAAAGTTGGTTGAAGCCCTCGAGGAAAATCGTTTGAAGACTTCCTGCACTTCATGTTTGTAATTGACAATATGCACCCATGTGTAACGAGAGTAATCATCAACAATAACAAAGCATAGAGAGATGCATCATTTGTGACTGCAGAATAATGGTTAGGACCAAAGAGATCCATGTGAAGCAATTCAAATGGTCGAGTAGTAGTCATGATAGTCTTCGCTGGATGCTTGGCCTTGGTCATCTTTCCAGCTTCATAGGCTCCGCATAAGTGATCCTTGAGGAATTTAACATTCTCAATGCCAATGACATGCTTCTTCTTCGCAAGCGTGTGCAAATTCCTCATGCCTGCATGACCAAGTCGTCGATGCCATAGCTAGCCTTCTGAAGCTTTTGCAAGTAGACATACGGCTGGTTGTGGTCCTGTAGAGAAATCAACGATATACAAGTCTCCTCTCCTAAAGCCTTCGAAGACTTTGGAATTGTCAGCTTCCATGATCACAACACAACGATACTTGCCAAAGACAACAACCATATCAAGATCACAAAGCATTGGGACAGACATGAGATTGTATCCTAAGGACTCGACGAGCATGACTTTGTCCATGTGCCGATCCTTTGAGATAGCAACCTTACCTAGACCCAATACCTTGCTTTTGCCTTTGTCAGCGAAGATGATATGCTTCAGATGCGATCGAGATAAGGGAGCATCCATCAAAAGATTATTGTCACCAGTCATGTGGTTTGTACATCCACTATCGAGGACCCACTCAGTGGCTTTGGGTTGATCATCTTGCAGATGAATTAGTGCAGCTTACGAACTCATATACTTCATCAGTGAAGAATATGACATCAAGTTCATCAGATCAATTTCATCAAGCAATAGAACAGATAAAATAGTATGAGGATGTGAGAAATGAAAGTTCATTTCTTCATGATTAGCCTGCGTCCTTTCAGGCACTCTTAGGTCTCCAGCAAATTCTTCAGACGTTTTAGCACGTCTGGAGACCTGACCCTGCATAAGAGAATAGTTCTTTTTCTTCACCACCCACATATGAAGGGGTGACAAAGAGTTCATCACTCTGCGAGCTCCATATGAGAAAGGTGGCATCGAAGCCAGTCCATTTCGTTTCACATAAGAGGACTTAGGGTAAGCATATGAATAGGCAGAGAAATTCTTCAAAGACTTATGAACATAATGGTTAGACGAATAATGCTCATATTCATAGGCCTTAGCTCTTCCCTGCGATACAGAGGTGTTAGCACGATGATGATCATATGAGGACTTTGTTCCTTTTGAGGAATTTGATCCACGTGAGGAATTTGGTCCGTATGAGGACTTGGATCCATATGAAGAATTTGGTCCATATGAAGAATTTGATCTGGGGTTCCTATTCTTCACGGGTGGTGTCATGATGACATTCACCTGAAGATTTTCAAGGCACCTTTTGGGAACCCAGATTTTCTTCATAGGGGAACCGTTCCTGCAGTTAGTGCCAACATATCTAGCAAATACTTCACCATTCTGATTTTTGAACAGTTTATAGTTGGAGTAAAATGACTCATCAGAAGGATGAGGAGAATCGCATGTAAAGCCAGATAGATTAGATGGATCTACTGGAGGTCCCTTTGAAGCAACCCATGAGGTTTTGGGGTACTGCTCAGGCTTCCAATATGTACCATCAGCATTATGTTTCCTCTCAAAGGCAATACCGTCTTTCCTAGGGTTCCTGTTGAGGATCTGCTTTTTAAGCACATCACAAAGAGTCTGATGCCCTTTGAGGCTTTTGTACATGCCTGACATGTACAGTTCCTTCAGCCCTGCATCATCAGTGATACTAGCAATGTCCTCAGATGAGGAATTAGTGATAGCAGAGACAGGTGAAGAATTTGTAGCATTAGAAGCATTTGAACACTCAGGTGAAGAATTAGCAGATTCACGTTCAATGCACTTCAAACATGGAGGAACAAATTCTTCCTGAGCAGCGCTGATTTGTTGAGCAAGTAATGAATCGTGATCCTTTTGAAGATCTTCATAACTCACTCTTAGCTTTTCAACATCTTGCTTTCTCTGAAGAAATTCATAAGAAAGCTTCTCATGATCAGATAAGAGAGTATTATGATGACCTTGAAGGTTGTCAAACCTAGTCTGAAGTCTCTGAAGACTCTCAGCCAGAGCTTTCGACTGATCCATTTCTTCACCCAACATATCATCACTCTTATTTAGCATGTATTGAACTTTTTCCAAAGCTCTTTGTTGTTTAGTGGCAAGGGAAGCAAGTTTGACATAGCTGGGTCCAAATTCATCACCAGATTCATCATCACTGGATTCAAATAGATAGCATTCGGTTACCTTTGCATCTTTTGCCATAAGGCATGGTGTAGAAGATGATGATTCTGGTTCGAATGTCATCGCTTTGAGGGATTCCTTGAAGTCATCAAACCAAGGATCATGACGGGTTCGATGACCTTCATAGACCTCAGAGAGACGGTCCCAAATAAGCTTCGCGTGATCGAGATGCATGATGTTCCTGAACTGATTTTGAGACAGACAGGAGCAGATGACGTCCTTCGCCGTGAGGTTGAGATGGGTGAACTTGCGAATGTCATCAGCTTCTGCCATCTTGCACAGATCGGTAAGACCAATCTCAGTGATGGTCCACAGCTCACAGTTCATCTCCATGAGACGCTTCTTCATCATGGCCTTCCACTTGGGATACTCGTGACTTCCAAAGATGGGGCATGACACGGTCTTCATTCCTGTGGTCGACATAACTAAAACTCCAGGCGGTTAAACCAAAATCACACAGAACAAGGGAGTACCTTGCACTGATGCCAATTGAAAGTGAGTTATATCAACTAGAGGGGGGTGAATAGGCGATTTTTATGAATTCTTCACTGAGGAATTTGCGGGTGAGGAAATTCCTTAGCGAAGAACTACTTGCAGCGGAATAAGTAATCAAAAGTAAACATAATCGAACACAAGCATGGTCATCATGATGAAATGAAGACAAGCACAGAGTATAGAAAGTGTAAACACAGGATAACACAGGATGAAGACAAACATACTGAAGAAATTGAACTGAGGAAATTGAGAAAGCCTTCAGTCAAAGTCTCCAAACACAGATAAGAACAAGTGAACAACACAGTTATGAGGAAATGAAAGAGTTGAGGAAATAGAACCAGTAGGCTTGGTGAAGACAATGATTTGGTAGACCAGTTCCAACTGCTGTCTCAGTTGTACGTCTGGTTGGAGCGGCTAGGTATTTAAACCTGAGGACACGCAGTCCCGGACACACAGTCCTCACCGTATTCTCCTTGAGCTAAGGTCACACAGACCTCGCCCAATCACTCGTGGTAAGTCTTTAGGTGACTTCCAAACCTTCACAAACTCGGTCACTCGGCGATCCACAATTCCTCTTGGATGCTCTAGACCATGACGCCTAACCATCTGGAAGAAGCACAGTCTTCAAAGGTAACAAGCGTCGGATCTACGCAGGATCAATCTCTTCAGTGATGCTCAATCACTTTGGGTTTGTAGGTGCTTGGGTTTGGGTTTTCCTCACTCGATGATTTTTGCTCAAATTCCTCGGAGGATGGGATGCTCTCAAATGACAAGTGTTAGTTTCTCTCGGAGCAGCCAACCAGCTAGTGGTTGTAGGGGGCGGCTATTTATAGCCTAGGGAGCAGCCCAACATGATAAGACATAAATGCCCTTCAATGATATGACCGTTAGGTGGGAAGATATTTTGGGACAGCTGTCGCGTAGCACAGCAATGGTCGGATATTTGAGGCTCAAATTCCTCAGGGATATCATGTTCCTCACTGTGTAGGCAATCCGCACTGGCGAATTCCTAACTCCTCAGTCAGAACAGATTCCTCAGAAACCAGAAGAGCTTCGTCTCTGTCACTGAAGAATATGACTGAACTGTATGAGATTTCCAATGGCTTCACTCAAAGGAATTGGTAGGTGTAGGATTTTGAGTTGAGCATCACACTACTGGAATCAGCTAATTTGCCATCTGCCAGCTCTTTGCCGTCTGCTAGCTGACGGCAAAGAAGCTCTTTGCCATCAGCTACCCAAAAGCAGACGGCAAAGAAATGGCAGGCGGCAAAGAAGCTCTTTGCCATCTGCGTGCTCTTTGCCGTCTGCTAGCAGACGGCAAAGAATCTTTGCCGTCCGCTGGCAGACGGCAAAGAGGTGGGTGGGTCCAGTTATTGTTTAACCAACTCAAGCCCACCGGCCCCACCTCTTTGCCGTCCGCAAGCGGACGCCAAAGAAACTTTGCCGACCGTTGGCTGACGGCAAAGAGGCGGGTACGTTAACGGCCGTCCCGCCCCGTCTCTTCTCCCCACTCTCTCATTCGTCCCCACCCACACCCGCGCCGCCGCCGCCGACCCCGTAGCCGGCTGCCCCGCCGCCCCACACCCCTCCCCTGCGACCCCCGACCTCCACCGCACCCCCGCCGCCCCTTCCACATCACCCCGCCCCCACCGCCCTCCCCTCCGTCACCATCCCCCACCCACACCGGCCCGCGCCGCCGCCGTCGACCCCGTCCGGCGTAGCCGGCCGCCCCGCCGCCCTGCATCCCTCCACGACCTCCACCGCGGCCCAGCCACCTCTTTCACGTCGGGAAGCCGCGCCGCGGCCGTCCGGCCTCCCCCTCCACCGGGTCGCCGCCTCCTGCAGCGGCCGCCGCAGCCGTCCGGCCTCCCCTCCACCGGGTCGCCGCCTCCTCCAGCGGCCGCTGCAGCCGTCCGGCCTCCACCTCCACCAAGTGAGCTCCTCTCCCCCTTTTTTTTGTTTAATTAGTTTCTTTTTGTTTATTTTAGTTTAGTTTCTGTTTTAGTTATAGTTTTAGTTTAGTTTTTGTTTAGTTTATTTTAGATTAGTTTTAGTTTAAGTTTATTTTAGATTAGTTTTAGTTTTAGTTTATTTTAGATTAGTTTTAGTTTATTTTAGATTAGTTTTAGTTTTAGTTTACAAGAAGAAGTAGAAGGAGGAGGGAGGAACAGGAGGAGGGAGAAGAAGAAAGAAGAAAAGAAGAAGAGGAGGAAGAAGAAGAAGAAGAAGAAGAAGAAGAAGAAGAAGAAGAAGAAGAAGAAGAAGAAGAAGAAGAAGAAGAAGAAGAAGAAGAAGAAGAAGAAGAAGAAGAAGAAGAAGAAGAAGAGGAGGAGGAGGAGGAGGAGGAGGAGGAGGAGAAAGAAGAAGAAGAAGAATAAGAAGAAGAAGAAGAAGAAGAAGAAGAAGAAGAAAAGAAGTAGAAGACGGGGGATGAGAAGAAGTAGAAGTAGTAGTGTCGGAGGAAACGGCCACGGGTAGCCTAACCGACTGCCCCTGGTTCTTCCGAAAAAATTATCAGGCCTTCGGGCCTCCAAGCACTCCACGCATTGGGCGCCTTCCCTGGCCAGCTACCTCTGAAGCCGACTCCCGGAAGGCGACCCAGCCTCAACGACCTCCCGCCAGGAGAACTACGGGGTGGCCGACTCCAGGGAGCCGGCAAGAAGAGCGCCGACTCCAAGCAGTCCGCCAAGAACACAACCACCAAAGCTACACCCACATAACGGTGACAAGACGGGGTGTGGCCACAGTGCGGCCCACTACCCCCGAGGCCCGAGGCAGGCATGGCCACAGGAGGCCGTACGGGATGACCGTCTCCTGTTCGGCTCGGCACTGTAGCCATACCAGCCTCAACGTCATCCACGACCGACTCCTGTACGGCCCGCAGGCGGCGGGCCCCTTCCGCCAGAGAGAGGCGCGGAGGCAGCCCGGCCTCCCCCAGTCGGCCGAGGGCGTAGCCGGTCCCTAGAAGCCGGCTACCCCCTTCCTCGAAGCAGGAGCCCCATTAAGGAGACAAGACGAGGTAAGGCAACAGTGAGAGCCCTCGAGGCGGCCCACTGTAGCCACGCTTACCTCGACAAAGCCCTCGTCATCAGAGGCGAGGCTACAGTAAATAGCCGCCGACAAGACCCTAGGCGGTGGGGCCGGCCTGTCGACCAAGAAGCCGGCAGCCGGTGGGACCCACTAGTCGGCGGGACCCAACAGCCGGCGGAGAAGCCGGCAAGCGTAGACACTGATGGCTGGGACCAGTGCCCAGCCGGATTACCATTGTACCCCCGGGGGGTAGGCCTATATAAACCCCCCGGAGCACCCATGCAAAGGGTTAGCTTCTGAGCACAGCGCACACACCATAGCGAGAGAGAAGTGAGAGCTAGCCTTGTTCATCTTCTCCCTTGCACCCAACAGCTCTAGGAGCGATTGTAGCTACCTTTCCTAATCTAGTGATCATGCGGAGACCCCGCAGAGCAGGACTAGGGGTGTTATCTCCTCGGAGAGCCCCGAACCTGGGTAAGATCCGCCGGCGTGCATGTCTTCGCCTCATCCCATTTCCAGGCACCGGTGACGTCTTATTGGCACCCACAATGATAAGCCATCTGTTGGCATATGTCGCACCAACCACCCGACATTTGGCGCCCACCATGGGGCCAGGTGCACCGTCGTCCGGAGACCTATTCTGGACGGGAACCCTCTTCCTCCCCAGCGAGCGCAGCCAGCCTGCTGCGCCCGATGGCGTTTGCCTCGACGCGCTGCAAGGCGTCGACGACGCCTGCGCAGCGAGCTGCCTCGCCGATCTGCTCGGCGATACTCGTATCTCCGACGAGCCTGCGTCCGACGCAGGCACCGACTACCCCGAGAACCGCCTCGTCAGCCTCCTCGACCAACTTCATGTCTCCAGCGAGCCTGCTGCAGACATGGAGTCGGTCGGCTCCACCGACCCGATGCTCATCGACTCCGACACAGCATCGCTTGACGCCTACCCCTCCGACGTGGTGGTCTTCGACGACCCCCTCCCTCGAGCTGACAGCGGCAGCAGTGCTGTCACCGAAGTGCTGGTCATCAGCCACGTCGCCAACTCGGGCGAGAACGCCCACGACGCCCTGCAAGCGGCAATGCACGACCTCTTCATCCCCATCCCGGCCGATGCCGACGCCGAGACCCTGGAGGCACGCCGCCTCGCCCTCATCGCGGAGGGCCAGAAGATAGCCTCCATGAGACGCCTCACCGAGGCCCACCAGCGCGAGGTCGATCGCGCCGCCTTCGGTACGCCGCCGCCTAGCGGCCCGAGCCGAGCCGGCTTCGTCCAGAAGCGCGGCGCGGCTGTCGCCAGCATGCTGGGGGCAGATCGCCCCGTCTACGCCACCCCGCTCGAGAATCTGCGAGCCGCTCAGGCGGCCGCAGAAGAGCTCAATGGGCTGGGAGCCGATGAGCTCCCCTACATGACGAGACGGATCCAGCAGTTGCTCGACGCGGCTGCAGAACGGCACGAAGCCGGCGCCCGAGCTGATAGCCAGCCCCCGCGTCGGGAGCACGCCGCGACGTCCCGCTCGCCGACTGCGAGCGGCGCACGCCAGAAGAAAGACAAGGAGCCGGCTGCCAGCCGCAGCCGAACTCGCATCACCATCGAGCGCGACGCGGAGGGCCGCCCTCGAGCAGTAGAGCACCAAGGAAATCTACCTCCTCCCCCGCCTCGAAGAGAAAGACGCCTCACTCCGCCGCCTATCACACACCCGACTCTTGGCGACCGACTCGGCCGCCGAGAAGGAGTCGGCGAGAACGACGCCCGCCACAGGATCGACCGCCTTGCTCGATCCTTGGCGTTAGAAGAAGAAGATGATGTCGGCCCGCCATGCTTTGGCCCCCGCATCCGCGATGAGCCCTTCCCCAAAGGGTTCTCGCTCCCCAGAGACACGCCCAAGTACAACGGCTCGGTGAAGCCGGAAGATTGGCTCATCGATTACTCCACGGCCGTCAGCATAGCCAACGGCAATCGGCGCGTCGCCGTGAAGTACGTCCCCCTCATGCTGCAAGGCACGGCGCGCACATGGCTCAACAGCCTCAAGCCCTACAGCATCAACAGTTGGCTGGACTTCACCGAAGTTTTCGTCCGCAACTTCACCAGCACCTACAAGCGGCCTCCCAAGCCTCGCCAGCTCTCCCTCTGCGTCCAAGGGCCCAACGAGTCGACCCGCGACTACCTCACGCGATGGGACGAGCTCCGCAACTCCTGCGAGGGGGTGCATGAAGTCCAGGCCATCGAGTACTTCACCGCCGGGTGCCGAGAGGGCACCCTCCTCAAGCACCGACTCCTCTGCGATGAGCCGGCTACCCTCGACGAGTTGCTGATCACCGCGGACAAATACGCCACGGCCGACTCCTCAATGAAGACCGAGCTGCGAGTAGACGCCTCTGGGAAGGTGATTGCTCCGGCTCCCAGGACGCCGGCTGGCGACCCTAATCGGCGCCCCTACCAGAACGACCATAAGCGCAAGGCCCCCATACCGACTTCCTCCAGTCGGCAGGTGGCCACAGTTGAAGACGAGCAGCCCGAAGAGCGGCCCGCTCCCAAGAAGAAGGGTGGCCGGCCGCCTTGGCAGCCATCTTTCTCCTACGAACAGGCTCTTGATGCCCCTTGCAAATTCCACAGCGGCGCGAAGCCGTCCAACCACACAACTCGGAAATACCAAGGGCGAGGGGATGCTGCCGCCTACGCCTCCCGGCCCGCCGCCTCCAGCCCCTCAGCAGCCGGCGGCTCGGCCGGCAGTCGGCGCCATCCAAGACGAATTCCCCGAAGAGCACGCCGCCCGCCTACGTCGTCTTCACCAGTCAAGCCGACGACAAGCGGAGCCGACGCCGACAGCATCAAGAAGTGAATGCAGTCGCCACCAGCACCCCCGAGTTCATGCACTGGTCAGAAAAGCCAATCAGCTGGAGCCAGGCCGACCACCCAGAGGTGATGCCCTCTCCTGGCTCCTATGCGATGGTCTTGGACGTCACCCTCGCAACGGAGAGGCGAGCTGCCAGATTTTCCCGCGTCCTGATAGACGGCGGAAGCAGTATCAACATACTGTACCGCGATACCATGGAAAAACTAAACATCAAAGCGAAGCAGCTCATGCCGAGCCGCACCGTCTTCCATGGTATCGTCCCCGGCCTGTCTTGCTCCCCAATCGGCAAGATCAAAATGGATGTTCTCTTCGGAGACAAAGATCATTTCCGCCGAGAAGCAATATGGTTCGAGGTAGTGGATTTGGAGAGCCCCTATCATGCACTGCTTGGCCGACCTGCTCTGGCCAAGTTCATGGCTGTGCCCCACTACGCCTACCTAAAGATGAAGATGCCGAGCTCGAAGGGGATCATCACGGTAGCCGGCGGCTACAAGAAGTCCATCGAGTGCGCCATGGCCAGTAGCCGGCTGGCCGAGTGCCTCGTGGTGGCAGAAGAGAAGAAGATGTTGGAACGGGTTGTGGCCATGGCCGGCAAGCAGCCGGCCTTGTCCCCCAACCCCAAGGATTGTGATGCGCAGGGCTCCTTCCAGCCTGCCAAAGAGACGAAGAAGATACCTCTGGACCCAGAGAACCCGGAGAGGTTCGCTGTCATTGGGGCGAACTTGGACAGTAAATAGGAAGGCGAGCTCGTCGACTTCCTCCGTGAGAATCGAGACATTTTTGCATGGTCCCCAAAGGACATGCCGGGTGTCCCGAAGGATTTCGCCAAGCACAAGCTACATGTCTGAGCTGATGCGAAGCCGGTCAAGCAACCCCTCCGCCGACTGTCAGAAGAGAAGCGAAGAATTGTGGGAGAAGAGATAGCCCGGCTCCTTGCCGCTGGCTTTATCATGGAAGTGTTCTTTCCAGAATGGCTTGCCAACCCAGTTCTGGTTTTGAAGAAGAATAACAAGTGGCGTATGTGTATAGACTACACCAGTTTGAACAAGGCCTGCCCAAAGGATACGTTTGCTCTGCCATGGATTGACCAAGTGATAGATTCCACAGCCGGATGCGAGCTGTTGAGTTTTTTGGATGCGTACTCAGGGTACCATCAGATCAAGTTGGACCCACCTGACCGCCTGAAGACTGCCTTCATCACACCCTTTGGAGCTTTCTGCTACCTGACTATGACATTCGGCTTGAGGAATGCCGGTGCCACTTTCTAGCGTTGCATGCAGAAATGTCTCTTGAAACAACTCGGCAGAAATGCCCACGTCTATGTAGACGACATTGTGGTGAAGACAGTGAAGCGCGGCACCCTGCAGGAAGACCTGAAAGAAACATTCGCCAACTTGCGCCGGTTCCAAATCAAGCTCAACCCCGAGAAGTGCGTGTTCGGAGTACCAGCCGGCCAGCTGCTAGGCTTCCTGGTCTCCGAACGCGGCATTGAGTGCAACCCCGTCAAGATCAAGGCCATCGAGAGGATGGAGATTCCCACCAAGCTGCGAGACATGCAGAAGTTCACTGGCTGCTTAGCCTCCCTGAATCGTTTTATCAGCCGACTAGGAGAGAAGGCTCTCCCCCTGTACCGACTCATGAAGAAGTCCACTCACTTCGAGTGGAACGACCAAGCTGACCAAGCCTTCCATGAGTTGAAGAAAATGCTGACCACTTCGCCTGTCCTGGCGGCGCCGACTGAGAAGGAGCCCATGCTCCTCTACATCGCCGCGACTAGCCGAGTCGTCAGCACTGTTGTTGTGGTCCAGCGCCCGGAGGAAGGCCGAGCCCAGCTAGTCCAGAGGCCGGTGTACTATCTCAGCGAAGTGCTATCCAGCTCAAAGCAAAACTACCCGCACTACCAGAAGATGTGCTATGGGGTGTACTTCGCTGCCAAGAAACTGAAGCCCTACTTCCAAGAGCACCCCATCATGGTCGTGTGCACTACCCCGCTCGCCGAGATCATAGGCAGCCGGGATGCATCCGGCCGGGTGGCAAAATGGGCCATTGCATTGGCGCCCTACACAATCTTCTACCAACCCCGCACCGCCATCAAGCCGCAAGCATTGGCCGACTTCCTCGTCGACTGGGCCGAGACCCAGTACCTACCGCCGGCTCCCGACTCTACCCATTGGCGGATGCACTTTGACGGGTCCAAGATGCGCACCGGCTTGGGAGCCGGCATCGTCCTCACCTCTCCCAAAGGCGACAAGCTCAAGTACACACTGCAGATCCACTTCGCCGCCTCCAACAACGTGGCCCAGTACGAGGCGCTCGTACATGGGCTCCGGCTAGCCAAAGAGCTTGGCATATGCCGGATCTTGTGTTACGGCGACTCAGACTTGGTGGTCCAGCAGTCGTCTGGCGACTGGGACGCCAAGGACGTGAACATGGCGAGCTATCGATTCCTCGTCCAGTAGATCAGCGGATACTTCGAGGGGTGCGAGTTCCTCCACGTGCCAAGGGCCGACAACGACCAAGCAAATGCCCTAGCACGGATCGGCTCCACCCGACAGGCCATACCGACTGGCGTCTTCCTCCAGCGCCTCCTCAAGCCGTCCATCAAGCCGTCTCCAGAGTCGGATTCCATCTTCGTACCTCCTGCACCAGATACAGCCGGATCCGACTGGAGAAACCCCGCAGGTGGCACGGGGACTTCGATGACTGGCCCGGGGACTGCCGTAGTCGCACCCGGCTCGGGGACTTCAGAACCCGGCCCGGGGACTGCAGCAGTCGGCCCAGGGACCGCAACGACACAAGAAGCGGTGGCTGACTCCAACTCCACGCAACCCAACCCACCCACCCGAGTCATGGTGGCTACATTGACAGAAGAAGAAGTCACAGCTCCGTCATGGGCCCGGCGCATCCTCAAGTTCCTAGTCAGCAGAGAGCTGCCGGCTGATGAGATCTCAGCGGGACTGGTGCAACAACGAGCCGCAGCATATACAATAATCAACAGAGATCTTGTGAAGCGCAGCGTCACTGGGGTCTTCCAGCGCTGTGTCGAGCCAGAAAAAGGAGTGGCAATCCTCAAAGACATCCACCAAGGCGAATGCGGCCACCACGCAGCCTCAAGATCACTTGTGGCCAAGGCTTTCCGCCATGGTTTCTTCTGGCCGACTGCCTTGGAGGATGCTAAAGAAATAGTCAAGAGCTGCAGAGGATGCCAAGTTTTTAGTTCCAAGCAACACCTGTCGGCTTCTGCACTCAAGACCATTCCCCTCACCTGGCCTTTTGCCGTCTGGGGACTGGACATGGTGGGACCTTTCAAGACAGCCCGCGGCGGCTTGACACATCTACTGGTCGCTGTGGACAAGTTCACAAAGTGGATCGAAGCAAAGCCGATTAAGAAGCTGAACGGGCCGACTGCCGTGACATTCATCACCGACATCACTACTCGGTACGGCGTGCCGCACAGCATCATCACCGACAACGGCACGAACTTCGCCAAAGGAGCACTGGCATGTTTCTGCGCGACGCAGGGCATCCAACTGGACTTAGCGTCCGTTGCCCACCCGCAGTCAAACGGCCAGGTCGAGCGAGCAAATGGACTCATCCTCTCCGGCATCAAGCCCCGACTGGTTGTACCACTAGAGCGATCGGCCGGCTGCTGGCTCGAAGAGCTGCCGGCTGTTCTCTGGAGCCTGCGCACTACACCCAACAAGTCAACCGGCTTCACTCCATTTTTCCTCGTGTACGGTGCCGAGGCTGTCATCCCAACAGAGATCGAGTTCGACTCGCCTCGGATCACCATGTACACGGAGGAGGAGGCCAAAGAAGCAAGAGAAGACGGCGTGGACCTACTGGAAGAAGGCCGGCTGCTAGCACTCAGCCGGTCCGCCATCTACTAGCAAGGGCTGCGCCGCTACTACAACCGCAAGGTCAAGCCAAGATCCTTCCAAGAGGGCGACCTTGTGCTCCGGCTGATCCAGCGAACAGCCGGCCAGCACAAGCTCTCGGCCCCTTGGGAAGGCCACTTCGTTGTCAGCAAGGCACTCGGCAACGACTCCTACTACTTGATCGACGCGCAAAAACCAAGAGCACGCAAGAGAGACGACTCTGGCAAGGAGTCGGAGCGACCATGGAACGCAAACCTCCTGAGACGATTTTACAGTTGAAAGCAGTATGTATCATGCTACCCTTTTCTTTATATTAAGTACAAACCAACAGGCCCCCCGAGCAGTACTCGGGGACTGCCCTTGTTTATCTATGAATGACAAGTGTCATATCCATGAATGTATTATTACATTTTGAATTCTTGTCTGGCACCGGGTTCGACTAGTCGGCCCGGGGACTGGCCGCCTTGAGCTATATTGAAAGTTCTACCTGAAGCCAGAAAAGTAGTGTGCTGGCTCCCGAGTCCCCTCTTGTTGCAAGTCGCACCTCGAAGAACCGACTGTCCGACTAGCAAGAGGCAAGGCAGAAAGGATGCCCACACGAAAAATGGCTAAGGAACAACGAACCTATATAGCAAAGAGACGGCTTCCAAGCATGCCTGCCGGCTGCCAGAACAGCCGGCTGGGCTTCCTAAACACTTAGCTTTAGTCCAGCAAAGCTAAAGTACTGCCCCCCCCCCAATTGGCCAAGCACTCCTCCAGCTACAGATTGCAGAGCAACTGTTGGACTGGGGAGGCGGCAACCAAGGGAGGGCGGCAAAGGAAACAGCAGAAGGACAAAAAGCAAAAGTACAAGGAAAGGCCAAATGCATAAGTTATATATACACATAAAGCCCCCAACAGGCTGGCAACAGACATAAGTTCGAATACACCCAGTGGGTGGAATTGTGCAGACTTAACCAAACATTGTTCCAAAAGTAACAAAACAGGAAAACAGAAGATGGCAGACTAGGGCGCGGCGCGGAGGCCGAGCTGGTCGGTGGAGACGGCCCCGCCGACTGAAGGAGTGGCCGCCTAGCGGGTCTCGGCTTGACCACCACCAGCGGCAGGCGACGCACTCGCTCGCGACGTAGTGCTGGAAGTACGGTCAGGCTGAGGCTGGCCGGCTGCCCCACCAGCCGGCTCGGCGTCTTCACCCTCCTCCTCCTCCTCTTCGCCCTCGTCGCTGGAGTCGATCTCCTCCGCCGAGTCCTCACCGTCCGCCGGGTTCAGCCCAAACCACTCCTCCGGCTGGGCGACACCGTTGTCGTCTACCTCGGGGGCGAAGACGCTGGTGTCGGTGTAATCGGCGATCGCCGAAGCACGCCGGATGATAGCCGGCCGCGCCGGCTCCAGCTCCGTGTCGGTTTGCTGCCGGCAGGTAGCTAGCTGGTCCAGGCTCAGGCTGGGATACCAGGCCTTGACGAACTCCAGCGCCCGCCTGGCGCCGGAGCGAGCCGCCGAGGCCTTCCAAGCTTCGAAGCGGCCGACTGCCACCTCCAGCCAGTCGGCAGTCCGACTGGGGGTGCGAGGAACCACTTGGCCGGGCCAGAGGGCGGCCAGGACTTGCGCCCCGGCACGCTGAAGCCGGCGGAGCAGTCGGTGAGCCGGCTGGATGCGGGCCTGGATCGCCAGGAGCTGCTCTTCCAGCGAACGGCCGGCGGTTGGCGAAATCTCGAAGCCTGCCTGCCTCCGCGCCTGGCGGCGGGCCTCGATGGTCTGGTTGGCGACAGTAGAATAGCCGGGAAAATATTCTGCGCAAGAAAGAAGAAGAAGAAGAAAAGAGCACCAAATCAGAAAAAGAGCCAAAGTGGCAGACGGCAAGAAAGGATGAAGAGGTAGGCGGCTTACCATCAACCAGATCTTCGATCTGGCCATATCCAGAGATCAGAGTTTGCCTGGCCTCAGCCCAGCCGGCCGCCTCCGTCTCGTACTCGGCCTGGAGAGCGGCTTCGCGGTCCTGCACAGCCTTCAGTGCCGCCTTGTGGCCTTCCTCCTGGTCGGCCAACTTTTTTGCCAGGCGGTCGCGTTCCTGCACCAAGGCGGCGAGCTCGGCATCCTTGGCACGAAGGGCAGTCTGAGACTCCCCCAGCTGTGCCCTCAGACTAGCGTTGGCCGCTACAAAGACGGCAGAAAAAGAAAGAACAAGTAAGAGGAAGTCGTCAAGGAAGATCCGACCCGACTGCTCAGCAGTCGGCCCGAATCTCGGGGACTACACCCAGTGGGTGCGCTGACGCGCCCCCACATGTGATAAAGAACAAAGCACGTACCTCGGCTCTCAGTAAGGTCGGCGGTCTTCTGAGTCAGCTCCCGAGCCTGGGAGTTGAAGGCGGCCGCTCGAAGGTTGTGGTAGTCCTGCTAGATGGACAGAAGATCGAAGTAAGAACAAGAATAGCAAAGGCAAATCCACCAAGAAGTTCCAAGCCGCCTGCTCAGCAGCCGACTCGGAACTCGAGGACTACACCCAGTGGGTGCGCTGACGCGCCCCAACGGAAGAAATCAAGATCAAGAAGAAGCAAGATGGGAATACTAACCCGGATGGCCGCCCGCGTCGCGAGGAACTCGTCGGTGAACTGCCTCAGCGCCGCAGCTTGGCCCTAGAGCCGGGTCCGGACGTCCTGTGCAACCACGTTCACCACGGCCGTCCCTCCGCCTGGCGTCCACCCCGAGGCAGCACTGGCCGCCTCCGCATCCCGGGCCGATGAGCTGGAGCCCACGGCCGGCTGCGGCTCCGACACGGCCTTCTGTGGTTCCGACGCGGCCTTCCCCGCGCGCCGGCTCGAAGGAATCCGGACCGCCATCTCAGCCCTCGCGGCCGGCTCGCCCCCCGCCGACTGCGCAGGCGGCGGATCTGGCTAGCCGCCTTGAGCCGCACCAGTTGGCGGGGTCGGCACCAGCGCCCTCTCCAGGATGATGACGTCGTCGCTTCCCCCCAGCCCTGGCTGGTCGCCGCTGGCTCCCTCTAGCGAGGGCTCCATGTCCCCAGGCGCCATGACGCGCAGCGGGGTGACCATCAAAACCTCCCCCGCCGCCGCCGCGGCCGCAGCCTCTGCTTGGGCCCTGGCTGCGGCATCGGCGAGTGCCTTCGCCGCCTCCTCCTCCCGTGCCGCCTGGGCGGCGGCCGCCTTCCGTGCCTCCGCCTCCCGCGCCTCTCGCTCCGCCCGCGCCTCCCGCGCGTTCCTTTCTGTCGCCTCCTGAAGGTCGGCATGGGGGTCCACGCGGTGGGTGGTGCTCCCAGAGCCCCTCAGCGACTCAACGACGGAGGCGGCAGCCGCCCGCTCAAGCGACAGCAGAGCTCTGATCGTTGGAGAAAAAGACAAGAGTTCAGGAACCACCAGAGAAAAGAAAGAAAAAGAGTATACGAAAGAAAGTAAACTTACGCCGACACGGTCTGCGGTTGCTTCACCGTCTTGCGGAAGCGAGCTGCCTTCGCGGCCGCCTCCTCCCGCCTGGTGGCTGCCGCCCCGCCCCTGGGTTTCTTCGTCCGGCTACTGAACAAACCCTGGGCGGTGCGACGCTTTTGACCTCCGCCCCGAGCAGGCGGTGCAGCGGAGGAACCCGCGCCGCGTCCAGACGCCGGCTGGCGGCGCGGGGCGACTTTGGCCTCATCATCGTCCGGCCAGTCGTCGAAGGTGACTCCGAACCCGGAGCCGCCTGCTTCGCCGCCGGCTTGGCCACCGCCCGGCTCGATGTTGTCGTCCATACCGGCCGCCCCCAAGTCGGGGTCCTCCAGATCGTGTTCGGTCCGATCGGGGACGAATCGACGCTCCGCGTCTGACCCGCTGGCCGGCCGAAGAAGAGGACTCTGTCGAAAAACGAACCGACTAAGTTAGAGTCGGCCAAGAGGAACTCGGCAACAAAGCAAGGAAAAAGAAAAAGAGACAAGGAGAACATACCGTAGGCGGCGGATTGGCTCGGCTATACGGCTCCTTGCCGAACTGCCACTCTTCGGTGAGCTTACAGTTCGCAAGGTAGTTCACCATATAGGCGACCTCCTCGCGCGGCATCTCCTTGGTGCACATTCGGCTCGGATCGAGCTGGCCGCTCATCTGACAGATCAGATGAGGCCGGCTCTGAAGCGGAAGAACCCGGCGCGTGACGAATGCGGCCAGCAGGTCGGGCCCCGTCAAGCCCTCCGACTGGGTCAGCTCTCGCACTAGGGCGACGGCGGCGGACCCGGCCGGCGTTAGAGTCACGGCCCAGAAGGACCACTGGGGCCGCCTGCCTGCCGGAGGGCCGGCTACGTAAGCCGGCAGGTTGATGTAGTCGCCCCGCGGGGCGATGTTCCGCACGTAGAAGTACGATTTTTGCCATTTCTTCACCGATTGGATCAGCGTGATGACGGGGAAGGGGTTGTCGGCGACCGACCTCCGCGACGCGATGAAGGCGCCAGTCTGAGCCGGCACGCCCTGCATGCGCGTGCCCAGCTTGGACTGGAAGAACTCCCCCCAGAGCTCGAGGGTGGGGAGGACGCCGAGGTAGCCCTCGCACAGGGTGACGAAGGCTGATAGCAGCACCACCGCGTTTGGGGTGAGGTGGTGCTGCTGGAGCTGATAGAAATCGAGCCATGAGCGGAAGAAGGCGCTCACTGGCAGGCCGATGCCGCGCAAGAAGTGCGAGCGGAAGACCACCCGCTCGCCCTCCCACGGCTCCGGCGTAATCTCCCTCGCCGGCGCAAGGCGGACCTCCACCTTGTCCGCGGCCGGTAGTCGCCGAGTGTTGCGGAGGAACTCGACGTGATCTTCGTGGACGTTGGAGCCGTCCCAATCCCCGCCATACTGCTCCGTGGCGGGAGGCATGGCGAAAACTAGCGCAGCGACAGAGGAACGTGCGGTGGAAGAGCGCGGCGGCGAGGCGCTGTTACGAGAAATGGCAAGTGAAGAAGATGGAGGAAGTAGGAGGAGCGTGCGAGGGCCTGTCGCCCTCCACCTCCCCCTACTTATAGTTTCGCAAGGCGAGGCCGAAGAGGCCGGACGTGGGGGGGGGAGACGTGGGATTAACTGCACCCATTCCCCCCACGCCCCGCGATTATTGCGCCCTAAAGGCGAGCCGAAACTTCCGCAAGGAGACGTGCGGGCGGTTTCGGGATACAGAGAATCCGCGCCTGAGCCCGGGCGCGGACGTGGCGGGCCCCCGCCCTGCGGCGACGTCCCGTCACGCGCGTGGGCCGGTAGGCTTTCTGGACAAGGTAGGCCACGTGGTTCGCAGACGGCAAGTGGCCGGCCCGCGGCCCGGTGCACACGCTAGCGAGCTCCCGCCCTCCGACTCCGGAGTTTCCGACCAAGGCCGCACGTCTAACCAAAGCCGGCTCCCAGCTGCCGACTTGGCAAGATAGGAAGCTGATCGAGCTTCTCAACCCCTACTCCACCTCGAAGCTCAATCAGCTTCGGGGACTACTGTCGGAGTAAACGGCCACGGGTAGCCTAACCGACTGCCCCTGGTTCTTCCGAAAAAATTATCAGGCCTTCGGGCCTCCAAGCACTCCACGCATTGGGCCGCCTTCCCTGGCCGGCTACCTCTGAAGCCGACTCCCGGAAGGCGACCCAGCCTCAACGACCTCCCCCCAGGAGAACTACGGGGTGGCCGACTCCAGGGAGCCGCCAAGAAGAGCGCCGACTCCAAGCAGTCGGCCGAGAACACAACCACCAAAGCTACACCCACATAACGGTGACAAGACGGGGTGTGGCCACAGTGCGGCCCACTACCCCCGTGGCCCGAGGCAGGCATGGCCACAGGAGGCCGTACGGGATGACCGTCTCCTGTTCGGCTCGGCACTATAGCCATACCAGGCTCAACGTCATCCACGACCGACTCCTGTATGGCCCGCAGGCGGCGGGCCCCTTCCGCCAGAGAGAGGCGCGGAGGCAGCCCGGCCTCCCCCAGTCGGCCGAGGGCGTAGCCGGTCCCCAGAAGCCGGCTACCCCCTTCCTCGAAGCAGGAGCCCCATTAAGGAGACAAGACGAGGTAAGGCTACAGTGAGAGCCCCCGAGGCGGCCCACTGTAGCCACGCTTACCTCGACAAAGCCCTCGTCATCAGAGGCGAGGCTACAGTAAACAGCCGCTGACAAGACCCTAGGCGGTGGGGCCAGCCTGTGGACCAAGAAGCCGGCAGCCGGCGGGACCCACCAGTCGGCGGGACCCAACAGCCGACGGAGAAGCCGGCAAGCGTAGACACTGATGGCTGGGACCAGTGCCCAGCCGGATTACCATTGTACCCCCGGGGGGTAGGCCTATATAAACCCCCCGGAGCACCCATGCAAAGGGTTAGCTTCTGAGCACAGCGCACACACCATAGCGAGAGAGAAGTGAGAGCTAGCCTTGTTCATCTTCTCCCTTGCACCCAACAGCTCTAGGAGCGATTGTAGCTACCTTTCCTGATCTAGTGATCATGCGGAGACCCTGCAGAGCAGGACTAGGGGTGTTATCTCCTCGGAGAGCCCCGAACCTGGGTAAGATCCGCCGGCGTGCATGTCTTCGCCTCATCCCGTTTCCAGGCACCGGCGACGTCTTATTGGCACCCACAATGATAAGCCATCCGTTGGCATATGTCGCACCAACCACCCGACAAGTAGAAGAATGAGAAGACCCCCTGACCCCCTGACCCCCCAACCCCGACACCCGACCCCGACTCCACCCCGACACCCGACCCCCTAACCCCCTGACCCCGACACGACACCCCGACCCCCCGACCCCGAAACCGCACCCCGACCCCGACACCGACAGGACACCCCGACCCCCAACACGACACCCCCGACACCCCGACCCCGAGACCCCGACCCCGACCCCGACCTCGACCCCGACACCCCGACCCCGAGCCTGACCCGACACCCCGACCCCGACACCGACACGGCACCCCGACCCCGACCCGGCACCCCGACCCGACACCCCGACCCCGAGACCCCGACCCCGACACGGCACCCCGACACCGACACGACACCCCGACCCCCGACACCTCCCGAAAAGGTGTTCTTTGGCCTTCCAGAGGCCGACGGGGTCATATATTTGTGAATTATTAGTTAGGTCATATATTTTTCGATTTTGTTATGAAAAACATCATATATAATTGTGTTGATCGGGTAGTTTTAAATGTGCAGTTGTTTCATCGCTGCGAGGTTTGGTGTTCGACGACCTCGCCGTGCGTTTGACGAGCTCTGCCCCTTCGTTCGTGGGTGAGCACAAATGACATGTCCTCCCCCCCATTAATTATTTGATCTATTCCGATGAAACTTGATAGCTAGCTATATATGTGTCTTGAATCATCAGTATGCGTAACCAATATGTGTCTCCCGTTCGAAAGCGTCATAGTTATAAATATGCATGCATTTGCATATTTATAACCTTGATTCTTTCGAATTGTCCAACGCTATCCATGGACAGCCCGAGTATGTTTAGATTGGGTTCGTTTTCCCATATGCTTTGCTCCGGATCCGACGCATAAATTTCGTCAATGCCTCCCATGTTGTTCTCCGGGTACACATCCTCTCTGTTTATTGCAGAGACGTGTATCAGGAGAACAGCGGGGAGGTGCTGCCGAAATTTTGCGTAGGATCCGGAGCATAGCATGGGAAAATGAACCCAATCTAAACATACTCGGGTGGGATTAGGACCTATCATTACCTATGAGAGTGTAGGTTGCATGGACGTAATAAAATTGACAAAGTAGATCAACTGATGAATATATACATGGTGAATTATATAT
Source organism: Aegilops tauschii subsp. strangulata (assembly GCF_002575655.3). Taxonomy (NCBI): domain Eukaryota; kingdom Viridiplantae; phylum Streptophyta; class Magnoliopsida; order Poales; family Poaceae; genus Aegilops; species Aegilops tauschii. Next base: position 407,135,029 of record NC_053041.3, read on the forward strand.
ATATTTGTTGTGTGTCTAGTAGCTCTGAAAGTCAAGATGAGCGATCGTGCGTGGATGTACACCGGTCACACTGGTCAGAACAAATGGAGCACTGAATGGTTCACAAAAACCAAGGGGTTTGTGCGAGCCGCATTTGCAAATGGACAGAGGAATACCTGGTGCCCCTGTTTACGGTGCGGCAATTGGGAAAAGAGGACAGAGGCTGAAATGGACAAACACCTGCAGAAGAGTGGTTTTACGCCCGATTATACGGTGTGGACATTTCATGGTGAGTCTGCCCAACGTGACCGAGCTGAGGTGGATCGTCGTCGCACCGACGAGCATGGTACCGGGATGGAAAACATGGTGCAAGACTTCGATGATGCTCGGGATTCGGACGAGGTGATGGAGGAATCTGCAAAGGCCTTCAATGAAATGTTGGAGTCTTCAAAACGTCCGCTCCATGAGCACACTGAGCTTTGTCAGTTGGATTCCATCTCACAAGTAATGGCTCTGAAGGCTCAGTTCAACTTGGGCAGAGAATGCTACGATGCAATGATGACAGTATTTGGACGCTTTCTACCCAAATGCCATGTAATGCCAGCAAACCTGTACCAGTCGGACAAAATCCTCCGTGCACTGAAGATGCCCTATGATAAGATACATGCCTATGAGAAAGGATGTGTCTTGTTTAGGCTTGACTATGCGGACTTGAACTATTGTCCCATTTGCAAGTCTTCCAGGTATGTTGTGGTAGACAACGGTATGGGTGAGAAGACACAGACCAAAATCCCCGTTAGTGATCTTCGGTATATGCCAATCGTACCAAGACTTCAACGTCTTTTCATGGTCGAAGAGACGGCCAGACAGATGACATGGCACAAAACGGGCAAAAGAACGGAACTAGATGCAGATGGGAATCTGATGATTGTACACACATCGGATGGTGTTGCGTGGAAAAAGTTTGATGAATTACATGGTGACAAAGCGGCAGATCCGAGGCATCCTCGAGTCGGCATCAGCACAGATGGGTTCAGTGTGTTTGGTATGACGGCAGCCCAATACAGTTGTTGGCCCGTATTTGTCTTTCCACTCAATCTCCCCCCCCCCCCCCCGGACAGATTATGCAAAGAAAGAACATTTTCCTGACGTTGATAATTCCAGGGCCCAACTATCCGGGGAAAAATATGAATGTGTACATGCAGCCGCTTAAGGACGAATTGCAAGAAGCCTGGGATAACGCCTATATCAAACGGAACTTCATAATGCGTGTCTGGTACATGTACTCGACGCATGACTTGCCGGCGTATGCGCTATTCGTTGGCTGGTGTGTGCATGGAAGGTTCCCGTGCCCCACATGCAAGGGAGCTCTTGAGTTTCGTTGGCTTCAGGCCGGTCGCAAGTTTTCTTGCTTCGACATGCATAGACAGTTCCTGAATCCTCGCCATAAGTTCAGGAAAGACAAGAAGAACTTCATTAGAGGTAGAGTTGTCAAAAACTCTGCACCACCTGCATTGACAGGCCAACAGACCCTGGATCAGTTAAACGCTCTCGAGCCAGATCTAGAGCGTCCAGGGTACTTCAAGGGGTATAATTCTAAGCACGCCTGGACTCACAAAACATGCTTATGGGATCTGCCTTACTTCAAAGACCTCCTTTGCCCACACAACATCGACGTGATGCACATTGAGAAGAATATCGCCGAGGCACTTTTTGGTACATTGTTCGGCATAGATGGGAAGTCAAAGGATAATACTAAGGCTAGAGTCGATCTGGAGGCGCTATGTGATAGGCCGTTACAAAACATGAAAGAACTGAAAGGAAAGCAGAACTGGACGAAGCCAAAGGCATGGTTCAATCTTGGAAGGCCAGCTATGAGGGAAATTATCTTGTGGGTGAAAATGCAGTTGATGTTCCCCGATGGGTATGCAACGAATCTATAGAGGGGAGCCAGTCTTGATAAATTGAAGATATTTGGTCTCAAGAGTCATGATTGGCACATATGGATTGAGCGGGTAATGCCGGTGATGTTGCGTGGCTTCATCCCTGAGGTTGAATGGCTAGTACTGGCAAAACTCAGCTATTTCTTCCGTGTTCTTTGTGCGAAAGAACTATCGCCTGGCGTGCTAGAAGAAATGGAAGAGTTGGCGCCGGAGTTGATCTGCAAGTTAGAGAAGATCTTTCCACCGGGCTTCTTTAATCCAATGCAACATTTGATTTTGCATCTCCCGACCGAGGTAAGATTGGGGGGCCCGTGCAAAATCGTTGGTGCTACCCAACTGAGAGGATGCAGAAGACGCTTCGACAAAAATGTAAAAATAAACGTAGAATTGAAGCATCGATGAGGCATTCATCATTGAGGAGGCGGCAAACTTCGTGACAGCACACTACGAAGCCAAAAATCGTCATTTGCATAATCCGAAGCCTCGGTACAATGCTGACGACCCTAAAAAGGGTGGATCCAACCTCAGCCTATTCAAAGGGAATCTCGCACCAGCCAGTGTTTCAAATCCAGTATCTTTGGATAACGAACAATGGCGGACCATTTCGTTGTATATCTTCAACAACCTGATAGAAGTGCGGCCGTACATCGAGTAAGTTCTCGGTACATAGTTTCGCAACTTCTATTTCCTTTGAACTGCTCTTATTCCTGGATATTTCATACAGTCGATACATCGCCTTATTCTCGTATGGAGCGGTGATCCAAAAGGATTCTGTCGAAGAGTATGAGCTTCTCGCAAAGCAAGGAGGCGGCTATCCCGGTTTCATCTCTTGATTCAAACAAACGGTAATTTCTATTAGACTTGTAGGCTAATTTGTAGGCGGCTACCCCGGTTTCATTCGCTAATTTGTGCGTAATGCAACAATCCTTTCATATTAAACTTGTAGGCTAATTCAGAGTCTATGGACACCGAATTGAGACAAGTCGCTAATGGTTTTGACTATAAGGTCCGTTCATTTGACAAATACGACATCAACGGGTATCGCTTTCGTACCTATGGCAAAGAGCTATCTATGGCCGACCGAAAGTCTACAAATTGTTGTGTATCTGCTATCAGCGAAGGAGCTACCGAGTATTATGGGAGAGTTGAAGCAATTTATGAACTTCTATTCTATGGTGAAAACCCACCGAATGTCGTAGTCTTCAAATGTTATTGGTTTCAGCCGAAGGAGACTAGAAGGACTCATGAACATATAGGGCTAGTTGAAATCAACCAAAGCACCCATTTAGATGTTCCTGATGTCTATATTACGGCTCAACAGGCGACCCAAGTATTCTATCTACCGTGGGCCTGCCAAACTAATCCAAATCTGAAAGGTTGGGATGTCGTTTATGAAGTGCCGCCACGTGCTAGACTATCTCCCCCAAAGGAAGAGGATTATGAACCTCACATTAACCCAGACACATATGAAGGAGAATTCTTCCAAGAGACACGTCTTTCCAAAAAGCGTTTCAAGAACCGCTATACTTTACCCCAAAACATTGAAGTAGACAGCGACAGTGAATCCGACATCACCCCAGAGGAGGAACAAGAAGAGCCGGAACAAGAAGAGGTTACTGCTGCGGATGACCTGTCATTGCTTGACCGATTACGTCAAGGTGGCCTTCCACATGTTGATGCCACTGAACCCTATGAGCCCGTCATTGATTATAGTGATGATGATGATTATGCATTTATTGATGATACTGATCGAGCTTATTAGTAGTGTCAGGTATTAAATTTTTTTATGTTGTACTTGATGATGATACACTTAAGTGATACACATATTATTATTCATGTCGGTCTTTTTTTATGTTGTACTAATTTCGTTTACTGTTTGTCATGGCAGGTGTTGAAAGATGGTGGGCGCTGGTCGGGAGCGCGCCAAGGCCCTTCTTCGTCGGCGCGTGGTCTGAGGTCTTCCATTCCAGACGCACCTCTCCGCCGAGCGTTGCTGGACAGTATGGCCACACCGCCGGGCCCTTCTTCGTCGACCGCGGTGCCCAGCAGGGGACGAGGTAGGAAGAGAGGAGGTGGGGCATGTGGTCGCGGGAGAGGAGGTAGGGTGACTGCTACGGCGCCTTCCTCGCCGCCACCCCCAGCTGTTTCACCCGAGCACGTGACTGCTAGGGTGGACTCGTCCGAGGAGGAGGCTACACAGACTTCGGTCCACGAGCCTCCGGTCCACAGGTCTTGGGCCCACGAGCCTCGGGTCGACTGGCCTTCGGCCCACGAGACCCCGGAGGAGCACACGTCCGGATGGGGTACCTGGCCGGATCAGCCCGAGGAGCCGAGTGGCCATGCTGATGATGGCGGGGAGCCGACTGATCTTGAGGAGGAGGGGGGCACCGTCTACCAGCGTGGTGCTACACGGCTCCCGTCCGTGCCGGTGACCCGCGAGCAGAGGTGGTTGATTTTCCCTGATGGGGAGAGGTACGTAAGTGCATTTAATATTTTTGTACCTTGTGCATTCACGTTTTTTCAAATAACTAATGCGTTGGCCTTGTCATGCTGCAGGGGTTGGGACCACCATCATAGTGTCCGCCGGCCCAACTCCGTCCTTGGAGTTCTTTGCCGGCAAAACTTCCCGAGGTTTGTCACGTTGCCTGGTGAGGGTCGGCTTCCAGAGCTTGGATTGAGCTGGGAGCACTACGTGGCTGCCCCGGCCCCGCCGGATGAGATTATCGACGGTGTCGTGTGCGACACGAGGGCAGACATGGTGATCAGAAAGTTCTGGGTAATTTCTCCTTTACACATTTAAAAATCTTCAACTAGCTAGTTATTAATTGTACTAATCAATATTGTCTCATTTGATTGCAGACATTCTACAGGTGTGAGGAGGGATACGAGGAGGACGCGGCACATGTTATCGAGAACGTCTGCAAGCGCCTACTCCAGAACTTACGGCACGAGGCTCGGGTGCAGGCTGTTCGAGACTACTACGCCTTGCGTGGTATCAAGAAGACCAAGCCGGCGTGCCGCGATAATTTCCTAAGTAAGGAGCAGTACATGAAGGTAATTCTTAAGGCCTTCTACTTAAGTTCCTTCATTTAGTAATTCTTAGCCGTAGCGCTCAAGTTTCTATTTGCTAACTTAGGCGCCTCCGAGATGGTGTGCGGATCGGATGGATTGTTGGGAGGTGTTGGTCGATGAGTGGTGCTCAAAAGAATGGCTAGCCCTCCACAACGAGGCCAAGGACAAACGTGCCCAAATGGAAGGTGTGCCACACCATCAAGGCAGCTCCAACTTATATCAGTTCGGGCGCAACTGGGTATGTGGTTTGCTTCATGATTGCAATTCATTCATCATGCTAGCCTGAGCCCTTTAATTACTAATTTTCATTGTTTCTCTCTTTCAGGCACGCTACAATAAGGCGGATAAGGTGCCAGAGGTGTACGACCTGTATGCCATGGCCCACACTGCCTCTTTCAAGAAAGTCAAGGCTTTCTCTCAGTCTGACCTCGATGATGCAAACAACTTCACCAACATCTCCTCCCACAACAAGCTCGTGAGATATAGAGATGAGGGGAAGGCGAGGAAAGGGGAGGACTTTAACCCGAGCCAGGGTCCCATTGATCCAGAGCTGGTGATGATATCTGGTGGCGGGAGGTCCCATGGCTCCATAGCCATTGGAGATGGACTTATCCGTTGTCCTAGCACTCTCCCGGAGATCAAGGCGCGCCAGTCGAGCTCCGCTCCTGAGATAAGGCCTCGTGAACGGCCAGTGCAACTCGCCATCAATGTTAGTGATACGTACTCAGTTATCTTTCTCCATTACATTGTGTGCGCTTCCATCAATGATTACAAATGGTCATGTGAGTGGTGTTGCAGGCTGCTATACAGAGTGAGAGAGATAGAACGGAGAAACTTCTGGCGGAGGCGGCGGAGAGGCAGCGGGAGTTGGAGGAGAGGACGACAAAGATGATGGAGGAGGAGAGGGCACGGAATGACATGCAGGCAAGGGCCATGTACGAGCTCTTTGTGGTAAGTTTCTTCTGCAGATTAGCCAAAACATTCATGTAGTGTTTGTCTCATTACTAACTAGTATGACTGAGTCGTCAAAACCAAATGTGCAGTCTGTGTGTGAGAAGACAGGTCAGACCGCTCCGCCGATGCCAGTGATTGCTCCTGGGACCACGGTGAGTTTTATTTGAATGGACATTACTTGCTAGTCTTAACATTTGAGTGTCATCATGCTAACAAGACATTGGAAATGATCTTTGGTGCAGCATAACTCCAGACAAGCATCGCACTATCCTTCTCCAGCTACCGACACGAGCCACCCCGCTCCTACACCTCCTGGATCTTGGTAAGTTTATCTAGTGTTTTGCTTAACACATGCATAAAGACCTAGACTTAGCTTTATTTCCTCCAATGCTTACCATAATGACCTAGACTTAGCTTCTTCTCCTCCAAAATGACTTAATAAGCTTACTGACCTCCAAAACCATCCATTTTACCTAAGTTAGCTCTAAAACGATCTGTACTTAGCTTACTTATGTCAAAAATTGCATAATTAGCTTAGTTAGCTCATAGACGATCCATTTTACCTAATTTAGCTCTAAAATGACCCATTTTACCTAGGTTAGCTTATAAATGATCCAGTTCATCCAAGTTAGCTCAAAAATGACCCATTTTACCTAGATTAGCTCCTAAATGATCCATTTACCTACGTTAGCTTTAAAATGACCCATTTCACCTAGGTTAACTCCAAAATGAACCATCTTACCTAGGTTATCTCATAAACGATCCATTTCAACTAATTTAGCTCATAAACGATCCATTTCACCAAGTTAGCTAAAAAACGATCCATTTCACCTAAATTAGCTCTTAAATGATCCATTTCACCTAAGTTAGCTCAAAAAGATCCATTTCAACTAAATTAGCTCATAAATGATCCATTTCACCTAAGTTAGCTCAAAAACGATCCATTTCAACTAAGTTAGCTCATAAATTATCCATTTCACCTAAGTTAGCTAAAAACGATCCATTTCACCTTAGTTACCTCAAAACGATCCATTTGACCTTAGTTAGCTCATAAACGACCCATTTCAACTAAGTTAGCTCATAAATGATCCATTTCACCTTAGCTAGCTCATAAACGACCCATTTCAACTTAGTTAGCTCATATATGATCCATTTCACGTAAGTTAGCTCATAAATGACATACTCTTCTTGTTCTAGTCTTCTTCTTGTTCTACTCTTCTTGTTCTAGTCACCTATTTCTAACTTTCTTATTTTGCCATTTTGCAGATTTCATTCACTTCATGGAAGCTACTCTTCTTGTTCTAGTCTTTCTGTTTATGTATGGATGAAACTTTGTTTATGTATGAAGGCTCTTTGTGATATGAATGGAACTTTGTTTATGTATGAAGGAACTTTGTTTATGTATGAAGGAACTTTGTTTATGGATGGAACTTTGTTTATGTATGAAGGAACTTTGTTTATGGATGGAATTTTGTGATATGAATGCCTGTGAAATATATCTATACATGTCATATATATTTGGAGTGAAAATTGTTGGATTTAATAAAAAACAGAAAAAAGAGCCAATATGCATGCTCTTTGTCGTCTGCCACCTACGGCGACGGGCTCTTTGCCGTCTGCCGCGGACGGCAAAGAAGCCACATGGCATCCAGCTGTGCTTCCTGGGAGCTGACCCATTTGGTCAGTTTGCCTACAGTGGCAGACGGCAAAGGCTTGAGGCTCTTTGCCGTCAGCGGCGGACGGCAAACGCCTGCCATGTAGTGGCGTGTAGATGACATCATACGGCGGACGACAAAGGCACTAGAAAGTTTGCCGTCAGCGGCGGACGCCAAAGGCCTGCCGTTAGCCACTTAACGGACTGAGAGCACAATTATTGCCGTCCGCTCTCTTTGCCGTCCGCGGCAGACGGCAAAGGGCCTTTGCCGTCAGCCGCCAGGAAGCAGACGGCAAAGTAGCTGTTTACCGTAGCCTACTTTGCCGGAGCCTTTTGCCGTCCGCGGCTGACGGCAAAGGTCTTTGCCGTCCGCCGTTCATGCCTTTGCCGTCCGCCGTGGCAGACGGCAAAATAGCTGATTCCTGTAGTGTCACTTGGAAATTTTTCCTTAGTATTTCCTCGACCCCCTTTAACAGTACGGTGTTTCCTATGACTCAAGAAAGAGAAAATAAAACTACAAAAACAAAATTCTTCAAGCTTCATGTTCCTCTATGAATACCAAGTCTTCAGGGTTACACCAATTTCTTCACTTTCAAAGTCTTCAGAAATCCAAAGTCTTCAGTCGAAGAACTTCATTTTTAGGGGTCGACTTTCTCTATAAATATCAAACTCCTCATAGACTTATAGACCTGTGTACACTCATAAACATATTAGTCCCTTAACCTATAAGTCTTCAATACACCAAAATCACTAAGGGGCACTAGATGCACTTACACTTATGAAAAGAGCAAAACCATGGTGACAAAGAAAATACATTGATGTTGTAGTTTTGAGGAAGCCTCGCAGCAACAAACTTCTGGATGTGATCCATGCTCCCAAAAACACTATCTTCTGCGCACCTCAAGAACTCATCTATGAGCTGTTTGTTGTAAAAAAATGTACATGATAAACTCAGTTAGCAAAAAGATCAACAAAGTTCAAAAAGAGGGAATGCATGAGCAACTGCCTCCCTAACTTAGGGCAATACCAACACTATTGATGGCAACTGCAGTTATGGGCATCACAAAAACCTACAACACCTACAGCAACCCCCCGATAAAATTGAGCAACTACAAAAACTATAAATTATTGGCAACTGTTGCTTAAAAAAACTCATGTAATTGGACATGTATGACTACTTGGAGACAAAATGATGAAGATTACCATATAAATTTCCATGCAAAAAAAACTGTCATGAAACTAGCTTCAAAAAGCACTAGCTCCTAAAATTAGGCAACACAATCCCTATAGGTGGGCAACTGCATAAAAAATCATGCAACTACAAAAAAATTCTGTTCACACAGTAAAGTAACACTTTCTCGCAACTTTCCATAGACACCCTTCCTAATCCCGTCCTTCTTAATTACTGCTTTGATCAGACCTTCATTCCATGCTTTGACCCTTGGAAGAACAGTTGTCGTCCTCTCATCCACATAATCCTTATGGACTGTCATGTAGTCCACATCAAGCGAGTCAAGGTATATGAGCCGTTTTCAAAAAATAGAGAACACATGTCAGTTGCGAAAAAACCTATCCAACTTCAGCATGTAACATATAACGCGAAGTGAAACCGAAAAAAGAAGGGGGGAATATAGTATATAGTATTCTTCTTATCTCCAAAACCCATGAAAGCAAGCCTAAGTTGGTCGACGACAAACTAGCAAACATTTGAATTCACAACCTCACGTGGATTCAACGCAGCTGAGTATGCGCGCGGTAACACCTTCAAGCTGGTCGTCGGTGCAAGAAAACAGCTATAAACAACAACCAGCCAGGCACTTAAGAACTTGTCGTCCGCAACAACTCCCATATCATTTATCATTTTGCACCACTCGGTCACTGATGGCGCGGGCCCTGTCGGGATGTCAAACTTCTCATTGAACAACCTAACTACGTCTGGCTCCACTTCATACGCAACCTTCCTCTGCCCCCTTGGCAAACCCCAGATTCTTTCTATGCTTGCTGCATCAACTGGGATCTTCCCCCTATCTGGGATAACAAGTTGCGACAACTCTCGATCATAACACTTCATCACACACTTCACAAGATCTCCTTTCATTGTTCTTGTCCAGATATCAAGCACACCCCCAAAGCATATATCACCAATGGAATCCTTTTGTGTATCATCGAGGCGACTGTTTGGGACAAAAAGTCTTGAAGGTGATGCGCTGTTCCTTGGTGGTGGCCCACTGCTACCAATCTGCATACAAATTAAATTGAGCAACCCACTATATTAAGCTGAGCAACTCATTGTACTAAACTAAGCAAACCACACCATAATTAAAAAAAGCAAAGTTGTGTTTGCTAAAAAACTGAGCAACTAGATCTACATTGAACTGCAACTGCTAGTACTAAACTAGGCAACTGCTACATTGCTATTCTGCTGCTTATCAAATGATAGGACTGCATATACAAAAGAAGATGACATGCTGACTTGAGCATTACATATTTCAAGGATGCCTCCCTTCTTTCAAGTTTTTCATATAAAAAATACCTCGTCCGCAAATTTCTTCGCACGTTTCAGATTTCTCCCTCCTTCATCACGAGGGGCGGAATCGGTGCCCCGTTTCCCCGCCCGACCACCCCGGGCAGAATTGGTGGCCCGTTTCCCTGCCCGACCACCATGTACAGGATCCTGATTCGCCCGCCCGCACTTGCGTCCAACATTACTCCTTGCTGATTGAGCTGCCACTTCTTCTCCCTCATTTTCACCATCAGTTCTACCCACAGGCCTATTGCTTTTTGGAGCCATTCTGTACAAGAAAACACAACAAAAAAAACCATGTTAACGAAAAAAGATACAAAGCCCTATAACTCAACTGCTCAATGATACTACTTGCATTTGGAGCTAACATCACTGTCATTTGGAGATGAACAAACTCCATTTATTCCTACCCAGAGATAACTCAACTACTGAATTGCTAGTGCTTGCAAAGGCAATTGGGTATTGAAAACTATGCAACTACTCATTATTTTGTGGCAACTAAAAATAAATGACATAAAACAAGCACATAAAAAACTACTCATCACAAAAAAGTCACATATTCATCTTCATCACATTAGCTAAAAAGATCAAAAACACTCAGGCTTTGCCGCTTATTCATGAGAGATATCTCATCTCCTATTCATAGTTGCAATGAAAGACCGCAACTCGATGGTGGATATAGGCAACGTCATGTTTCATACAGTAAATTTAAAGAACACTACAAAAAGGATAACAACTTGGTGCTGCAAATCTAGGCAATAACTAAAATCAACCAATCACAAAAACCATTTCCCCAAAAAAACAGTGTGATACTTTAATGTTGAACACGAGGCAACTAATGCCCCTAATTAGTGCAACTGTCGATCACCCCTCCATGAACTGCCCAAGTCAGATGCATCCCCTGACCCTCCCCTCGCAAATTTCTAGGAAATATCTAAGCAACTAGCATCAAATTTATGAACAACTCCCAAGTCAGATGCATCCCCTGACCCTCCCCTCGCAAAATTTGCAGCAAAAACTAAGCAACTAGCATCAAATTTATGAGCAACTGCCATCAAAATTATCAGCAACTGCCCCCAGTCAGATGCATCCCCTTACCCTGCCCCTCCATCTCGCAAATTACAGGAAAAAACTAAGCAACTGCCATCGAAATTATGAGCAACTGCGTCCTGAGAAGTAAGCAACATAAAAAAAGAATCCTATGCCCCAGTCATAGGATTCGGTCGCGTGTATCCCCTTACAGCGACTCAAGCCCGCCTACCCCCAGCACAAACCCAACCCCACCCCCTCCCCCCGCCATAGCAACGCCACGCCCTTCCAATCATTGACGACGCGTAGCTCAAGGACGCCATGGACAACCTCGTGCCCGCCTCCTCACCGAAACCCTAACTCCATGGAGCGCAACAGGGGAGCGGAGCGAGAAATAGGAGGGAATAGGTGCCGGGTTTACCTCCTCCTGCAGCCGGCGACTCACGGCGCTCGCGGACGGCCTCCCGCACCGGCGACTCCGCGCCGGATCCACCACCGCAGCACCCCGCCTCGTCGCGCCGTTGCTAGGGGAGAGGAAGGGAGAGGGAGAGGAGTTCGAATGAAATCTGCAGGTGCGGGCGGGCGGTTTCGAACAAGACGAGCGAGGGGTGCGGGCAGTTTTCGCCTGGAATAAAGGTGCCGGGCCCACCACGTGCCGCACGCCTCGCGCAATCCCGTAACGGTACCTGGTCAGGACGCATCGCGCGCGGGAAGATCGCCACACCACATCGGACGACTGGAGTGCGTGCGCTCGCGCCAGCGAACGAGCGCAGCTGCACGAGTCAGACTTTAGGTTAAAAAGTAAGTAAATTTATGGCTCCAAAAGGCTAACAATAAGTCTATTTTATCCATATTTTGTATTTTGTCTGTAAATCATAGATGAAAACATCTATAAGAACGTATATTCTACACAGCTAAACATGTTTGTATACTGGTTTCTCATAATTTTTGTTGTTATTTCGAATATTACTTTGCTTTTCTCTACCAATGCCTACTTCACCGAGGGCAGCGAGGGGTAGCTGGTTTGGGAGGTGATAAAAGCATCATTGAGCAACACATGGGCTTGGCTCGTTCCATCTACATGAGAAACAAAACATGATTACTTAGAGAATATCAGGTGATACCATCACTTCGATGCTCCAATCATACCAAATCAAAAAATTCAAATTTAAACGATTCAAAAATTCTGAGAAAATTTGTGAATGTTCACAACACATTTGTGTAGAAACCCTAAAAATTTTGTATCTAAATTCAAATTACACATAGAGAAAAAAATACAAATTCAGTATGAATAGTGTCAATAGAGAAAAAAAAAACGCGAATAGTGTGAAAAACACTACTATTCACATTGGATTTGTCTTGTTTGTTTCTCAATGTGTATATCTTATTTGGATATGAATTTTTAGGGGTTGTAGACACATACGTTATGAACATCCAGGATTTTTTCGGAATTTTTTTAGACATTTAAATTTGAAATTTTTGAATTAGTATCATGGGAGCATCTAAGTGTTGGTATCACCTGGTATTTTCCCGTGCTTACTCTCCTACATGTCCGCCGCTACGAGCCCTCCTCCAAAGATTCATCTAAGCCATAAATCTATCTGCAATCGTTTCTGGGGGAGCTGAGACCCTTTCAAAAGCCATGTTGTTCCTTTCATGCCTAATGAAACGAATGCACACTGCAATAGGCGACTAGATCTCTACACACGGGACGCGCGGCACGGTGACCACTACTTGCGGCCACCAACCAGTTATGTCGGCCAACTGCATGGGCATGAAGTGATGCAGTCGATAGGGTAATAGGAGTGAGTAGCCGACTTGGCGGGAGAGTGTGAAGCCCATCATCATGTGTAGCAGGTCTTCGTTGGTCTAGTCACAAAGTCAGCGGCGTGGAGGACATGACAGGCGAAGTGGCCCGCCCTCTGAATTCGCCCCTTTAGGATGAGACACATGAATACCTTGATGTCGAGAGGGGCCTTCAGACGCAACATGGGCAAGCTCATTTCCGAGGGAAAAGACGAGGTGAACTGACAGAGCAGACAAATGGGCCTGGGCTATTTGAATATTCCATACGTTATCCTCGGGAGGTTGCTCTCTGTTATAAATTTCAATAGTCTCTCAGCATTTTTGGAACCACTTGATATTAAACCCTTTTTTAATATGGTAATGATTAAATGCTTATACATTGATTTTTCATTAAATATATATGACCATACGTGACTTTGTAAAAATGGCAAATGACTTTCTTTAGCACAAGCTAGTACAGAAAGTGAGAGAACTTGTAATGCATAAATATTATTTTTGTGACGTCTCATAAATGTCATTAGTGGTGGACCAAAAGCTCGTAGCTCACGAGTTCAATAATCACGTGGTAGCTTGACTCACCCGTCATCAAGCTCATAGACTGCTTTTTAGTAAGCAAAGTCGAGTTTTGAGGAAACCATACACGACGAAGCAGGAGCCTCTCGTCCCCCGCGTCGCCCTCCCTGGCGACACAGGGAAACCCTAGATCGAGCCGTCCCACCCCCTCTTCTACTTCCCCCGGCTCGCCGCCACCGGAGGAACGGCCAGTGAAGTCCGCGCCGGCTCCAGGAAGGTGGCGGCGGGGCCCTTTTGTTCGATCTGCTAGCGAGGCGCGCGGTGGGAGGTTGCAGTGGCGACGGCGTGGAGCAGGGCCAAGGCGGCACGAGGCACGTGGCGGCCGGTGGGAGGTTGCAGCGGCGAGGCGTGGGGCAGGGCCATGGCGGCGCGAGGCACGCGGCGGCCGGTGGGTGGCTGCAGCGGCGAGGCCTGGGGCTGGGCCATGGCGGCGCGAGGCTCGCGTGATCGCGAGGTGGCCCTTGGCGGCGAGAGGCTGCAGCTAGCGCGTGGTGCACGGGAAAGTGCGCAGATGACGTCCCAAGCGCGGATCTGTTGGGTGTCTGCCTTGCGGGCTCCTGGGTCTGCGGTGGCACGGGATCCGCGTGGCAAGAGGCGCCAGGAGCTCGTGGTGGGTTCACGCGGCGCGTCGCGCATGGAGGTTTCCGTCGGGGCTGTGAGGGACTCGCACTAGCTGGCCTGATCTGGGTTCTGGCGGGCCTGCGACCAGTTCTCGCAGCCTGGCGGCGTCTGGTCCTAGATGGTGGAGGCGGTAGTGGTGGAGACTGGTGGGTTCCTTCCTTCGAGCGTGTTCACACCCGGCTCCTAGAGCAAGGGTGCCGTCAAGCTTGCTGCATGCTGGTGCATGACGAGGCTCGGGCAAACCAGATCCAGCACATGTCTGGTCCTTGCGCGTGGCGATGCGAGCCCGTTAGTTTTTGGCCTGGTTTTTGCTCAGTTCCAGCGCGCGGCGGCGCGGGTCGGTGTGTTTGGTTCTACCTTTGTTTTCCTGTTGCACTGCGGTGCGATCTCTCGCCTAGATCTGTGCATGGAGGCAGAGGATGGCCAGATTCGACTTGGTTCGCCGAGGTCCTGCGTGCAGCGGCGAGGACCGGTGAGGGTGGCATGAGCTCGTTTGTTTCTGCGTGCGGCGGTGACAATCTTCGTGTTTGAGAGTGTGCTTCATCTTGTTTTGCCCAGTGGCGCTTGGTTGGTCTCACATCCTGGATGGTTGGTAGAAGACTCAGCCCTGGATGAAAATCCTGCATTGACTTTGTCGATGGCGATGGTAACGGCATCTACGAATGTCATTTTCTTCCTTGGAAGTATCGCTATAGAGCTCGTTGTTCTTCCTAGCCCATGGCTTGGGTCACTGGGTGACCTAAGATCTGGCTTTGTCAGATCGGGTGACGATGATGTCCTCGATATCACTTCTGCCTTGGAGGCGTCATCTTGGAGACCTTGACAATGGATTTCAATGGTATGCACGGTTGCTGGTGGAGCTTAGGTTTGTGCTAGTGCCAACACGATCTTTTTCTTTCTTTTCTTTTTGCACTAGCTTTTTTGCTGTGCTTTCCTTCTTTGGAGGGGATCTTGTAATACCTTCTTCTGATCAATGAATTTGACAGTTCTCCTGCCGACATAAAAAAAACAAAGTAAACAAAGTCAATCACTAGTTCTAGCCATTAAGCTAAAGAGCTTAACGAACATCTAGCGAATTCCATGAGCAGTTCTCCAACACAACACAAGATTAAAAAAAACTTAAGTGACACTTTCATGGCATCTCAACGCAACAATCCAATCAATAATGTAGCCCATAGTTAGCTGTAATTAGAGCACATCCTTGTAAAAATTAAAGCCGCACACTTTTCCGGTTGGTCATAATACCTCGTGACAGAAAAAGAAAGTAACATCTGTTAGCAAACGCTCACAAGAACAATAAACTTCAAATGAACAGAGCCAAGCAGGGTTTTTGCTCGTTAAGCTTACCGAGCTTAAAGAGCATGAGCTCATTAGTCCACCCCTACATGTCATAAATGGTTATATTATTTAGGAAAGTTTACAGGGATAAGTTGCAATCAAGCATTCTCATGCATGAATCCCCTTTCATATTCTTTTTGGAATCTAAAGTTTTGTTTCTGTCATGACTCAGAAATTAAGTTCATCAATACCAAGTGTAGCATCTTTCCGGTCACCACTTTAAGTAAACAAGCCTTAACGAGTCGACAAATTTGAAGTAGATGACTTTAAGTTAGACGTTACTATTCATTGTTGATTTTTTTTTCATAGTGACATCTACTAAGTGTCGAACCGTAGCATCACTATTCATTTTCCAATTTGTTTTTTATAGCTAATAAATAAATGTATGTTCCGCAAAAAATATTTAAAAAAATGTATGTTTAAATTCAAAATTACACATATGTTGATAGAATGTCGCCCTCTTAACATACTTTATTTATTTTTAATAACTTTCAAATATGGTTGATGGTTCCACAAAGTTTCTATGTAATTTGGCTTCCCGGGATATTTGTCGGTATATATAAGTGGAGTTACTCCAATAGATCCATGATTTATCATGTACCTTACGGACCACAAGATATGTAGTTTATTATCACCTACATTACGCGTGTTCGGTACAAGTCCAATTAGGACATGCAGAATGGTCCTATTTTAGGAGTGTCTTAGAATCAATGCTGAGATAGAGAAGAGAGCAATCATAAGAACATTTTTGCCTTCTCTTAATTAAAAGAGAAACTTTTACTAACAATTGTGTGACCACATATTTACGGACATCTAATTATTAGAGATAAGGTTAATGGCCGCCACCCAGGGCGACGCCAGGGAGACCTAATTCCTCGCGCCGCCAGCCTTCCCGCGAGGCAGATCGCTGCCGCCGGCACTGGCCACGGTGGTGGCGGCGCCCGATGCCTAAAGGGCTAGGGCAGGGGGGAAGCGACGGATCTCCCATCAGGCGGCTGGGGCGCCTCGTGCGGGGTCTTCGCGCGGCAGCCACGGCGGCGTCCTGGCTGTGTGACAGCAGCCGGCGAACCCAGGGCTGGCGAGGTCCTCTGGTGGGATTCTCCGCTATGCGATGGGCGGCCGTGGCCGTGGATCTGGCGTCCCGGCCAGATCCGTCGTGGTTCGGCTATGGCCGGCCGGCGGCGCGTGATGGGGCCGAGGTGGGGCGGCCGGAGGTCCTCAACCGGCTTTCCGACGGCACCATACGTCTTTATGGTGAGGTTCCGCTCGGTTCTAGCCAGCCGCGAGATCGGGCGACGTGGCTTCCGCTGAAAATCGCGCCTGACTGTGGTCTTGGCGGACGAGGGCGGTGTCTCGGACGTCGTTCCCTTCTTGAGGCATCGTCGTTGCAGGTCACGTCAACCTGATCGGGGAGTTCCGGGGGAAACCCTAGATCTGGGTCTACTGGATCGGACGATGACGGCGCCTTCGGTGTCGTTCCCCCTCCTGGGGGCATCGTTTTGGAGCAAGTGCTGGTTGGAGGGGACAAGAGGAGGAGCGGTGATTTATCTTGCCCATTGATGACGGCGGATCTCGGCGGCGTGGCGCAGTGGAGACTCGGCGTCAGATGCGCGGAGATGGACTCGCGCAGGAGGGTGTCGCTATCTGGCGTCGTGGTGGTGTCGGCGACAGCTAGACCGGGCAAGGTAGATGCAGCAGTACAACTCTGAAGATGGATTGGTGGCAGGTGACTGCGGCGGCCTCATACCCGGCAGGCGTCCTGGTTGAGGAGCACGCCGGACTGGTGGGTGCCCATACCCGGCAGGCGTCCTGATTGGGATCTCAGGTCTTAAATGTTAGGTTTGGCTGCGAGATCTGTTTGGTATTAGGCTCAGACTATCAGCGTCCCTTCATCAACTAGATAGGAATAGCGACAGATGTTGCTGAGACGCTGACTTTAGTCTTACTGTTGTATGACTTTGTAAGGTCTTGTATTAATAATTAATAAAAATGGCTGTATGCATCGTCCAGATGCAGAGGCCGGGGTCTTCCTACTTTTCTAAAAAAAATTGATAAGGTTAAAAAATTAACTCATTATATATCACCTTTTATTATCTTTCTAAAATTATATGAATATACACATCCTATGAATTGCAGTGGACAGACCGCCGCGAGGCATGATCCACTTTGCCTCGCGTTACACCTGGGTCTGTAGAAAACACTAGTCATCCCGCAAAAATATCACCTACTCCATGTTTAATTACTATATATAGCCCTTTCCATGACAGCTTTTCTTGATTAATTACAGTTTATATATCCGTACGATGTTTGGCCTTTTTATAAGAAATGACAGGACACAACGTTGTCATATTCACACATAGTAGTAACATGCTTTAGGTACCTGGTTAAATTATTAGCTCCCGCCTACATGCACTTGCAACACGCGCATGTAAAAAAAAGTCGGCATCGTCGTCGACCGCGTGTTGTTGGCCTCGGATCCATCGAGGACCGACATCGGGTGGCTCTCCGTCGGTGGTGAGTCCAGGAAGCTCGTCGAAGGTGGTTTAGAGCATGTACATTCGGGTGTCACAAACCCGCTTTCATATGTTTGGGTGGGTCGATAATTTCATTCAGATGGGTCCCTCAGACGGCTTTCAAACTCCCTCAGACGGCCTTCATATCCGGTCCAAATATGGGGCGGATATGGGGACATCCAGGCGCGCCCGAGCACGCCCGCCACATCGGATCCGGGCTACGCTAGTCTACCCGACCCCATATAAATTCCTCCCCATTCGTTCGCAGGACCAAACCATTGCCACTTCACTCCCCTCTCCCTTCACTTCCCTCCGCCACCCAAGCTCGTCTCCGACTCCTTCCAGGAGTCTCCGGTATGGCTGGCAGCGGATCCGAATCCTTCACCTTCAGACCCGTCGACCCCGAGCTCATCCCACGCGGCCCCTAGGAGGAGATGGCCATCCGGCTTGCGCTCGTCGCGCACAAGAGGAGGCCCGTGCACGGCTGCGCTCGGACTCCATCCGTCGGAATCCATTGTGTCCGCTCAAATGACGCATGGATCCGGCGCTAGGCCAGCCGTAGCTGCCTCGCCGGAGGCCGTGTGGTCCGTCTGGCGTCTGAACATGCTGACGGACGCGCAACCCCTTCGTTGGCGCGCCGATATTCGGACGCACCATCGTCCCACGAGGCCATGGCACGACGTGCCCGCCGTGCAAGGCACCGGGCAAGGGAGGCGGGCGGCGGCCCTCGCGGCGGACGTCGGCGAGGCGGAGTCTCATTATCCTGCGCCCCGTATGGGGCATCTGTCCGGGCGACGCAACTGCATCGTGGTGGACGTCGGTGGCTCGTCCCTGGACGAATCCGTCATCGATCTAACGTCCACCAGTACCCAACGGGTTCCGGGCTCCGACGAGGAAGAGTAGAGCATGGGAGACGGTGGCGCATTGAGTCCCGTGAGTCGGCTCGTGTCCCATGCCCTACTCTACCTTGCCGGTGACTGGACCAACATTCCGAGGAGCGCAGCCGGCCGCCGGACATGGCTAGGGCGGAGCCGGGCGAGCGGGGAGCGGCACCGTGCGAGCTCCGTTTAGATTAGGTTTCACGTTGCATGTAATAATATGGATTTGAGATTTCTAATTTAAGATATTCGGACGTCGAATGCATTTTTTGAGGTGTGCCATCCACGGGCGTTTGAAGGGTCGAATTTGCCAAGTCCGGCTGTAGATGCTCTTATGCTCTGGTACCAGGTAAGTTGCACCCAGCTCCCTGCTCCTTCAGTTAGTAAGTTGAGAATCACATAAAAAAATTGTTCTGACAGTTCATTCATAATAGACTCCTTGGCGGGTGTTGCAGGGATTTCGAGGCAATGTACATAATTTGAAGATTTTAGTTTAGGCAAGGTAAATTCTCAATCGGCTCACAAAGCTCAATTAGGCAATTGGCATGAGGCGGCCATGGCACTTTGCAGTTATTCTAAGGAACTTTGTTGCATTTTCTATCTTCTGAGAGAATTTTCTGCAAATGTTCTTGGACTCATATCTTCTTTCGTCCTTTCAGAGTGATTCCATGCGTGTGCATTGTACCACAACTTGTGATGAATGAATCATTGGATATTCTAAGAAAAAAAAGGTAAGCGTGGAAAATTTAGAGTGGAATTTCACAAAATTAAGGTTTATCCAGGTTAGGGCCCCCTCTTTTAGAGGTAACATCCTACTCGTTACTTGGATGTTTTATCTTTTTTTTTTAGCTGAGTGTATAGTATATCTGATCTAGCTTGTAGAGTTTTGTGTATGTGTTCATCTGTCCATCCCTCCCGCCGTCCTCACCTTACATACTACGATGAGGATGTGGAGTTATAGGGGTTGGTAAGAGCCACGGTGGAATAACCAGCCTTAATGACTGTCATTACTCGTGCAATTAGCTCCAACTCGTCACAATGTCGATGTAAGGGTGCCGCCGGTAATGTCTGTTGATTGACCACATTTGGTATGATCAGGTGGACGATGTGATATTCAGCCGGATGGTCTTTGCGGTCCATCCAGCTGAATGGTCCTACCCCCGGGTTTCCCTTCATCAGTAGCCCCGGGCCCTTCAAGCTCTCAAGGATGGCGCAGATTCATAGGATGAGGAGAGCTCTCGTGTGAGAAATTAATTGTGACCATCATTGGGCCACCTAAGGAAAGGCCTTGGCGGACTCGATCAACACTTGAAAAGGTTAATAATTGATAATTTGTAATAATAGATTCGGTGATATCCAGTGCGCTAAACGGGGAGCTTGGCTTATAGCATGTTGTGAAGCGTATCATGAATTCCGAGTGATGTCAAGGAACGCCTGGGCTTATCCGAGTGGGTTGTTGCCGGCTTGTCAATCTAAAAAGATGTGTTTTTTCGACTTCAACTTTGAAACTGAGTCGCCACTGGATTCAATCATTAAAAAGATACAAAATTGGAAATGTGATTAAAACATTAGTGGCGGGCGCCAAACAACCACTCACCACTTGTTTGTCGCATACTAGCGGCGAGCTCTTAAAACGTCCGCCACAACTATATTTCATTAACACACGCCAAATTTTCCAAAGTTAGCAGTTGCGGTGGTCGTCACAGCTATATTCATTTAATGCTTTAAAAATATAGCCTATTCAAACATTATATTATATTCTTTTCCCCTTTATGAGCTTACTCTCAAGGTTCTCGTCAAGACTTTTAATGAGGTAATATCAACGCAAGAATATATGTCATACGTTCTATTTTTTCCGGCGGGTACTTTTATCGGATGTATACAAGGCATATTAATTGTCCTCTAAACTTGCCAATGAGTTTTATCCTTGCAAGGTTTTTTAATATAAGTAATCAAAGAGACAATTATCATAATATGTCATATCATTTTCTCCTTGTATTTTTCTCAATGGTTTTAAAGGGGTTTTCAATGATATATCAGATCACACTTTTTTCCCTTTTGAGTTTTTCTCGAAGTTCCTCAAAAAAGATTTTAATGAGGCAATATATACAATACTTTCAATTTTCCTCATAGTTTTTTAAAGGGAAGTATCAAAGCACACTTATTGTTCTCTAGATTGACCAATGAGTTTTCTTCTTCTTCAAATGTTTTCTCATATGAGTTATCAAGGCGATAATAATCAACATATGCTGCATCATTTTCTCCTTATTATTTTTTCACTGGGTTTAAAAGAGTTTTAGCGACATAATTGCACTATTCTCCTCATATTTTTCACACGGAGTTTTTGAGGGAGACTCTCAAGATTATACAACAGATTTTTCAAGATGGAAGATGAATATACAAGAAACCTTCAATGGTAAATCATTCAAGAAGCCCAGTGTTCTACAAGTAGGAGTGTTAGGAATTAATTAGTTAATTAGCATGTCTAATGTTAATTAGCACATGGTAATTAACAAACAATCATTAGCAAATTGATGTATTCAACCCCGAACAGTCATGTCCCTTCTCTCTCTATTGCCAACACACACCTGTTCTTAAGGGATGCCTCTGAACAGACACCTCTTCCAAATCTATATATATTGAAGAATCAATAGAAATCAGGACTGGTCGTCCATTCTTCATTTCAATCTCGTTTTACTCTAGGAAAGAATATAAACGGAGCATATGCGTACAAACAAACCTATGTGATCTTTCGCCAAAAGCCCCTATGAGAACGTTCAATTAGTGACCATATATGGATATAGTTATGTGTGACCTCACCAACCGCGCGTGGACATAATTAATTTTGAAAACACAGCCGGCGAACATAAAATACATGCACCAACTCTGGATCAACACTCAGTTGAGAAGAACAAATTGTGCAAAAAAAAAAGAAAGAAAAAACGTGGAGCTCCATCTTATGCGCGTGAACGGTCCATTCGACGCTGGATGGGTTACGACGTTCCTCGATGGCACGACAAGGACTTCGGCATAGTTAAACAAGCGAGGAAATTGCACACCAAGCCGGCCATGACCTTGAGCTGGCAAGCTCTTGCTTAGCTATTTAATGCCTGCCCTGGCTAACAGCGGTAGTCATTCGCTCGCATTCCATAACACATACTCTACACATTAGCGGTACGTGTTACAAGGCAAGAGCAATGGCGGAACGTAGCAGGGCGCTTACATTTCTCCTCTTGGGGCTCTTCCTCGGCCTCGCCGGATCCAGCCCGCCGCCGGAGCCAGTGGAGTGCGCCCGCGGCACGTCGGACTGCACCGTCACCAACGTGTACGGCTCCTTCCCGGACCGCACCATCTGCCGCGCGGCCAACGCCACGTTCCCGCGCACCGAGAAGGAGCTCGTGGCCGCCGTGGCTGCCGCCGCCGCGTCCAAGCGCAAGGTTAAGGTGGCCACCAGGCACTCCCACAGCTTCACCAAGCTGGCCTGCCCCGGCGGCCGCGACGGCACGATCATCAGCACGGAGCGGCTCAACAAGACGGTGAGCGTCGACGCTGCCAAGGGGCTGATGACGGTGGAGAGCGGCATGGTGCTCAAGGACCTAATCCAGGCGGCCGCCGCGGCGGGGCTCGCGCTGCCGCACTCGCCCTACTGGTACGGACTCACCATCGGGGGCCTCCTCGCCACGGGTGCCCACGGCAGCTCGCTGCGGGGCAAGGGCAGCGCCGTGCACGAGTACGTGGTAGGGATGAGGATCGTCACGCCCGCACCGGCCAGCCAGGGTTTTGCCGTGGTCAGGGAGCTCAGCGTCGGGGACCCCGACCTCGACGCCGTCAAGGTTTCCCTCGGCGTCCTCGGCGTCGTGTCCCAGGTACAACCTACGCGACTTCGTACAAACGCAAGAAAAAAGTTCTTTCGTGCATGGTTGTTTCGGATTCTTTCGTGCATATATGTCGTGGAAAATATCAAATGCCGAGTATGTACTTTTTTTTGTTTTTGCGGGGGACGCCGAGTATGTACTTGGCTGCTTGCTGGTGCATCCATGCATGCATGGATCTTAACTACTCTTCTCTTCTAATTGCTTTGGAGTAAAAGATAAATTTAGATTAGTAGGCTAACAACTCTTCATGTCCATGGAATGAAAACTAAGTACGATTAATCAACCAGCACGAGCAAGTTATGCTAGCTAGTTTATGGGTTCGGGAGGCTTGATCTTCCATTTTCTTTTACGGATGAAAAAAGGGCTAATTTATGGGTGTGCTTGCATGTGCAGGTTACGCTAGCCTTGCAGCCGATGTTCAAGCGGTCGGTGACGTTTGAAAAGCGCGACGACACGGACTTCGCGTCGCAGGCGGCCATGTGGGGAGGGCTGTACGAGTTCGGCGACATGGCTTGGCTGCCGCGGCAAGGCAAGGTGATCTACCGCAAGGACGATCGCGTGCCCGTCTCGACCAAGGGCAACGGCCTCAACGACTATCTCGGCTTTCGATCCAACCCGACGCTCGCGCTCATCACCGCCAGAGCCACGGAGGAGCACCTGGAGGAGGACGGCAGCGACATCGCCAGGTGCCTGGCGGCGCGGGCGCCGTCCGTGCTGTTCGAGCTGCAGGCCTACGGCTTCACCAACGACGGCTCATTCTTCACAGGGTGGCCGGTGGTGGGGTTCCAGAACCGCATCCAGGCGTCCGGCACGTGCATCAGCAGCCCGGAGGACGGCCTCCTCTCCTCCTGCACGTGGGACCCACGCATCCGGAGCCCCTTCTTCTACAACTCCGGCTTCAGCGTGGCGCTCTCGAAGGCGCCGGCGTTCATCGCCGAGATGCAGAAGCTCCGCGACCTCAAGCCGCGCGCCTTCTGCGGCCTCGACGCCAAGCTCGGCGTGCTCCTTCGCTACGTCAGGGCCTCTTCCGCTTACCTCGGGAAATCTGAGGACTCGATCGACTTCGACGTCACCTACTACCGGAGCTACACTGAAGGCGAGCCACGCGCTAACTCCGACGTGGTCGACGAGATCGAGCAGCTGGCGTTGCGCAAGTACGGCGCCGTCCCACACTGGGGCAAGAACCGCAACTTCGTCTTCGACGGCGTCATCGCCAAGTACCCCAAGGCCGCTGAGTTCCTCAAGGTGAAGGCCAGGTACGACCCCGACGGGATCTTCTCCAGCGAGTGGAGCGACCAGGTGCTCGGCATCAAAGGGAGCCCCAACATCGTCGAGAAAGGGTGCGCCATTGAAGGGCTCTGCGTCTGCTCCAAGGACTCGCACTGCGCGCCAGAGAAGGGCTACTTCTGCCGGCCGGGAACGGTGTTCTCGGAGGCGAGGGTCTGCTTGACCCGGGCCGCTTTCGGCGACGAAAGCGACGACCTTCTGGAGGAACAGTAATTCGAGGTGCATGCATGCGCCGGGTCAAGCGGCTGCGCATCTAAGTATAGATTGCAATGCTGACTTTAATGTTGCTTGTATGTGGCGTGTTCGTTTCTTCCAGAGATTGTATCGTCTCTACTGGTAGTAAGTTGGTTTGATCCGAGCTACTTGATGTAATCTTATGGTTTGGCTATTGTTCTGATTGGAAGCAATGGAAATTGAAAATGAACGCCATGTTCTGATTGGAGGTTCCCTTCCTACAGGTTAGACTTTAGGGCAGGTGACGCATGATTTGCTACAGGTTAGACTTTAGGGCGGGTGACGCATGATTGTTTGGTCAAAAAGCTTTACGATTCTAATATAATGGCGGTTGGTGACTTCAGAGCAACATGCCGTGCTCTGCCCAGTGTTCATTTTTAAAGGTGAAAAAAAAAACTAACTTTGAACGATTCAGTATTGAGATTGATCTTGGAGATAGAAAAAGCGATATGTTTGGCGTACCAGTCAGTCATTAGAATTTGAAAACAGTTCGTGCGCGCAGGTTTTGTTCAAAAGGGAACGGAATACCGTAGTGGTGAGCTACCCTAAATCTATATTTATACCTACTAATAAAGTACGGATCGTTTTTTTCTCCTAATTATTTGTCCGTCGTTATAGTTTTCGTCCATCCGTCGCTTAACCTACGAGGTTATTCTGATTTTCATAAGTCGTACCTCGCTTATGAAACTTTGTACTACGCTGGCCTCTCACGTAATGGGAGGCCTTCTCTGCATCGAATAGCTGCGCTAATGGGCCACAAGTCACGTTTCAGAATTTCTTTTATATATAGGCAAGTCGTACAATTCATAAAGAGGGCATTTTTATTTAGCAGTACTACAAACGAGAGAGGATGGATACATCTTTTTTGTTGAACTAGTAAAAAGACCCGTGTAACAACCGGAGAGAAAAATACCACACACTCTTAATTTACGAAAAATGGTCTATAATATGACAATTTGTAGCTAGGGCCCAAACAAAGATGGTCTTAACCTATAAAAGTGCAGTTTAAGATTGTACATGTGTTTTATTTCACACGGCTTGCATGTATTTTAATCCGTACAACGAAACGGGCAAGCAATCATGCATTTATTCATGTCATGTTTGGAGTGGGGTGTTGTTACGGGCGAGTAAAGAAAAACGACAAAAACAAACGATGGCATATTAGTACACTACGGAGACATGTGTACATCAATGACAATTTTCAATTTAACAATAACTAACTTAGAGTAACTCTTGAACACTTTTTTTACATGCATATTTCTTAAATACATGAAGAGTTGTTAAAAAGGTTGTTAAAAAGATACATAATTTTTTAATCATAAAAGTAGATATTTTTTGTCTGGAAAAGACATTTTTGTATAGTCTCCTGTCGACGCAGGTACTTGTGTCCCTATTTTATCACTATTTCTTGCCATACATGTCATAGGTATTGATTCTTATTTCATCACTATTTATATCTTATCAAACTTGTCTTTTATTTTATTTTTTGTCATGCATGCCTCATGTTTACTTTTTTTCATGCATGTCCGCTTTTTTTTCTTCTTATATATTGGAGAATAGCGCTACATCTCATCTTTATCGGATCTCCTCTGCATTTTCTTTTTTATTTCTTTTATAGCGGACATCCCATCTTTATTGAATCAGTACCGGTATGAAAAAAAGATGGATAATGCATTGTTGATTAACATTGCAGCCTCATAGTATTTTTTAAATGGTTAACAAGTAAAATAACATCATATTCAGATTTTACATATTTTTCTAATTAAATTTCATATGTAACATGTTAAATTTGGAGTTACGGTTTAGAAGATATGAGTATTTAAAACAATATTTGATATGTACCGTGGGTTTAATGTCAGAAACTTTAGGGAGTTTTCTATAAAATACCAAAACGGACCAAGAATACTTATTTCTTTTATTAGTAAAAAGTAAATATATAATAATAATAATATAGGTATAGATATAGATACAGATAGTCCTATCTTGATTGGTTATACTGATTTTTACCAATTCATATACGCTGGCAAAGTTGCCTGAAATACCAAGAAGCTGCCTACACAAGAGGGTTAGTACATAAGAGAATACATTAGCAGAGGAATAAAATAAACAAAGGGTTGGTACAAAATAGAAACCTGAATTCAATCCATTAGCAGAGGGGTTACATAAACAGAGTGTTAGTACAAAAGAGAAAAGTCCATCCCGTAGGCCTTTTTTTTTTTGCGTGAAGGAAGATGAGCTGGTCGGCTAGACATCCGACGATGATGATGGTTGGGACGAGGTGGACCACGAGCTGGACTGCATGCTGAGACGTGAATGGTGTTCGCTCGGGATTGTGAACTCTTCATGATGATTAATTTAAACTAAATTACAAGACGATGCTTGATGGTGTTCGGGATGTAGGTAGTTGAAAGCATTCATGTGTTGCGCTAACGTTGTTGCACCATTACACTGAGGAAATTCAAAAGCCGTCCCTCATGTTGGTTAATATTGTTTATCCGTTGCAACACAAAGACTTTTTTTTATTTTTCTTGCACACTTACTCTCTTCGAAAAATATAAGAACATGCACGCTCTGGCGAGAGTTGAATTGTATACGCATCTCTAATACACCGTTCCCATCATAAAAAAAACTATCTTTCCAACACCTGTCTCTCCCCCGAGTAAACACCGTCATCGGTCGTAGTTCCCATTGAAGGAAATATGCCCTAGAGGGCAATAAGAAAGTTGTTATTTTATTTCCTTATATCATGATAAATGTTTATTATTCATGCTGGAATTGTATTAACTGAAACTTGATACATAGACAAAACACAGTGTCCCTAGTATGCCTCTACTAGATTAGCTCGTTAATCAAAGATGGTTATGTTTCCTGACCATAGACATGTGTTGTCATTTGATAAACGGGATCACATCATTAGGGAATGATGTGATGGACAAGACTCATCCGTTAGCTTAGCATTATGATCGTTGAGTTTTATTGCTATTGATTTCTTCATGACTTATACATGTTCCTCTGACTATGAGATTATGCAACTCCCGAATACCGGAGAACCACCTTGTGTTCTATCAAACGTCACAACGTAACTGGGTGATTATAAAGATGCTCTACAGGTGTCTCCGAAGATGTTTGTTGGGTTGGCATAGATCAAGATTATGATTTGTCACTCCGATTGTCGGAGAGGTATCTCTGAACCCTCTCGGTAATGCACATCTGTGACGCCCGGATAATTAGACTACAGTAATTCCCTGCTATTGATGCCACGTCACCTCTGTCACTGTAGTTAATCCCGCGTTAGTTCAAAAACCAATTCAAATTCAAAATTGAATAAAAGGCAATCAACAAAAGTTTTCAAATTTTAAAACTAAAATGTTCGGGTTGTGCCAAATAATGCGTAGGTAATTATGGTGGAGAACCACACTTTTATAAAATGTTTAAATATTCAAATGGTAATAAAACAGTAGCAAAACTATTATTTAAATACTTTAAATACTAGGCAATTACAAAATATTTTATTTTAGGTGCCAAGTTAATTGTGGCAGTGGACTAATTAGTAATACTAATTTAGGTACTCATTTGGCATTTTATAAAACTAAAATAAAATTTAAAAGAAAATAAAATAAAAAGAAACAAACAAACAAGAAAAAAAAGAGCAAACCCCTTCCTGGACCTAACCCCCTCTCACTGGGCCAGATGGCCCAGCTGGCCGGCTCATCTGGGCGGCCCAACCCAGCAGCCCACCTTTCCCCCGGTCGCCTCCCTCCTCCCTGTTCCCCCGACCCAGCGACCGCGCTCGCCGGTCGCCACCGAACCCTGTCGCCGTCCCCGTCGGAGAGGGGATAAGGGCGACATCCCCTCGACGCCTCGAGCCCTCCCCTCCACTCACCCGCTCTCCCTTTCGGCCCCTGCGCCTTCCCCCTCAGCTCCACCTCGTTCCCCACCGCAACCGAGCGCCGCCGTCGCCATGGCTGCGCCATAGCCGCGGCCACCGAGCCCCGTTCTCCTCCCCGACGTGTCCACGAGCTCCGCCGCGTCGAGCCCGTCCTCCTCGACCACGGGCCCGAGCCCCGGGAACCCTGCATCGACCCCGCGCCATCTTCTTCCTCGTCGGATCCCCGCCGCCGTTCGCCGTCGGTTCCGGCTGCACCACGCCTTCCCCGCGCCCGCTCTAAACGGCTACGCCCCCCTGTGAGCTCCTGCTCCTCCTCTCCATTAGCTCGCTAGCTTGCCGTAGCCACCGCGCCGCGTTAGGCCGCACCCTCCGCCGCCTGGCCTCATCGCCGGCGTGGCCACGGCGACCTTTTGGTCCCGTTCGTGCCTCCGTTGCCTTGGCCGCATCGTGTAGGCCTCGCCCCACTCTTCGGTTTGCCCCAGTTCGCACCGTAGCCCCGCCTCTGCCGCACGCCCGAACCACCCCGCCGCCGGCAAGCTCCTGGCGCTCCGCTCCGACCTCCCCAGCACCCCGCACCGCCACCGTTCGACGCGCGGCGTCGAGCCGCGTCGAACGCAAGCAACCGCGGCCCCTGGGACCCCCTGTGCGCTAAACCCGAGCCGAGCCCGCCGCGCGCCACCGCGATTTGGCTCGCCGGAGCTGTTCCGGTGCCGTCCGCCGACGTGGCTAAGTGGGCCCTGGTGGCCCAGTTGACTGGGTTGACCCCAGTCAACTGCTGACTAGGCAGCCCAGTGTCACTGTCATGCGGGCCCCGCCGCGTAAGTAAACTAAATAAAATGTTTTTATAAATAAAACTAATTAATTAATCTAAATAGGCACTGACAGGTGGGGCCTACCTGCTAATAACCTTGTTTAAGTTAGTTATAAAACTCTGTTAGTGCCCTGTCAATGACATGTGGGTCCCACTGGACCCACCTGTTTGGTTTGACTGGTTAGCCGACCTGTTGACCTGCTGACGTCAGCGTTACCTCATGCTGACGTCATAATTCATTTTTGCTAAATTCAAATAATTCTAGAAATTCAAATAATCTTTGAAAATTCATATCTTTTAAACCGTAACTCGGATGAAAATGTTTTCTACATGAAAGTTGCTCAGAACGTCGAGACGAATTCGGATACGCAGCCCGTTCGTCCGCCACACCTCCCTAACCTATCGAACTCGCAACTCCCCCCCCTCCGGTACCTCTGTCCGAAAACGCGAAACACCAGGAATACCTTCCCGGATGTTTCCCCCCTTCGTCGGTATCACCTATTACCGCGTTAGGGCACACCTAGCACCGTGTATTGTCATGTTACGCTTTGTGTTGCTTTGATTGCTCTGTTATTTATTGTGTTCCCCCTCCGTTACTTCTTTCCGGTAGACCCCGAGACTACTGACGGCCCCCAGTTCGACTACGGAGTTGACGACCCCTCCTACTTGCCAGAGCAACCAGGCAAGCCCCCCCTTGATCACCAGATATCGCCTATTCTTCTCTATACTGCTTGCATTAGAGTAGTGTAGCATGTTACTGCTTTCCGTTAATCCTATCCTGATGCATAGCCTGTCATTGTTGCTACTGTTGTTACCCTTACCTGCTATCCTACTGCTTAGTATAGGATGCTAGTGTTCCATCAGAGGCCCTACACTCTTGTCCGTATGACATGCTATACTACTGGGCCGTGATCACTTCAGGAGGTGATCACGGGTATATACTTATATACTCTATACATGACACATGTGGTGACTAAAGTCGGGTCGGCTCGTTGAGTACCCGCAAGTGATTCTGATGAGGGGGCTGAAAGGACAGGTGGCTCCATCCCGGTAGAGGTGGGCCTGGGTTCCTGACGGCCCCCGACTGTTACTTTGTGGCGGAGCGACAGGGCAGGTTGAGACCACCCAGGAGAGAGGTGGGCCTGGCCCTGGCCGGCGTTCGCGGTTATTTAAATATAACACGCTTAACGAGTTCTGGGTATTTGATCTGAGTCTGGCCTTTTGTTCTATACGCACTAACCATCTATGCGCGAGTAGTTATGGGTATCCCGGCGTCGTGGTATCAGCCGAAGCCTTCGTGACGTCAGCGACTGAGTGACGCGCGCCGTGTTGGACCGCTTTGACGTAACCACCGTGATCGTGTGGGTTGCTAGGTCTGCTCGCGGCTGCGTTCGCAACGTGCAGGTGTGCTATGGGCGATGGGCCCAGACCCCTGTGCGCTTAGGATTAGACCGGCGTGCTGACCGCTCTGTTGTGCTTAGGTAGGGCTGCGACGTGTTGATCTTCCAAGGCCGGGCATGACCCAGGAAAGTGTGTCCGGCCGAATGGGATCAAGCGTGTTGGGTTATGTGGTGCACCCCTGCAAGGAAGTTTATCTATTCGAATAGCCGTGTCCCTCGGTAAAAGGACGACCCAGAGTTGTACCTTGACCTTATGACAACTAGAACTGGATACTTAATAAAACACACCCTTCCAAGTGCCAGATATAACCCGGTGATCGCTCTCTAACAGGGCGACGAGGAGGGGATCACCGGGTAGGATTATGCTATACGATGCTACTTGGAGGACTTCAATCTACTCTCTTCTACATGCTGCAAGATGGAGGCTGCCAGAAGCGTAGTCTTCGACAGGATTAGCTATCCCCCTCTTATTCTGGCATTCTGCAGTTCAGTCCACTGATATGGTCCTTTACACATATACCCATGCATATGTAGTGTAGCTCCTTGCTTGCGAGTACTTTGGATGAGTACTCACGGTTGCTTTTCTCCCTCTTTTCCCTTTTCTATACCGGATTGTCGCAACCAGATGCTGGAGTCCAGGAGCTAGAGATCCTGAGGATGATTCTACATGGAGTTCGGCTTCGAGGAGTAGTTAGGAGGTCCCAGGCAGGAGGCCTTGCCTTTTCGATCGTTGCTACTTTTGTGCTAGCCTTCTTAAGGCAAACTTGTTTAACTT
Source organism: Aegilops tauschii subsp. strangulata (assembly GCF_002575655.3). Lineage (NCBI taxonomy): Eukaryota > Viridiplantae > Streptophyta > Magnoliopsida > Poales > Poaceae > Aegilops > Aegilops tauschii. The sequence continues at coordinate 407,166,184 of NC_053041.3, forward strand.
ATGTCTGTACTCAGATATTGTTGCTTCCGCTGACTCGTCTGTGATCGAGCACTTGTATTTGAGCCCTCGAGGCCCCTGGCTTGTATTATGATGCTTGTATGACTTATTTATGTTTTAGAGTTGTGCTGTGATATCTTCCCGTGAGTCCCTGATCTTGATCGTACACATTTGCGTGCATGATTAGTGAACGGTCAAATCGGGGGCGTCACAACATCACTATAAGCCTTGCAAGCAATGTGACTAATGAGTTAGTTGCGGGATGATGCATTACGGAACGAGTAAAGAGACTTGTCGGTAACTAGATTGAACTAGGTATGGTGATACCGACGATCGAATCTCGGGCAAGTAACATAACGATGACAAAGGGAACAACGTATGTTGTTATGCGGTTTGACCGATAAAGATCTTCGTAGAATATGTAGGAGCCAATATGAGCATCCAGGTTCCGCTATTGATTATTGACCGGAGATGTGTCTCGGTCATGTCTACATAGTTCTCGAACCCGTAGGGTCCGCACGCTTAACGTTCGACGACGATTTGTATTATGAGTTATGTGATTTGATGTACCAAAGGTTGTTCGGAATCCCGGATGAGATCACGGACATGATGAGGAGTCTCGAAATGGTCGAGACGTAAAGATCGATATATTGGAAGGCTATATTCGGACATCGGAAAGGTTCTGAGTGGTTCGGGTATTTTTCGGAATACCGGAGAGTTACGGGAATTCGCCGGGGGAAGTAGTGGGCCTTAATGGGCCATACGGGAAAGGAAAAATGGGCCTCAAGGTTTGGCCGCGCGCCCCCCCATGGCAAGTCTGAATTGGACTAGGGAGGGGGCGGCGTCCCTTCTCTTTCCTTCTCCCTCTCCTACTCCTTCCCTCTCTCCCCTCTTGGAAAAGGAAGGGGACTCCAACTAGGATTGAGAATCCTAGTTGGACTCCCCCTATAGGAGCACCCCTCCTAGGCCGGCCTCCTCTTCCCCCCTCCTTTATATACGTGGGCAAGGGGGCACCCCAAAGACACACAAGTTGAATTCTTAGCCGTGTGCGGTGCCCTCTCCACAATTTTCCACCTCGGTCATATTGTCGTAGTGCTTAGGCGAAGCCCTGCGTTAGTAACTTCATCATCATCGTCACCACGCCATCGTGCTGACGAAACTCTCCCTCGGCCTCAGCTGGATCTAGAGTTCGAGGGACATCACCGAGCTGAACGTGTGCAGATCGCGGAGGTGCCATGCGTTCGGTACTTGATCGGTTGGATCACGAAGACGTTCGACTACATCAACCGCGTTACTAAACGCTTCCGCTTTCGGTCTACGAGGGTACGTGGACACACTCTCCCCGCTCGTTGCTATGCTTCTCCTAGATAGATATTGCGTGATCGTAGGAATTTTTTTGAAATACTACTTTCTCCAACAGTGGCATCCGAGCCAGGTCTATGCGTAGATGTTATATGCACGAGTAGAACACAAAGAGTTGTGGGCGATAATAGTCATACTGCTTACCAGCATGTCATACTTTGATTCGGCGGTATTGTTGGATGAAGCGGCCCAGACCGACATTACATGACCGCGTTCATGAGACTGGTTCTACCGCCGTGCTTTACACACAGGTGGCTAGTGGGTGTCTGTTTCTCCAACTTTAGTTGAATCGAGTGTGACTATGCCCCGTCCTTGTTAAAGGTTAAAATAGCACACTTGACGAAAAATCATTATGGTTTTTGATGCGTAGGTAAGAACGGTTCTTGCTAAGCCCGTAGCAGCCACGTAAAACTTGCAACAACAAAGTAGAGGATGTCTAACTTGTTTTTGGAGGGCTTGTTGGGATGTGATATGGTCAAGACATGATCATATATAAATTGTTGTACGAGATGATCATGTTTTGTAACAGTTATCGGCAACTGGCAGGAGCCATATGGTTGTCGCTTTATTGTATGAAATGCAATCGCCATGTAATTGCTTTACTTTATCACTAAGCGGTAGCGATAGTCATAGTAGCAATAGTTGGCGAGACGACCACGATGCTTCGATGGATATCAAGGTGTCAAGCCGGTGACGATGGTGATCATGACGGTGCTTTGGAGATGGAGATCAAAGGCACAAGATGATGATGGCCATATCATATCACTTATATTGATTGCATGTGATGTTTATCCTTTATGCATCTTATTTTTCTTAGTACGGAGGTAGCATTATAAGATGATATCTAACTAAATTTCAAGGTACAAGTGTTCTCCCTGAGTATGCACTGTTGCGACAGTTCGTCGTGCCGAGACACCACGTGATGATCGGGTGTGATAAGCTCTACGTTCACATACAACGGGTGCAAGCTAGTTTTGCACACGCAGAATACTCGGGTTAAACTTTACGAGCCTAGCATATGCAGATATGGCCTCGGAACACTGAGACCGAAAGGTCGAGCGTGAATCATATAGTAGATATGATCAACATAGTGATGTTCACCATTGAAAACTACTCCATCTCACGTGATGATCGGACATGGTTTGGTTGATATGGATCACGTGATCACTTAGATGATTAGAGGGATGTCTATCTAAGTGGGAGTTCTTAAGTAATATGATTAATTGTACTTTAATTTATCATGACCTTAGTCCTGGTAGTATTTGCATAACTATGTTGTAGATCAATAGCTCGCGATGTAGCTCCCCGTTTATTTTTGATATGTTCCTAGAGAAAAACTATGTTGAAAGATGATGGTAGCAATGATGCGGACTAGGTCCGTGATCTGAGGATTATCCTCATTGCTGTATAGAAGAATTATGTCCTTGATGCACCGCTAAGTGACAGACCTATTGCAGGAGCAAATGCAGACGTTATGAACGTTTGGCAAGCTCGGTATGATAACTACTTGATAGTTTAGTGCGCCATGCTTTACGGCTTAGAACCGGGACTTCAAAAACGTTTTGAACTCCACGGACCATATAAGATGTTCCAAGAGCTGAAATAGGTATTTCAGACTCATGTCCGAGTCAAGAGGTATGAGACCTCTGACAAGTACTTTGCCTACAAGATGGAGGAGAATAGCTCAACCAGTGAGCATGTGCTCAGATTGTCTGAGTACTACAATCGCTTGAATCAGGTGGGAGTTAATCTTCCACATAAAATAGTGATTGACAGAGTTCTCTAGTCACGATCACCAAGTTATTGGAACTTTGTGATGAACTATAATATGCAAGGGATGACAAAAACAATTCCCGAGCTCTTCGTGATGCTGAAATCGACGAAGGTGGAAATCAAGAAAAGCATCAAATTTTGATGGTTGACAAAACCACTAGTTTTAAGTAAAAGGGCAAGGGAAAGAAAGGGAACTTCAAGAAGAATGGCAAGCAAGTGGCCACTCCCATGAATAAGTCCAAAGCTAGACCCAAGCCTGAAACTGAGTGCTTCTACTGCGAAGGAATGATCACTGGAAGCGGAACTGCCCCAAATACTTGGCGGATAAGAAGGATGGCAAAGGGAACAAAAGTATATAGGATATACATATTATTGATGTGTACTTTACTAGTGTTCATAGTAGCCCCTGGGTATTTGATACTGGTTCAGTTGCTATGATTAGTAACTCGAAACAGGAGTTACAAAATGAACAAAGACTAGTTGAGGGCAAGGTGACGATGTGTGTTGGAAGTGATTCCAAGGTTGATAAGATCACCATCGCACACTCCCTTTACCTTCGGGATTAGTATTGAACCTAAAATAAATGTTATTTGGTGTTTGCGTTCAGCATAATATGATTGGATCATGTTTATTGCAAAACTGTTATTCATTTAAGTCAAAGAATAATTGTTATTCTGTTTACATGAATAAAACCTTCTGTGGTCGTACACCCAAGGTGAATGGTTTATTGAATCTCGATTGTAGTAATACACATATTCATAATATTGATGCCAAAAGATGCAAAGTTGATAATCATAGTGCAACATATTTGTGGCACTGCCGTTTAGGTCATATTGGTGTAAATCACATGAAGAAACTCCATGCTGATGGGCTTTTTGAATCACTTGATTATGAATCACTTGATGCTTGTGAACCATGCCTCATGGAAAAGATGACTAAGACTCCGTTCTCCGGAACAATGGAGCGAGCAACGGACTTATTGGAAATAATACGTACTGATGTATGTGATCCGATGAGTGTTGAGGCTCGCGGCGGGTATTGTTATTTTCTGACCTTCACAGATGATTTGAGCAGATATGGGTATATCTACTTGATGAAACATAAGTCTGAAACATTTGAAAAGTTCAAAGAATTTCAGAGTGAAGTGGAAAATCATCGTAACAAGAAAATAAAGTTTCTACGATCTGATCGCGGAGACGAATATTTGAGGTACGAGTTTGGTCTTCATTTGAAACAATGTGGAATAGTTTCGCAACTCACGCCACCTGGAACACCACAGCGTAATGGTGTGTCCGAACGTCATAACCGTACTTTATTAGATATGGTGCAATCTATGATGTCTCTTACCGATTTATCACTATCGTTTTGGGGGTTATGCATTAGAGACAGCTGCATTCATGTTAAATAGGGCACCATCTAAATCCGTTGAGACGACACCATATGAACTGTGGTTTGGCAAGAAACCCAAATTGTCATTTCTTAAAGTTTGGGGCTGCGATGCTTATATGAAAAGGTTTCAACCTGATAAGCTCAATCCCAAATCGGAGAAATGTGTGTCTTCATAGGATACCCAAAAGAAACTATTGGGTACACCTTCTATCACAGATCCGAAGGCAAGATCTTTGTTGCTAAGACAGGATCCTTTCTAGAGAAGGAGTCTCTCTTGAAAGAAGTGAGTGGGAGGAAAGTAGAACTTGATGAGGTAGTTGTACCTTTTCCCTTATTGGAAAGTAGTTCATCACAGAAATCAGTTCCAGTGATTCCTACACCAATTAGTGAGGAAGCTAATGATGATGATCATGAAACTTCTGATCAAGTTACTACCGAACCTCATAGGTCAACCCGAGTAAGATCCGCACCAGAGTGGTACAGTAATTCTGTTCTGGAGGTCAGGTTACTTGACCATGACAAACCTACGAATTATGAGGAAGCGATGATGAGCCCAGATTCCGCAAAATGGCTTGAGGCCATGAAATCTGAGATGGGATCCATGTATAAGAACAAAGTATGGACTTTGATTGACTTGCCCGATGATCGGCGAGCCATTGAGAATAAATGGATCTTCAAGAGTAAGACGGACGCTGATACTAGTGTTAATATCAACAAAGCTCGAATTGTCACAAAAAGGTTTTCGACAAGTTCAAGGTGTTGACTACGATGAGATTTTCTCACTCGTAGCGATGCTTAAGTCTGTCCGAATCATGTTAGCAATTGCCACATTTTATGAAATCTGGCAAATGGATGTCAAAACTACATTCCTTAATGGATTTCTTAAAGAAGAGTTGTATATGATGCAACAAGAAGGTTTTGTCAATCCTAAAGGTGCTAGCAAAGTGTGCAAGCTCCAGCGATCCATCTATGGATTGGTGCAAGCATCTCAGAGTTGGAATATACGCTTTGATAAGTTGATCAAAGCATATAGGTTTATACAGACTTGCGGTGAAGCCTGTATTTACAAGAATGTGAGCGGGAGCACAACAACCTTTCTGATAAGTATATGTGAATGACATATTGTTGATCGAAAATGATGTAGAATTTTCTGAAAAGCATAAAGGAGTGTTTGAAAGGAGTTTTTCAAAGAAAGACCTCGGTGAAGCTGCTTACATATTGGGCATCACACTGGTGCGCGTCGGTCCTAAACAAACGGTTTTTAACCCCTTTCCGCGACGGCATTCGGAACCGTCGCCAAGTGAGTGTTGGCGATAGGGGGGTCCTTCCCACATGACCCAGAAACCGTTGGGGATATGCCTTCCTGGCACACACGCTCGGCAAAATGAGGTCGTGTGCGACCGGCGAGCACTCAAATACATAAATACGTACAGTAGTGCTCAAAAAAATACAATTATATAGGCGAAATCATTTCCGGTCGTAATTACATCCCACACAGTCAGTCACCACTAAATGTTTCCGTTCGTATATACATCCCACACAATCACTACAATGAAAACGTTTGCGCAAGGTGGCGTAACGCAAACACTTTTGAAGAGAATGTCGTGTGTGATTGTTCATTGATCCAACGCGGTTTATTCCTAGAAACTGTGTGCGTTGCCTGAGGTCATTGCTCATGGTGGTTTCTCATTAACCATTTGCAATAGGAAAACCCAATTAGCAAGCTAATTGGCCAATTAGCGGGCTAATTGCCCTATTATTAATAATCCATTTACTAATCTAATTGACATTCATATTAAGCACATAATATATTCCATTTCCATATTAAGGAAGCAGGATTTCATAATTGAAATACATCAGAGTACAACATGATATAGCTTCAGCACTCAGCTACCCCATTACACAACTGCACTAGGAGCAAGTTTCACATGCAACATCTAGAATCTTTCAAAATTAGCATCGTAGACGGTACATAGAGAGATGCATCTCATCTGGAAAACTGCTGAAGCGGAAGGCGAATATTGAGCCTTCATTCATGTTGAAGGTCTTTGCAACTTTAGGCCAGTGTCTGTGGATGATTGACCGTCCATTCTTCGACCTCTTCAGTAACACTTCAATATTGAACCGTGGGTGTTGTATGAAAACTTTCCTCGCCTCCTGACCACAGTGGTGGTTTGAGAGGTAATCATCAGTGAAGCCTGAAAACAAGGATGTGCATAAATATCTTCTCTATATTGGAAATGGGGCAAAGGAATACAAAAAGGCAAGGTATAATAGTTAGTACCATCTTGTAAACCTCAGTGCTTCCCATTGTTTCCCTGCAACACATATAAGGTAGTTAGTCATCAGGTTAAGTAAGGGTTCGCATGCTATCAGTAAAATATGTTGATGATAAATAAGCACATTGCAGATTCATCAGATTAATTCAAGCCACATGGAAAACCCATTTATCCAAACCAAGCATGATTAAGAACTAGGAAATATATCACTTGTATATGTTTCTCATGTATTAAGTGCAGCCAAATTCGATTTATTCCTCACATGGTATACAATAAGAGAATGCAGCCACATCAATTGAACATCGCATTGCAGAATTGAACCAAGCACTTAACTAAACACCACAACAAATGAACGAAACGTTAACTGAGCACCACATTGCACAATATAACATACTCCTAATAGAAGATCAGACAGTTAACCAAACCAAGCATGCTTAACAACTTGGAAATATAGCAATTGTATTTGTTTCTCATGTATTTAGTACAGCCAAATTTGATGTATTCCTCACATGGTATACAATAAGAGAATGCAGCCACAACAATTGAACATCGCATTACAGAATTGAACCAAGCAGTTAACTAAACACCACAACAAATGAACCAAACGTTAACTGAGCACCACATTGCACAATATAACATACTCCTAATAGAAGATCAGACAGTTAACCAAACCAAGCATGCTTAACAACTTGGAAATATAGCAATTGTATGTGTTTCTCATGTATTTAGTACAACCAAATTCGATTTATTCCTCACATGGTATACAATAAGAGAATGCAGCCACAACAATTGAACATCACATTACAGAACTGAACCAAGCAGTTAACTAAACACCACAACAAATGAACCAAACGTTAACTGAGCACCACATTGCAAAATATAACATACTCCTAATAGAAGATCAGACAGTTAACCAAACCAAGCATGCTTAACAACTTAAAAATATAGCAATTGTATTTGTTTCTCATATATTTAGTACAGCCAAATTCGATTTATTCCTCACATGGTATATGATACGTATACAACGTATCTATAATTTTTTATTGTTCCATGCTATTATATTATCCGTTTTGGATGTTTAATGGGCTTTACTACACACTTTTATATTATTTTTGGGACTAACCTATTAACCCAAGGCCCAGTGCCAATTGCTATTTTTTTTGCCTATTTCAGTGTTCCGCAGAAAATGAATACCAAACGGAGTCCAAACGGAATGAAACCTTCAGGAGCGTGATTTTTGGAACAAACGTGATCCAGAGGACTTGGAGTGGACGTCAAGAAACAAGCGAGGAGGCCACGAGGCAGGGAGGCGCGCCCCCACCCTCGTGGGCCCCTCGGAGCTCCACCGACCTACTTCTTCCTCCTATATATACCCATGTACCCCGAAAACATCCAGGAGCACCACGAAACCCTATTTCCACCGCCGCAACCTTCTGTACCCGTGAGATCCCATCTTGGGGCCTTTTCTGGCGCTCCGCTGGAGGGGGAATCGATCACGGAGGGCTTCTACATCAACACCCTAGCCTCTCTGGTGATGTGTGAGTAGTTTACCACAGACCTTCGGGTCCATAGTTATTAGCTAGATGGCTTCTTCTCCCTCTTTGGATCTCAATACAAAGTTCTCCTCGATCTTCTTGGAGATCTATTCGATGTAACTCTTTTTGCGGTGTGTTTGTCGAGATCCGATGAATTGTGGGTTTATGATCAAGATTATCTATGAACAATATTTGAATCTTCTCTTAATTCTTTTATGTATGATTGGTTATCTTTGCAAGTCTCTTCGAATTATCAGTTTGGTTGGGCCTACTAGATTGATCTTTCTTGCAATGGGAGAAGTGCTTAGATTTGGGTTCAATCTTGCGTTGCTCGATCCCAATGACAGTAGGGGAAACGACACGTATTGTATTGTTGCCATCGAGGATAAAAGTATGGGGTTTATATCATATTGCTTGAGTTTATCCCTCTACATCATGTCATCTTGCCTAATGCGTTACTCTATTCTTATGAACTTAATACTCTAGATGCATGCTGGATAGCGGTCGATGTGTGGAGTAATAGTAGTAGATGCAGGCAGAAGTCGGTCTACTTGTCGCGGACGTGATGCCTATATACATGATCATGGCTAGATATTCTCATAATTATGCACTTTTCTATCAATTGCTCGATAGTAATTTGTTCACCCACCGTAATACTTATGCTATCTTGAGAGAAGCCACTAGTGAAACCTATGGCCCCCGGGTCTATTTTCCATCATATAAGTTTCCAATCTATTTTTACTTTGCAATCTTTACTTTCAATCTTTATCATAAAAATACCAAAAATATTATCATCTCTATCAGATCTCACTTTTGCAAGTGGCCGTGAAGGGATTGACAACCCCTTTATCGCGTTGGTTGCAAGGTTCTTATTTGTTTGTGTAGGTACGAGGGACTTGCGTGTGGCCTCCTGCTGGATTGATACCTTGGTTCTCAAAAACTGAGGGAAATACTTACGCTACTTTGCTGCATCACCCTTTCCTCTTCAAGGGAAAACCAACGCATGCTTAAGAGGTAGCAAGAAGGATTTCTGGCGCCGTTGCCGGGGAGTCTACGCACAAGTCAAGACATACCAAGTACCCATCACAAACTCTTATCCCTCGCATTACATTATTTGCCATTTGCCTCTCGTTTTCCTCTCCCCCACTTCACCCTTGTTGTTTTATTCGCCCTCTTTTTCCGTTCGCCACTTTTTCGCTTGCTTCTTGTGTGTTCGTTCTCTGTGCCACCGTCATGTCTGAAACTGGGGAGGTTATTGCTGATAAGGATAATAATATGGAAAACTTTGATGTTTTTGATGATCCTCTTGAAGAGCCTACTATTTTTCAAACTAAAAAGTTTCGGATTGGTAGCGGTAATATTATTGGGAAAGGAGTTATTCAAGATTTCTTTACTTGTGTCGGTGCCTTGCCCTCTATGGGTGGGTCTATTCTTCATAGAACTAGTAGTCTTGCGGATGCTATATCCTTGCTTGTAGTTGAACTTGAAAGACAATTTATCCATCTGCATCCTTGCATACAAAGGATTTTTCTAGAGTTTTCCAATATCGAGCATTCTTCTGTTAAGCGAGCAGCTACTATCTTTTTGGCACACGAGTTCAGATTTATAATGAAAGAGGCCAATGAAATTTTTGCCACAAAGAAAACTTGCTGCTGAACATAGGGAATATGAGATGAGTTTTCGTTATTTACCTTATCATTATTATGGCAAAACCTAGATCTATCCTTGCCTTTATGCCTAGCTAGGGGCATTAAACGATAGCGCTTGTTGGGAGGCAACCCAATTTTATTTTTGTTTATTGCTTTTTGGTTCTGTTTAGTAATAAATATTTCATCTAGCCTCTGGATTAGATGTGTTTTTATGTTTTTATGTTTTAATTATTGTTTGTGCCAAGTAGAACCTTTGGGAAGACTTGGGTGAAGTCTTTTTGATCTTGCTGTAAAAAACAGAAACTTTAGCGCTCACGAGATTAGCTACAACTTTTTACTGGAGAGTGCTATTTAGTTGATTCATTTTGCAGATGATTAATAGATAAATTCCCCACGTCCAGAAATTTATTTTAGAATTTTTGGAGTTCCAGAAGTATGCGTTTGATACAGATTACTACAGACTGTTCTGTTTTTGACAGATTCTGTTTTTCGTGTGTTGTTTGCTTATTTTGATGAATCTGTGGCTAGTATCGGAGGTTATGAACCATAGAGAAGTTGGAATACAGTAGGTTTAACACCAATATAAATAAAGAATGAGTTCATTACAGTACCTTGAAGTGGTGTTTTTTTTCTTTCACTAACGGAGCTCACGAGATTTTCTGTCAAGTTTTGTGTTGTGAAGTTTTCAAGTTTTGGGTAGAGATTTGATGGATTATGAAACAAGGAGTGGCAAGAGCCTAAGCTTGGGTATGACCAAGGCACCCCAAGGTAAAATCCAAGGACAACCAAAAATCCTAAGCTTGGGGATGCCCCGGAAGGCATCCCCTTTTTTGTCTTCGTCCATCGGTAACTTTACTTGGAGCTATATTTTTATTCACCACATGATATGTGTTTTGCTTGGAGCGTCTTGTATGATTTGAGTCTTTGCTTTTTAGTTCACCACAACCATCCTTTCTGTACACACCTTTTGGGAGAGACACACATTAATCGGAATTTATTAGAATACTCTATGTGCTTCACTTATATCTTTTGAGCTAAACAATTTTGCTCTATTGCTTCACTTATATCCTGTAGAGCACGGTGGTGATTTTATTTTATAGAAATTATTGATCTCTCATGCTTCACTTATATTATTTTGAGAGTCCTTTAGAACAGCATGGTAATTTGCTTTGGCTATAAAATTAGTCCTAATATGATAGGCATCCAAGATGGATATAATAAAAACTTTCATATAAGTGCATTGAATACTAGGAGAAGTTTGATACTTGATGATTGTTTTGAGATATGGAGATAGTGATATTAAAGTTGTGATAGTTGAGTAGTTGTGAATTTGAGAAATACTTGTGTTGAAGGTTGCAAGTCCCGTAGCATGCACGTATGGTAAAAGTTGTGTAACAAATTTGAAACATGAGGTGTTCTTTGATTGTCATCCTTATGAGTGGCGGTCGGGGACGAGCGATGGTCTTTTCCTACCAATCTATCCCCCTAGGAGCATGCGCATAGTGCTTGGTTTTTGATGACTTGTAGATTTTTGCAATAAGTATGTGAGTTCTTTATGACTAATGTTGAGTCCATGGATTATACGCACTCTCAACCTTCCATCATTGCTAGCCTCTTCGGTACCGTGCATTGCCCTTTCTCACCTTGAGAGTTGGTGCAAACTTCGCCGGTGCATCCAAACCCCGTGATACGATACGCTCTATCACACATAAACCTCCTTATATCTTCCTCAAAACAGCCACCATACCTACCTATTATGGCATTTCCATAGCCATTCCGAGATATATTGCCATGCAACTTCCACCGTTTCGTTTATTATGACACGCTTCATCATTGTCATATTGCCTTGCATGATCATGTAGTTTACATCGTATTTGTGGCAAATCCACCATGCATATTATTTCATACATGTCACTCTTGATTCATTGCCAATCCCGGTAAACCGCCGGAGGCATTCATATAGTCATATCTTGTTCTAGTATCGAGTTGTAATCATCGAGTTGTAAATAAATAGAAGTGTGATTATCATCATTAATAGAGCATTGTCCCAAATAAAATAAACAAAAAGAGAAAGGCCAAATAAAAAAAGGCCCAAAAAAAGAAAAAAAGAAAAAAAATAGAAATGAAAAGGGACAATGCTACTATCCTTTTTCCACACTTGTGCTTCAAAGTAGCACAGTGATCTTTATGATAGAGAGTTTCTTGTTTTGTCACTTTCATACACTAGTGGGAATTTTTCATTATAGAACTTGGCTTGTATATTCCAACAATGGGTTTCCTCAAATGCCCTAGGTCTTCGTGAGCAAGCAAGTTGGATGCACACCCACTTAGTTTCTTTTGTTGAGCTTTCATACATTTATAGCTCTAGTGCATCCGTTGCATGGCAATCCCTACTCCTTGCATTGAAATCAATTGATGGGCATCTCCTTAGCCCGTTGATTAGCCGCGTCAATGTGAGACTTTCTCTTTTTTTGTCTTCTCCACACAACCCCCATCATCATATTCTATTGCACCCATAGTGCTATACCCATGGCTCACGCTCATGTATTGCGTGAACGTTGAAAAAAGTTTGAGATTACCAAAGTATGAAACAATTTCTTGGCTTGTCATCGGGGTTGTGCAAGATGAGAGCATCTTGTGTGACGAAAATGAAGCATGGCCAAACCATATGATTTTGTAGGGATGAGCTTTCTTTGGCTATGTTATTTTGAGAAGACATAATTGCTTGGTTAGTATGCCTGAAGTATTATTATTTTTATGTCAATATTAAACTTTTATCTTGAATCTTTCGGATCTGAACATCCATGCCACAATAAAGAAAAATTACATTGAGAAATATGCTAGGTAGCATTCCACATCAAAAATTCTGTTTTTATCATTTACCTACTCGAGGACGAGCATGAATTAAGCTTGGGATGCTTGATACGTCTCCAACGTATCTATAATTTTTTATTGTTCCATGCTATTATATTATCCGTTTTAGATGTTTAATGGGCTTTACTATACACTTTTATATTATTTTTGGGGCTAACCTATTAACCCAAGGCCCAGTGCAAATTGCTGTTTTTTGCCTATGTCAATGTTTCTCAGAAAAGGAATACCAAACGGAGTCCAAACGGAATGAAACCTTCGGGAGCGTGATTTTTGGAACAAACGTGATCCAGAGGACTTGGAGTGGATGTCAAGAAACAACCGAGGAGGCCACGATGCAGGGAGGCGTGCCTGCCCCCTGGGCGCGCCCCCCACCCTCGTGGGCCCCTCGTAGCTCCACCGACCTACTTCTTCCTCCTATATATACCCATGTACCCCGAAAACATCCAGGAGCACCACGAAACCCTATTTCCACCGCCGCAACCTTCTGTACTCGTGAGATCCCATCTTGGGGCCTTTTCTGGCGCTCCGCCGGAGGGGGAATCAATCACGGAGGGCTTCTACATCAACACCCTTGCCTCTCCGATGATGTGTGAGTAGTTTACCACAGACCTTCAGGTCCATAGTTATTAGCTAGATGGCTTCTTCTCTCTCTTTGGATCTCAATACAAAGTTCTCCTCGATCTTCTTGGAGATTTAGTCGATGTAACTCTTTTTGCGGTGTGTTTGTCGAGATCCGATGAATTGTGGGTTTATAATCAAGATTATCTATGAATAATATTTGAATCTTCTCTGAATTCATTTATGTATGATTGGTTATCTTTGCAAGTCTCTTCGAATAATCAGTTTGGTTTGGCCTACTAGATTGATATTTCTTGCAATGGGAGAAGTGCTTAGCTTTGGGTTCAATCTTGTGTTGCTCGATCCCAGTGACAGTAGGGGAAACGACACGTATTGTATTGTTGCCATCGAGGATAAAAAGATGGGGTTTATATCATATTGCTTGAGTTTATCCCTCTACATCATGTCATCTTGCCTAATGTGTTACTCTGTTCTTATGAACTTAATACTCTAGATGCATGCTGGATAGCGGTCAATGTGTGGAGTAATAGTAGTAGATGCAGGCAGGAGTCGGTCTACTTGTCGCGGACGTGATGCCTATACACATGATCATGCCTAGATATTCTCATAATTATGCACTTTTCTATCAATTGCTTGACAGTAATTTGTTCACCCACCGTAATACTTATGCTATCTTGAGAGAAGCCACTAGTGAAACCTATGGCCCCCGGGTCTATTTTCCATCATATAAGTTTCCAATCTATTTTTACTTTGCAATCTTTACTTTCAATCTTTATTATTAAAATACCAAAAATATTATCATCTCTATCAGATCTCACTTTTGCAAGTGGTCGTGAAGGGATTGACAACCCCTTTATCTTGTTGGTTGCAAGGTTCTTATTTGTTTATGTAGGTACGAGGGACTTGCGTGTGGCCTCCTACTGGATTGATACCTTGGTTCTCAAAAACTAAGGGAAATACTTACGCTACTTTGCTGCATCACCCTTTCCTCTTCAAGGGAAAACCAACGCATGCTCAAGAGGTAGCAGTATACAATAACAGAATGCAGCCACAAAAATTGAACATCGCATTGCAGAATTGAACCAAGCAGTTAACTAAACACCACAACAAGTGAACCAAGCCACAACAAATGAACCAAGCAATTAAGTAAACACCAATTGAACAATATAACACACTCCTAATAGAAGATCAGATAGTTAACCAATCCAAGCATGCTTAACAACTTGGAAATATTGCACCCTGAAGAATTGAACATCACATTTGCAGAATTGAACAAAGCAGTTAATTGAACACCACATTGCACGACATATATAGAACATATACACTATAGTAGAAGATTGCATGGTGAAAGTAGATAGCACAATTCACTAGAATTTGTTAAGGAAAGGCAGTAGCTAGCAAACTGAACATGGGTCCTTATAGTGAGCTAATAAGACAAGCTACTCCTCATTGTGGGAGATATCGATGACGATTGGCTCCTTGGACATGGAAGAGGGCGAGGCCTCCGCATCGTGGGTGCCCTCGTTGTAGTGGTGAGTTGCCTGAGCCGCTCTGGGCACCAACCCTCTGGCTCTCGAGATGACGTAAGCACGTGCACGCTGAGAAAACACCTCATAGTCTTCGTCGAAGGCACCGACGGTGGCCTCGAGAAAACGCCACGAACTATCGTTTAAAGCAGCCAACCGCGTCGCGGCGTCGGTGCGCGAGGCGTCAACGGTGGCCTCGACGGTGAGGTGCTCCTCCAAGATCTTAGGGTCGACATGAATGGCAGCCATCGTGACCTCATCCGCGCGTGCGGCCGCGATTTGCTTCTCCGCTGCCAAATGCTCCTTGAGGTCCTGGCTATACTGCGTGCGCCATGGCTTAGGCCGACGCTCATTTGGTGGAGGGGTCGGTGATTTGGGTGGAAGGTGTCGTGCTTGCCCCGGCGGTCGGGGCATGTGGGATGTGGAAGGATGAGGAGGATGGGGGTCGGGTGTGGATTACCTGCCTGGATTGGCGAGGCCGAGCAGCGTGAAGGAGGGTCGCCGGTGAGGACGAGGCGGCGCTGCAAGCAAGGAGTGAAGGTTTCAACTTGGAAAGGAAGGCGGAAAGAGGGGAAATGTGGCTTTTGGTAAGGGGGAGGCGCGGGGAGGTAGATATTTCCGCGGAAGCCAAAAATTTGGAATCGCTTCGGACAAAAAACTGGCGTGCAAAGTGTCATCAGACACGGTCCCTTATTCAGACACGGTCCGAAGATATTTTGTGCTGCATCTCACACGGTTGGTTATAATACATTGCGTGGGATCTACTTGATTTTTTGTCTTGATTTGAATTACATAATGGGGTCACAGCGGCCACGGACAGTGTTTGAATTGCTAGACCTTTTATCTGTAGTGATCATAAAAGAATTGGAATTATTTAGGGTTCGTTATGGACATTTTTATGCATTAAGTGAGTTTTCAATGCATTTATGTGCATAATTCAAATTTGAACTACATGCACATGCTCGAGTGCATATAAATTCGTTGAAAAATCAAATCTTTGTCCTTGGGTGCATGCTTAGGTCCCATGCAAGAAATGGGAATGAATTTCAAACACCATGGCACCATTGATTGCCGGTAAAATATTGAGATGCCTGGTTTTTAAATTCTAGTAAATCCAAAACTCGTCTGAAATTCATGAAACTTGGCATGCTATCATGGAGCGGCATCAACATGCCGTGGTACAAATTTTGTCCCATTTGGGCAGGTTTGGGTATATGCTTCTCACAAACCGGAGCTTCTCACAACAAGCATGATGGTTTTCCGTAGGGAACGTCCCACCTTTGGGGACGAAACGATATCCATTGCCTCTTATTGCTTTCAAGTTTTTTTCTCGTGTCAACATAGAACAACATGAGTGTTGTGTGAATTTTTGAGATTTTTCAGGGTTCGTTTGGACATTTTTATGCATTAACTGAGTTTCCAATGCATTTATATGCATAATTCAAATTTGAACTACATGCGCATGCTCCAGTGCATATAAATTGGTCGAAAAATCAAATATGTTTCTTTGGTTGCATGCTTAGGTCCCATGCATGAAATGGGAATGAATTTCAAACATCAGGGCACCGTTGATTGCCGGAAAAACATTGAGATGCCTGGTTTTTAAATTCTAGTAAATCCAAAACTCGTCTGAAATTCGTGAAACTTGGCATGCTATCATGGAGCGGCATCAACATGCCGTGGTACAAATTTTGTCCCATTTGGGGCAGGTTTGGGTATATGCTTCTCACAAACCGGAGCTTCTCACAACAAGCATGATGGTTTTCGGTAGGGAACATCCCACCTTTCGGGACGAAACGATATCCATTGCCTCTTATTGCTTTCATGTTTTTTCTCGTGTCAACATAGAACAACAGGAGTGTTTTGTGAATTTTTGTGATTTTTCATGGTTCGTTTGGACATTTTTATGCATTAACTGAGTTTTCAATGCATTTATGTGCATAATTCAAATTTGAACTACATGGGCCTGCTCGAGAGCAAATAAATTGGTTGAAAAATCAAATATGTGTCCTTGGGTGCATGATTAGGTCCCATGCAAGAAATGGGAATGAATTTCAAACACCAGGGCACCGTTGATTGCCGAAAAACATTGAGATGCCTGGTTTTTAAATTCTAGTGAATCCAAAAGTCGTCTGAAAATCATGAAACTTGGCATGCTATCATGGAGCGGCATCAACATGCCGTTGTGCAAATTTTATCCCATTTGGGGCAGGTTTGGGTATATGCTTCTCACAAACTGGAGCTTCTCGCAACAAGCATGGTGGTTTTCGGTAGGGAACGTCCCACCTTTGGGGACGAAACGATATCCATTGCCTCTTATTGCTTTCAAATTTTTTTCTCGTGTCAACATAGAACAACAGGAGTGGTGTGTGAATTTTTGTGATTTTTCGGGGTTCGTTTGGACATTTTTATGCATTAGCTGAGTTTTTAATGCATTTATGTGCATAATTCAAATTTGAACTACATGCGCATGCTCCACTGCATATAAATTGGTTGAAAAATCAAATCTGTGTCCTTGGGTGCATGCTTAGGTCCCATGCAAGAAATGGGAATGAATTTCAAACACCAGGGCACCGTTGATTGCCGGCAAAACATTGAGATGCCTGGTTTTTAAATTCTAGAAAATCAAAACTCGTCTGAAATTCTTGAAACTTGGCATGCTACCATGGAGCGGCATCAACATGCAGTGGTACAAATTTGTCCTATTTGGGGCAGGATTGGGTATATGCTTCTCACAAACCGGAGCTTCTCACAACAAGCATGATGGTTTTCAATAGGGAACGTCCCACCTTTGGGGACAAAACGATATCCATTGCCTCTTATTGCTCTCAATTTTTTTTCTCGTGTCAACATAGAACAACAGGAGTGTTGTGTGAATTTTTGTGATTTTTCGGGGTTCGTTTGGACATTTTTATGCATTAACTGATTTTTCAATGCATTTATGTGCATAATTCAAATTTGAACTACATGCGCATGCTCCAATGCATATAAATTGGTTGAAAATCAAATATGTGTCCTTGGATGCATGCTTAGGTCCCATGCAAGAAATGGGAATGAATTTCGAACACCAGGGCATCGTTGATTGCCGGCAAAACATTGAGATGCCTGGTTTTTAAATTCTAGTAAATCCAAAACTCGTCTGAAATTCATGAAACTTGGCATGCTATCATGGAGCAGCATCAACATGCCGTGGTACAAATTTTGTCCCATTTGGGGCAGGTTTGGGTATATGCTTCTCACAAAGCTGAGTTTCTCACAACAAGCATGATGGTTTTCGGTAGGGAACGTCCCACCTTTGGGGATGAAACGATATCCATTGCCTCTTATTGCTTTCAAGTTTTTTTCTCGTGCCAACATAGAACAACAGGAGTGTTGTGTGAATTTTTGTGATTTTTCGGGGTTCGTTTGGACATTTTTATGCATCAACTGAGTTTTCAATGCATTTATGTGCATAATTCAAATTTGAACTACATGCGCATGCTCCAGTGCATATAAATTGGTTGAAAAATCAAATATGTGTCCTTGGGTGCATGCTTAGGTCCCATGCAAGAAATGGGAATGAATTTCAAACACCACGGCACCGTTGATTGCCGGCAAAACATTGAGATGCCTGGTTTTTAAATTCTAGTAAATCCAAAACTCGTCTGAAATTCATGAAACTTGGCATGCTATCATGGAGCGGCGTCAACATGTCGTGGTACAAATTTTGTCCCATTTGGGGCAGGTTCGGGTATATGCTTCTCACAAACCGGAGCTTCTCACAACAATCATGATGGTTTTCGGTAGGGAACGTCGCACCTTTGGGGACGAAACGATATCCATTGCCTCTTATTGCTTTCAAGTTTTTTTCTCGTGTCAACATAGGACAAAAGGAGTGTTGTGTGAATTTTTGTGATTTTACGGTGTTCGTTTGGACATTTTTATGCATTAACTGAGTTTTCAATGCATTTATGTGCATAATTCAAATTTGTACTACATGCGCATGCTCCAGTGAATATAAATTTGTTGAAAAATCAAATCTGTGTCCTTGGGTGCATGCTTAGGTCCCATGCAAGAAATGGGAATGAATTTCAAACACCAGGGCACCATTGATTGCCGGCAAAACATTGAGATGCCTGGTTTTTAAATTGTAGTAAATCCAAAACTCGTCTGAAATTCGTGAAACTTGGCATGCTATCATGGAAGGGCACCCGACATGCTGTGGTATTTTTCTTGTAAATTTTGAGAGAAGGCGCACTCGAATAATGACAGCCAACAAAGGCATTTTGAAAAAAAAGCGGCCACTTTAATATCTCAAACGTTTGTATAATTCAAAACATGTGCGTTCGGTTAACCATTCACGTGATGCCACGTGTCTTTGTTTTAACGGCTATAGGAGGTGCCATGTGGATAGCTGCTTGACTGAACGGGAGGCAGAGCGCAATCCGGTGCGCAGGCTCACCGGAAAGCGTACAAGCTGTTCAACGCAGGATATGTGCATCTCTTCAACGCAAATGGTTCAAATTATGGTATGCAAATTAAAGCCAGACTTCGGCGCTAAGCCAAGAGACACTGCGATTTGTCAAAATATGCAGCTAAAAATCAATATCACTATCTATTTTTTGCAACTAAAATTCAGTAATTAAGCATAGATTTCGTTCATACTAGTGATTAAGCAGTCGTTCTCACCGGGAAGCGAGACAACCTTGGACCGCCGCCCGCCTCGCTCCCACTAGTCTATATTAATGGCGCCGCCGAGCGGCCGCACCCCCCCATCCTCGCCACACACACAATTCTTCTCTCTCCGCCCGCATCCTCGACGCTGCTCTGAGTCCTCAAAGTTGTCAGTGTACGAGGATGCCGCCGAAGCGCCCCATCGGAGGGAGTGGCGACGCCGAGGCTGCTGAAGCACCGGAGCACGGCGTGAATATGGAGACAGAGGTTCCCGTCCCCGCCGACGATGTGGAGAACGAGGCTGCCAACAAGCGGAGGCGGGTCGAGAAAGAACCGGAAG
Source organism: Aegilops tauschii subsp. strangulata (assembly GCF_002575655.3). Taxonomy (NCBI): domain Eukaryota; kingdom Viridiplantae; phylum Streptophyta; class Magnoliopsida; order Poales; family Poaceae; genus Aegilops; species Aegilops tauschii. The sequence continues at coordinate 407,186,140 of NC_053041.3, forward strand.
CGACTCCAGCAGGCCTAGACTTCATCAACAACCTCCCCGATGATATGTTGATAGTCATCATATCCCTCCTCCCAATTAGAAATCGGGCGAGGACAGCCGCCGTTTCCCGGCGGTGGCGCACCCTATGGCTCCGCACCCCTGTCGACCTCCTCCACGCCCGCAAGCTCTGCCATGGCTATCACCAAAGCTTGGATGCGTTCTCCTAGATCCACGGCAGTCACCATGGCCTAATCAAAGGCCTTATCGCGGGCAAGTTCCATTCCAAAGGCAAGGAGCGAGCCAAGCTTGACGAGTGGTTCTGATCCCGCGCCATAGATCAGCTCGAGAAGCCAAGTTATAATGATGGGCATATGAGCTTGCTGCCAACGTCTGCGCTCCGCTTCGCGCCCACGTTGCGCCTTGCCAAGTTCATGAACTCCCATTCCCCCCCTAATGACGTGATACGTCCATTTTGCATCATGCTTTTATATCGATATTTATTGCATTATGGGCTGTTACTACACGTTATGTCATAATACTTATGCCTATTCTCTCTTATTTTACAAGGTTTACATGAAGAGGGAGAATGCCGGCAGCTGGAATTCTGGGTTGGAAAAGGAGCAAATATTAGAGACCTATTCTGCACAGCTCCAAAAGTCCTGAAACTTCACGGAAGTCATTTTTGGAATTAATAAAAAATACTGAGCGGAGAAAATACCAGAGGGGGGCCACACCCTGGCCACGAGGGTGGGAGGCGCGCCCTACCCCCTGGGTGCGCCCCCTGCCTCGTGGGCCCCCTGGCAGGCCTCCGGTGCCCATCTTCTGCTATATGAAGTCTTTTACCCTGGAAAAAATCATAAGCAAGCTTTCGGGAAGAAACTCCGCCGCCACGAGGTGGAACCTTGGCGGAACCAATCTAGGGCTCCGACAGAGCTGTTCTGCCGGGGAAACTTCCCTCCGGGAGGGGGAAATCATCGCCATCGTCATCACCAATGATCCTCTCACTGGGAGGGGGTCAATCTTCATCAACATCTTCACCAGCACCATCTCCTCTCAAACCCTAGTTCATCTCTTGTATCCAATCTTTGTCCCAAAGCCTTAGATTGGTACCTGTGGGTTGCTAGTAGTGTTGATTACTCCTTGTAGTTGATGCTAGTTGGTTTATTTGGTGGAAGATCATATGTTCAGATCCTATATGCATATTAATACCCCTCTGATTATGAACATGAATATGATTTGTGAGTAGTTCCGTTTGTTCCTGAGGACATGGGAGAAGTCTTGCTATTAGTAGTCATCTGAATTTGGTGTTCGTTCGATATTTTGATGAGATGTATGTTGTCTTTCCTCTAGTGGTGTTATGTGAACGTCGACTACATGACACTTCACCATTGTTTGGGCCTAGAGGAATGCATTGGGAAGTAATAAGTAGATGATGGGTTGCTAGAGTGACAGAAGCTTAAACCCTAGTTTATGTGTTGCTTCGTAAGGGGCTAATTTGGATCCATATGTTTCATGCTATGGTTAGGTTTACCTTAATACTTCTTTTTGTAGTTGCGGATGATTGCAATAGGAGTTAATCATAAGTGGGATGCTTGTCCAAGTAAGGACATCACCCAAGCACCGGTCCACCCACATATCAAATTATCAAAGTACCGAACGCGAATCATATGAATGTGATGAAAACTAGCTTGACGATAATTCACATGTGTCCTCGGGAGCGCTTTTCTCTATATAAGAGTTTGTCCAAGCTTGTCCTTTGCTACAAAAAGGATTGGGCCATCTTGCTGCACTTTATTTGCACTTGTTACTTGTTACCCGTTACAAATTACCTTATCACAAAACTATCTGTTACCTATAATTTCAGTGCTTGCGGAGAATACCTTGCTGAAAACCGCTTATCATTTCCTTCTGCTCCTCGTTGGGTTCGAAACTCTTACTTATCGAAAGGACTACGATAGATCCCCTATACTTGTGGGTCATCAAGACTCTTTTCTGGCGCCGTTGCTGGGGAGTGAAGCGCCTTTGGTAGGTGGAATTTGGTAAGGAAAAATTTATATAGTGTGCTGAAATTTACTGTCACTTGTTACTATGGAAAGTAATCCTTTGAGGGGCTTGTTCGGGGTATCTTCACCCCGACTCGTAGAGCAAATAGTTGCTCCTCAACCTACTGAACCTACTGAAAATGTCTACTTTGAAATTCCTTCGGGTATGATAGAGAAACTGCTAGCTAATCCTTTTGCAGGAGATGGAACATTGCATCCCGATTTACACTTAATCTATGTGGATGAAGTTTGTGGATTATTTAAGCTTGCAGGTATGCTCGATGATGTTATCAAGAAGAAGGTCTTCCCTTTATCTTTGAAGGGAGAGGCATTGACATGGTACAAGCTATGTGATGATATGGGATCATGGAACTACAAACGATTGAAATTGGAATTTCATCAGAAGTTTTATCCTATGCATCTTGTTCATCATGATCATAATTATATATATAATTTTTGGCCTCGCGAAGGAGAAAGCATCGCTCAAGCTTGGGGGAGGCTTAAGTCAATGTTATATTCATGCCCCAATCATGAGCTCTCAAGAGAAATGATTATTCAAAAAATTTATGCTCGGCTTTTTGACAACAATCGCTCCATGCTCGATACTTCTTGTACTGGTTCCTTTATGATGAAGACTATTGAATTCAGATGGGATTTATTGGAGATAATTAAACGCAACTCTGAAGATTGGGACCTCGACGAAGGTAAGGAGTCAGGTATGACACCTAAGTTTGATTGTGTTAAATCTTTTATGGATACTGATGTTTTCCGTAAGTTTAGCACTAAATATGGACTTGACTCTGAGAAAGTAGCTTCTTTCTGTGAATCATTTGCTACTCATGTTGATCTCCCTAAGGAGAAGTGGTTTTAATATAATCCTCCCATTGAAGTAAAAGTAGTTGCACCTATTAAAGTTGAAGAAAAGACTATCACTTATAATGATCCTATTGTTCCTACTGCTTATGTTGAGAAATCACCTTTCCCTGTTAGAATTAAGGATCATGCTAAAGCTTCAACTGTAGTCAACAAAATTAATATTAGGACACACAAACCCCCTGAGCAAGTTAAAGTTGAACCTAATATTGCTATGGTTAAAGATCCCTTGGCTGATAATATTGATGGGCATGTTATTTACTTCTGTGATGAAACTGCTAGAATCACTAAACCTGGTTCTAAAGATAAATATAGGCCTGTGGTAGGCATGCCTGTTATTTCTGTTAAAATAGGAGATCATTGTTATCATGGCTTATGTGATATGGGTGCTAGTGCCAGTGCAATACCTCATTCCCTATACAAAGAAATTATGCATGATATTGCACCTGCTGAGATAGAAGAAATTGATGTTACCATTAAGCTTGCCAATAGAGATACTATTTCACCCATTGGGATTGTTAGAGATGTTGAAGTCTTGTGTGGGAAGGTTAAATATCCTGCTGATTTTCTTGTTCTTGGTTCCCCACAAGATAGCTTTTGTCCCATTATATTTGGTAGACCCTTCTTAAATACTGTCAATGCTAGGATAGACTGCGAAAAGGATGTTGTTACTATTGGTTTGGATGATATGTCTCATGAGTTTAATTTTTCTAAATTTCGTAGACAACACCGTGATGAGGAATTGCCTAGTAAGGATGAAATTATTGGTCTTGCTTCTATTGTTGTGCCTCCTAATGATCCTTTAGAACAATATTTGCTAGACCATGAAAATGATATGTTTATGAATGAAAGAAGGGAAATAGATGAAGTATTCTTTAAACATGGACCTATTCTGAAACACAACTTGCCTGTTGAAATCCTAGGGGATCCTCCTCCACCCAAGGGTGATCCCGTGTTTGAGATTAAGCCATTACCTGATACTCTTAAATATGCTTATCTTGATGAAAAGAAGATATACCCTGTTATTATTAGTGCTAACCTTTCAGAGAAGGAGGAAGAAAAATTATTGAAAACTCTGAAGAAGCACCATGCTGCTATTGGATATACTCTTGATGATCTTAAGGGCATTAGTCCCACTCTATGTCAACACACAAAAATCTGGAGAAAGATGCAAAACCGGTTATTGATCACCAACGACGGCTGAATCCTAAGATGAAAGAAGTGGTAAGAAAGGAAATATTAAAGCTCCTTGAGGCAGGTATAATTTATTCCATTGTTGATAGTCAGTGGGTAAGTCCTGTCCATTGTGTCCCTAAGAAGGGAGGTATTACTGTCGTTCCTAATGATAAAGATGAATTGATCCCGCAAAGAATTATTACAGGTTATAGGATGGTACTTGATTTTCGCAAACTAAATAAACCTACTAAAAAAGATCATTACCCTTTGCCTTTCATTGATCAAATGCTAGAAAGATTATCCAAACATACACATTTTTGCATTCTAGATGGTTACTCTGGTTTCTCTCAAATACTTGTGTCAACTGATGATCAAGCAAAGACCACTTTTACTTGCCCTTTCGGTACTTTTGCTTACAGACGTATGCCTTTTGGTTTATGTAATGCACCTGCTACCTTTCAAAGATGCATGATGGCTATATTCTCTGATTTTTGTGAAAAGATTTGTGAGGTTTTCATGGATTATTTCTCCGTTTATGGATCCTCTTTTGATGATTGCTTGAGCAACCTTGATCGAGTTTTGCAGAGATGTGTAGAAACTAACCTTGTCTTGAATTGGGAGAAATGCCACTTTATGGTTAATTAAGGCATTGTCTTGGGACATAAAATTTCTGAAAGAGGTATTGAAGTTGATAAAGCTAAAGTTGATGCTATTGAAAAGATGCCGTGTCCCAAGGACATCAAAGGTATAAGAAGTTTCCTTTGTCATGCCGGGTTTTATAGGAGGTTCATTAAGGACTTCTCAAAAATTTCTCGGCCTCTGACTAATCTATTACAAAAAGATATCCCTTTTATCTTTGATGATGATTGTGTAGAAGCATTTGAAATACTTAAGAAAGCATTGATCTCTGCACCTATTGTTCAGCCACCTGATTGGAATTTACCTTTTGAAATTATGTGTGATGCGAGTGATTATGCTGTAGGTGCTGTTCTAGGACAAAGAGTTGATAAGAAATTAAATGTTATTCAGTATGCTAGTAAAACTCTAGACAATGCCCAGAGAAATTATGCTACTACTGAAAAAGAATTCTTAGCAGTTGTATTTGCTTGTGATAAGTTCAGACCTTATATTGTATATTCTAAAGTAACTATTCACACTGATCATGCTGCTATTAAATACCTTATGGAAAAGAAAGATTCTAAACCTAGACTTATTAGATGGGTTCTCTTGCTGCAAGAATTTGATTTGCATATTATTGATAGAAAGGGAGCTGAGAACCCCGTTGCAGACAACTTGTCTAGGTTAGAGAATGTTCTTGATGACCCACTACCTATTGATGATAGCTTTCCTGATGAACAATTAAATGTCATAAATGCTTCTCGTGCTGCTCCATGGTATGCTGATTATGCTAATTACATTGTTGCTAAATTTATACCACCTAGTTTCACATACCAGCAAAAGAAAAAGTTTTTCTATGATTTGAGACATTACTTTTGGGATGACCCACATCTTTATAAAGAAGGAGTAGATGGTATTATTAGACGTTGTGTACCTGAGCATGAACAGGAACAGATCCTACGCAAGTGTCACTCCGAGGCTTATGGAGGGCACCACGCTGGAGATAGAACTGCACATAAGGTATTGCAATCCGGTTTTTATTGGCCTACTCTCTTCAAGGATGCTCGTAAGTTTGTCTTATCTTGTGATGAATGTCAAAGGATTGGTAATATCAGTAGATGTCAGGAAATTCCTATGAATTATTCACTTGTTATTGAACCATTTGATGTTTGGGGCTTTGATTACATGGGACCTTTTCCTTCCTCTAATGGGTATACACATATTTTAGTTGTTGTTGATTACGTTACTAAGTGGGTAGAAGCTATTCCAACTAGTAGTGTTGATCATAACACTTCTATTAAGATGCTTAAAGAAGTTATTTTTCCGAGGTTTGGAGTCCCTAGATATTTAATGACTGATGGTGGTTCACATTTTATTCATGGTGCTTTTCGTAAAATGCTTGCTAAGTATGATGTTAATCATAGAACTGCATCCCCTTATCACCCACAGTCTAGTGGTCAAGTAGAATTGAGTAACAGAGAGCTCAAATTAATTTTGCAAAAGACTGTTAATAGATCTAGAAAGAATTGGTCTAAGAAACTTGATGATGCATTATGGGCCTATAGAACTGCATATAAAAATCCTATGGGTATGTCTCCGTATAAGATGGTTTATGGAAAAGCATGCCACTTACCTCTCGAGCTAGAACATAAGGCATATTAGGCCATTAAAGAGATCAACTATGATTTCAAACTTGCCGGTGAGAAGAGGCTATTTGACATTAGCTCACTTGATGAATGGGAACCCAGGCCTATGAGAATGCCAAATTGTTTAAAGAAAAGATTAAAAGATGGCATGACAAAAGGATACAAAAGCGTGAGTTTAATGTAGGTGACTATGTGTTGCTATTCAACTCTCGTTTAAGATTTTTTGCAGGAAAACTTCTCTCTAAATGGGAAGGCCCTTACATTATCGAGGAGGTCTATCGTTCCGGTGCCATAAAAATCAACAACTTCGAAGGCACAAATCCGAAGGTGGTGAACGGTCAAAGAATCAAACATTATATCTCAAGTAATCCCATAGATGTTGAAAACTAATGTTATTGAAATCGTAACCCCGGAGGAATACATAAGGGACACTTTCCAGAACGTTTCAGACTCCGAAAAGGAATAGGTACGTGGTACGGTAAGTAAACCGACTCCAAAACAGTTCTAATGGCAATTTTTCTCCGTTTTGGAATATTTAAGAAAATAGGAAAATAAGAAGTAGTCCGGGAAGGACACGAGGCTTCCACGAGGGTGGAGGGCGCGCCCCCTGCCTCGTGGGCACCTCGTGCGCTTTCCGGACTCCGTTTTCTTGCATGGTACTTCTTTTGGTCGGTAAAAATTCATTATATAATCTCCCGAAGGTTTTGACCATCGTATCATGCAAATATCCTCTGTTTTTGTTTCGAGCTGTTTTTCTGACAGATCTAGATTGCCATGACGTCTCCAAGTGCCCCCAAGGACAAGTTCTTCGAGAAGGTCATCAACCCCTACCTTGCGGAGGTGCTGCAACACCCTCAAACCATTGAGATGCATGAGGGGGTGCTGCACATCCGCGATGTTGAGGGACCAAGGAGGACCGGAAGTGTGGGCACTCCCCTTGGCAACTGCCAAGCTTGGGGGAGGTGCCCCGGTATCGTATCACCATCACACTCCTATCTTTACCTTTTTCTTAGTTTGATCCTTTTAGTAATATCTTGATCTAGTAGAATAAAGTTTTAGTATGATTTAGTTTTGAGTTTTGCTTTATGATCCCTCTATGTAATCGAGTCTGTGAGTTATATAATAAAGATTAGTGTTGAGTCAAGGGCTTGATTATTTTTCTATGATCTTGAGGGAATAAAAGAAAAAGAAAGAATAAAAAGAAATAAAGAGATCATATTGATCTTATGGGGAGTAATGACTTCACATATAAAGAGTATGATGATTAAAAGTTGTTGAGAGTTGACAAACATAGTTTTGGTCATCGTTGCAATTAATAGGAAGTAATAAGGAAAGAGAGGTTCTACATATAAATATACTATCTTGGACATCTTTTATGATTGTGAGCACTCATTAAAATATGACATGCTAAAGAATTGATGTTGGACAAGGAAGACAACGCAATGAGTTATGTTTTCTTTTATCCGAAATAAAGTATATTGTCATGGATCATCCAACATGTTGAGCTTGTCTTTCTCCCTCATGCTAGCCAATTCTTTGCACCAAGTAGAGATACTACTTGTGCTTCCGAATATCCTTAAACCCAGTTTTGCCATGAGTGTCCACCATATCTATCTATGGATTGAGTAAGATCCTTCAAGTAAGTTGTCATCGGTGCAAGCAATAAAAAATTGCTCTCTAAATATGTATGATTTATTAGTGTGGAGAAAATAAGCTTTATACGATCTTGTGATGTGGAAGAAATAAAAGCGACGGACTGCATAATAAAGGTCCATATCACAAGTGGCAATATAAAGTGACGTTCTTTTGCATTAAGATTTCGTGCATCCAACCATTAAAGCGCATGATAACCTCTGCTTCCCTCTGTAAAGGGCCTATCTTTTACTTTTGTCTTATTCCTTATGCAAGAGTCATGGTGATCTTCACCTTTCCTTTCTACATTTTATCCTTTGGCAAGCACATTGTGTTGGAAAGATCCTGATATATATATATATATCCAATTGGATGTAAGTTAGCATGAATTATTATTGTTGAAATTACCCTTGAGGTAAAAGGTTGGGAGGCGAAAATATAAGCCCCTATCTTTCTCTGTGTCCGATTAAAACTCCATACCCATAAGTATTGCGTGAGTGTTAGCAATTATGAAAGACTAGATGATAGTTGAGTATGTGGACTTGCTGAAAAGCTCTTATTTTGACTCTTTCCGATGTTATGATAAATTGCAATTGCCTCAATGACTGAGATTATAGTTTGTTGGTTCTCAATGAAGTTTCTGATTCATACTTAACGTTGTGAATAGATTATTACTTGAGCATAAGAAATCATATGAAAATATTCATATATGTTGCTGTTATAAGAATGATCATGATGCCCTCATGTCCGTATTTTATTTAATCGACACCTCTATCTCTAAACATGTGGACATATTTATCATTATCAGCTTCCGCTTGAGGACAAGCGAGGTCTAAGCTTGGGGGAGTTGATACGTCCATTTTGCATCATGCTTTTATATCGATATTTATTGCATTATGGGCTGTTACTACACGTTATGTCACAATACTTACGCCTATTCTCTCTTATTTTACAAGGTTTACATGAAGAGGGAGAATACCGACAGCTGGAATTCTGGGCTGGAAAAGGAGCAAATATTAGAGACCTATTCCGCACAGCTCCAAAAGTCCTGAAACTTCACGGAAGTCATTTTTGGAATTAGTAAAAAATACTGAGCAGAGAAAATACCAGTGGGGGCCACACCCTGCCACGAGGGTGGGAGGCGCGCCCCCTGCCTCGTGGGCCCCCTGGCAGGCCTCCGGTGCCCATCTTCTGCTATGAAGTCTTTTACCCTGGAAAAAATCATAAGCAAGCTTTCGGGAAGAAACTCCGCCGCGACGAGGCGGAACCATTCTAGAGCTCTGGCAGAGCTGTTCTGCCGAGGAAACTTCCCTCCGGGAGGGAGGAAATCATCGCCATCGTCATCACCAACAATCCTCTCATCGGGAGGGGGTCAATCTTCATCAACATCTTCACCAGGACCATCTCCTCTCAAACCCTAGTTCATCTCTTGTACCCAATCTTTGTCCCAAAGCATCAGATTGGTACCTGTGGGTTGCTAGTATTGTTGATTACTCCTTGTAGTTGATGCTAGTTGGTTTATTTGGTGGAAGATCATATGTTCAGATCCTATATGCATATTAATACCCCTCTGATTATGAACATGAATATGATTTGTGAGTAGTTATGTTTGTTCCTGAGGACATGGGAGAAGTCTTGCTATTAGTAGTCATGTGAATTTGGTATTCGTTCGATATTTTGATGAGATGTATGTTGTCTTTCCTGTAGTGGTGTTATGTGAACGTCGACTACATGACACTTCACCATTGTTTGGACCTAGAGGAAGGCATTGGGAAGTAATAAGTAGATGATGGATTGCTAGAGTGACAGAAGCTTAAACCCTAGTTTATGCGTTGCTTCGTAAGGGGCTGATTTGGATCCATATGTTTCATGCTATGGTTAGGTTTACCTTAATACTTCTTTTGTAGTTGCGGATGCTTGCAATAGTAGTTAATCATAAGTGGGAAGCTTGTCCAAGTAAGGACAGCACCCAAGCACCGGTCCACCCACATATCAAATTATCAAAGTACCGAACGCGAATCATATGAATGTGATGAAAACTAGCTTGACGATAATTCCTATGTGTCCTCGGGAGCGCTTTTCTCTATATAAGAGTTTGTCTAGGCTTGTCCTTTGCTACAAAAAGGATTGGGCCATCTTGCTGCACTTTATTTACACTTGTTACCCGTTACTAATTACCTTATCACAAAACTATCTGTTACCTATAATTTCAGTGCTTGCGGAGAATACCTTGCTGAAAACCGCTTATCATTTCCTTCTGCTCCTCGTTGGGTTCGACACTCTTACTTATCGAAAGGACTACGATAGATCCCCTATACTTGTGGGTCATCATGACGCGCCCGCTCTTTTTCTACCACGACTGGAGCACCTCGAGCTCGTCGCCGTCCGCATCCCAAAGGATGACATGGAGCGCCTGCTCCGCGGCTGTACTGCACTCGAGTTCCTTCGTCTTCATGCGTTGAATTGGTCGAGTACCTTGCACATCACCTCCAGGACTCTCCGCACTATTTATGTGTGTTGCTGGTGCTGCAACGAGAGATCTCAAAAGGTGGACCACAATATGGTCATCCAGGATACACCTTCACTTGAGAGATTACTTGTAGTTGATCAACAAGGTCCAACAAGAATCAGTGTCATTTCTGCGCCGAAATTGAAAGTGGTGGGCTACTCGTTTGTCAAATACTACAACTTTTAGGTACAACAGTCACCTTATATACCTCTCCTTCTTGATATCAACGTTATTTCTAGTTTTGAAGATGTATGTTCGTCTGTCATCCAGCGAAGCTTCACCCAGACTCTGGGCACAGTGAAGGTCTTGGCACTAGAATCTCTCATCCCCAACCTGGACCAAGTTTTCAGTTGCCTGAGATGCTTTCCGTGCCTGAAGAAGCTGTATATCGAGGTGATGTTCATTTCCTGTTAAATGTTAACCATAAGGGAGTTCAATTTTTTGCACCTTTTCCCAAGTTTACAATGACTATGTACTACGATTTCTGAAGGAATTTTGGAGGATTTTAGGACATACACCCCACCCCATATTGGTTGCTTCATTCATATGGTTACAATTGTCCATAAGCATTTCTCCTTCGGATTCATCTGTACTAGTTTTCTTAGGGAATTTTTCATCCAATCCAACCTCTTGTGAAGAAGGCTACATGTTTCTAGATTGTAATCAAATTAATGCCCATGTTAATCATGACAGATCGAAGATGGCATGTTGGTGCATTTTACAAATCCTGCAAACCAAATGGGCGTGTAGCAGTGTTCAAAACTGCATGTAGGCACTAACATGTTCTCTTCTTTTGCAGTGCATATTAGGCTCGGTGGAAGATGTTGATAACAACAATCACATCGAATGCCTGGATGTGCATCTCTCAAATATTACTTTGAACTCCTACCGAGGGACCCCACCGGAGATTACACTCGCCATGTTCTTTCTTGCCAGAGCAAAGGTGCTGAGGGTACTAAGGTTGAACACGCATTTAATTAGGAAAGATCAATGGTATGATTATCAGAGGCGGCTGGTACTGCGGAATGGAAGTGCCTCCAAAAATGCCAAACTTCATATTGGAAGAGCATATGGCAAAGCAATTGGAAGTTATTGTGTCAAACCCATACATGACTTGTCAACGGCTAATCCCTTTTCAGAAATTACGTGGTTTGCAATGTTTGAATTTGGGCGTTGTAATCTTTGAATTTGAACCTTGCTATATTTATGGTATTTGTTATATTGAACCGTTTCTGTTCTCTTGTCTCAACGCAAACAGTTCATCCGGTTGAACCGCATGTCGTACATCGCACACACCTTGATCTAGCTGACCGTTTCTTTTGTGTTGCCTAATCACAAACAGTTCATCCGAGTAAACTGTATGCTTTACATCGCACACACCTTGATCGACCAATGGTTTTTATTATATTTGTGAAATACGTATATATTTATACATAAAAAAAGCGTACTCAAAATACGATGCATACTACCTAAAAAGTAATATATATATATATATATATACTAACTAAACATTGTTATATAATACGTACTACGCGTACATACTCTCCGATTTAATAGATACTACATACAACAAACAAAACTGAAGTGGTGGTAACTAACACCGGTGGTAGATAAAATTTGTCCTATATATATATATATATATATATATATATATATATATATATAACACCCCCAGTGTCATGCTACAGTAACCCTCTATGATTAAGCTAATCATTTTGCTGAACAGTGCTTGATCACATTGGAATCATATCTCATTTCAAATTCCAACTCAAATTGAAATTCAAATATGAGGTGAAATAAAAGTTGTCCAAATCCAGGAACTAAAAAAAGTTCATAATTTTATAAATAATCCATTGTGCATTATGTTCAGGGAAGCAACATCATCTAAAGTCCCTAGATGACTCTAATATCTTGAAAACAGAGCCAACATCACCTTTTCGACTCTTTTAATGCAATGCAAAATTCAAAATGGAATTATATTGCTCCCAAACTTGTTGTGGCACTGCAGTATATTGCATCATAATTATTTGGCCAGGTTGGACATTTTTTTTCAAAAATGTTTTTGTGGCCAAACAATTTGCAAACAGAAAGAAAATGGCAATGCAGTAAAAAAGAAAAGGAAAATGGGAAAAGTCCACAGTGCACTTGGCCCAACCGTGTGGCCCGGCCCATTTTGGTCGGCCTTTCCCTAACCCCCCCCCCCCCCCTGCACGCACGCGCACCCGACGACCGGCTCGCCGTTGCAGTCGCACCAGCTCGCCTCCTCGTATCGCTACAGGGCGCCGGGGTGGATAAGAAGACCACCGCGGACACCTGGGCAGCCCCAGATCTTTTTTTCTCTCTCCCTCGCTCGCTTTTTTCCTCGCCGCAACGCCTGCCACTGTCGTCGCCATGGATGCGGCCACTAGCCTCCCGGCGCACGGGAGGAAGTCGAGGAGCACCGCCGTCCTCTTCTGCACCGTCTGCAAGTGCCAGGTTGAGCCGGAGCACCTCGAGCCATCGCCATCGGCCTGCTTCCCCAACCGCGGTCGTCGTCGTCCACGTCGTCGATCCGCTACCTCCGGTCCTCCCCCAACGACCCCGAGCTCGCCATCACCTTCTACTCGGTGAGCCGCACCCATCCCTCGCTTTCCCCCATCCCCCCGTCTCCGTTGCCGCCACGTTGGGCCCTCCGAGCTCGTATTCCCCGTATCCGCGCTTGGTCGCCTCCCTGACCGCGCCCGCTGCTCACGGGCGCATCCCCACGCCTATGGTCACTGGCGCGCACAACGCTTCAATCCAGCCTCTGTGCTGGTGGCTACCAGGACCCAGGCCTTTAGATTAGGCGCTACCCCCCCATTAACTAATGGGCCCCCATCACTAATTAAAAGGTTAGGTTAGTGTTACTAAAAGGTGACACTTACAGATGGGCCCCACATGCTAACTAAGTTAACTAAAACAATTAAAGACACTATTAATACTAGAGTCAATAACAGGTGGGCCCCCCTGGTTAGTTGACCAGTTAACAATCCACTGTTGACTGCTGACTAGGCAGTCAACAGGGCCCCACCTGTCAGCCCCATTGTGCCTCTGGCTGGGTACACTTCTGGGTACCCATAGCCTTTTCCCCTTTTAATTTTCGAATTAGTTCAAAATTCAGAATATTGTTTAAACTTTGAAAATTCATAGAAATTAAACCGTAGCTCGGATGAAAATGTTTTCTACATGAAAGTTCCTCAGAAAAACGTGACGAATCCGAATACGCGGTTCGTTTACCTGTCACATGCCTCTAACTAGCTGAACATGGAACATTCCCCCTTCGGTCATCTGTCTGACACAGGTCCGGAACAGGGAAAACATTCCCGGTTGAATTCCCCCTTCACCTATATCGTGTAGCCATACGTTAGGTCACACCCGGCAGAACATATTGCCATGTTTTTCTTTGTGATGCTTTGTTTGCTTTATATTTACTGTTTCTTCCCCCTCTTCTCTCCGGTAGACCCCGAGACCGGTGCTGCCCCTGTGATCGACTACGTCGACGACGACACTTCTTCCTTTTCAGCTGAGCTTCCAGGCAAGCCCCCCCCCTTGATCATTCCGATATCGCCCATTCTATTCTCTTATGCTTGCATTAGATTTTGCTACTGTAATTGATTGCTCCTATTCTGATGCATAGCCTGCTTTTGTAACCTGCTCATTGTACCTTACCTGCTTATCCTAAACTGCTTAGTATAGGTTGGTTAGTGATCCATCAGTGACCCCCACCTTGTCCGAGTTGCCCCGCTTTAGGTTCAATGACTCGATCAACGTGATCGACGTCCAGGCCCCGACACCGCACATCACGCCCCTTTTGTTGCTCGACTCTGCAGAGTTACCATCGAGTACCGAGGGTGGAACCTCATACATCACTCCTGATGAGATCTCTGTAGTGTAGCTATTCGGTCGTGGTCATCGAGGGTGATTTCCTCCTTAACCACTTCCGATACAACTCTGTCGTGCAACCCCTCAAGTGTGAACCTCGAGGGTGGTTCCTCTTATGTTCACCTTGATGATTACATCAAATGGAATGCATCGGGGGTGATTCCTCGGGTTTTCCCCTTGATGTTTGGACACACGGATACTTGGACTTTACAACTGTTACTTGGAAAGGCGGGTCGACCCTGAGGGATACCCGCGAGTGATGTGGAGACGGGTTGACCTGGAGGTTACCCGAGAGTTGAATACGAGGCGTGGCCGGGCATTCTTGGCCCTTGCCGCAAGTCCTCGAGACAGGGCGACGGGGTCACATCTTTCGTGAGTCTCTGCTCGAGACCGCACTACCAACACACTACGATTTGGATATTTGATCCGAGGGGCCTCTGGCCTGATAGCACTTACCATCACGTGGGCATAGTAGGAGCGTTCTGCGTCATATGCATCAGCCGAAGCTTAATAGACGTCAGTGACTGAGCGGCGCGCGCCGGGTTGGACTGGTAAGCACCTGCCTTTTTAAGGAGGTAGCTAGGTCTGCTCACCGGCCGCGTTCGCAACGTGCAGGAGTTCCCGGGCGATGGCCCATGACCCCTGGGGGCATAGGTTTAGTCCGGCGTGCTGACCTCTTTATTAAGCCTAGGTTGGGTTGCGGCACATTGTTTGGCCGAGGCCGGGCATGACCCAGGAAAGTGTGTCCGACCGAAGTTAATGGAGCGTGATGGGTAAGTTGGTGCACCCCTGCAGGGAAGAAAACATCTATCGATAGCCTGTCCTACGGTAACGGACACTTGGAGTTGTATCCCGATCGATATAACTAGAACTGGATACTTGAGGTGATAACTGGATAGTATGGCTCTGGGATTGCTTTCTCGCATGGAGTCGAGAAAGGATCTCTGGCCGAGGTTGATAACACTACTACTACTTTACTTTATGCTACTCTTATCTCTTCTGATGCTGCAAGACGCTTGAAGATGCTAGTCTTCGATAGGCTAGGCTTTCCCCCTTCTCTTCTGGCATTCTGCAGTTTAGTCCACAGATACAGCCCATTTCATTGACACCGATGCATATGTACTGTAGATCCTTGCTTGCGAGTACTTTGGATGAGTACTCATGGTTG
The DNA here is from genome assembly GCF_002575655.3 of Aegilops tauschii subsp. strangulata. Classification (NCBI taxonomy): domain Eukaryota; kingdom Viridiplantae; phylum Streptophyta; class Magnoliopsida; order Poales; family Poaceae; genus Aegilops; species Aegilops tauschii. Next base: position 407,201,683 of record NC_053041.3, read on the forward strand.
CTTTGCTCCCCTTTTGCCACCTCTTTCCATTCTTCCCGGATGCTGCAACCAGATGGTGGAGCCCAGGATCCATACGCCACCTTCGACGACGACTGCTACTACACTAAGGGTGCCTACTACTACGTGGAGGCCGCCGACGACCAGGAGTAGTTAGGAGGCTCCCAGGCAGGAGGCCTTGCCTTTTCGATCGATGTTGCTTTTGTGCTAGACTTTGTAAGGCAAACTTGTCTAACTTATGTCTGTACTCAGATATTGTTGCTTCCGCTGACTCTTGTGTTTTCGATCTGATGTATTCGAGCCCTCGAGGCCCCTGGCTTGTAATATAAAGCTTGTATTATTTTAATTTGTGTCTAGAGTTGTTTTGTGATATCTTCCTATGAGTCCTTGATCTTGATCGTACACATTTGCGTGTATGATTGAATCGAGGGCGTCACAAGTTGGTATCAGAGCCGACTGCCTGTAGGTAGCCCCCTTTCCAACTCCTTGGCCGAAGTTGAGTCTAGAAACCGAAAACTATTTTACTAACTTAGTTGTGTGGCTTACGGGCCCACGTCGCAATTGGGTGGTATTAGGATCTTTTATTCCTCGTCTATACTCTGGGACTCTGGTCTCTCTTCCTTTCGGGTTAAACGATTTTGCTAACTCTAACATTAGGATCTCGTAACTACTTCCTCCCGGAGAGCCCCTTATTACAGATGACCACCTGCTGCACCAGAAGATTCCGAAGATACTCTACGATGTTCTCTTGAGACTTTGTGCCCGTCGCTTTTGCAATTCCCTACCACTGATATATCCTTTTGGATAACTACATACACTTGCCATTCATACAGTTATTCCCTGTTGCTCTTGTTATTACAAGATGCCCCGAAATACTCTCCATTGCCCCGAGAATCCTTTGAGCTTACTGCCTTGCAGTTCGTCAGCACATGAATACCCCTGCGGATAATTCCTCGAACTTATCGAGTATTCGCTCATCCCTAGTTGTTCTTGTGTTTCACAAAATTCTTCCAAACACTATTCGATCTTCTGAAAATCCTTAGTAGCCTATTTCCCTTGTTCTTCCTTACCTGCTTGCATTTTGGTTAATTCCATATGTCTAGCAATATTCATTAAAATCCTTTGCGATTGTCGTCCTTACCCTGTCGATTCAACATGTGTGTGAATGCATGCAATCATCAGTTGTTCCCTGGAAATTGTTCTTCCAGCTCAGACGTCATTCCGGACATGAGCTGGTTCTCGGCAAATCAAACCTTGTTTGATTGCCCATCTAATCCTATTCAACATACTCGTACCTAATCATAGCATCTGATTCTGATACACCGATCTGGATATCATAATTCCTTTGTATTGAAGCTTTGAAATTATCCTAAAATTTCTATAATTTGATGCCTTTGCATTCTTTCTTCTTCTCGTTGAGTATCGTTACTCACAGCAGATCCTTGTGGACCGCCAGATCCTTTGGTAGATTATTATCCGAAAGTGTCCTTCATATCCACTAACCTTGTGAGCTCTTCCCCTGATACAAAATGCCTTTGGTAAATTTGTATCCTCTTCTTTTGTCAGCCATACTCTACCTTTGAACTTGTGTCAATTATTCTTGAAATTCGCGGCATATGTTCCTAAGATGTCCCTATGGGTTGAACCAATGCCTTCCCTAATCTGTGCAAACCTTAGAGTTTTCACGAGTCATACTCTTTTGACATTTTGCCAGATAAAATTTCAACACTACAACTTCATTGAACGCGAGAAGTGAATGAAAGGTTATGCATTGGAGAAGTGGGAGTCGACCTTGAACTTTGTGTTCATGCACATGGAAACGATGTAGATCTTATCATGGAAGCTTCTCGTAACAATGATTGTCTCCATGGTATAAATTGATCTCATATATGTGATTTGTCTTTCGCAATCGTGGTTCCGACCATATTGTTCTTCTTTGATCCCATTTCTCGGACAAGTTAAAGTACCTGTCTTCTATAGATCAGTTCACCGGTCCAACCTCTATCCTGATCTACCTTCGAGTTTTACCCTCCGGTATCTCGAGAATAACAAGGAACTGTGCATCCTATGAGTCTTCATATAGTATTACTTCTCACCGACTTCAGATTTCCCTTGGGTTCTAAGTTATTAGTCACTCGAGAACACCGATAAGTGAATCGATTCTGCACTCCGCTGCTATAACGCTAAGTAATTTTCATTGCTTACGAGTTTAATAATCCTTCAAGTCATTCCTAGCCTGGCTGGCTATATCGTTATTGTGCTAAAATTTACATGTGCTACCTGGTCTTTCTTCCCGGAGCAGAATTTTCGACGATGAGCTAAGCTTACGTCGATCTTCCCCGTCTTATCATTTCGCCTTGAAGAACAAGCTTGGTTTCGAGTTTGTGTCGTACCCGTGGTTCCAATAAGCTTTTGCTCATCATTCCTTTGACTTGATGTCATCGCCGATCGATTACATCTTCCTGAAATCTCTCGACAATTGTGTTGTGCTCATCATCAACATTCCGAGCTCTTCCAGTATATCAATCGAATTCGTGATGAGCAATACCATCCTTGCCCCTCGATGATTTATGTTATCATCGACAACATTCTTGTCTTCTCCCCAACACAAACTTGTTCATACAAATTTTGGAAATACATCTTTTTGACATGTCGATGGATTGCTGCTGAACCCATCGGCCATATCCTCATCTTTTCCTGATAGAATTGCATGAGATGTTCTAGCAGTTCCTGTTGGATCCTTTTGTTTCTGAAATCCGACCTTTACCTACTGACCATGTCGATGCTATCCCGAAGCATGACTGTGTTACTCCGAACATCATTAGGAAAATTGGAGGCGCAATGCTAAATGTTTCTTGATCAATTATCCAAACACCATTGTATGGGTAAACATCATGATTCTCCTTGCCCCATTAACTAAATAGATAAGTACTTGATGTCCTGTCATGTATATCATGCTCTGTTTGTTCTTGGGAAGCATATACTCTAATACTTTTGTATAAGCACCTTTTCCTTTCCATTGTTCTGGTTAAACTAATAACCACATTTTCCTTTCCATTGTTTTGTTTAACCTTTCTTGTGATCTATATGATCTAAACAGTGATAGTTCCCTGCTTATGTAAACACCTCGATGTACAATTTATCAGTAAGACCTTGTTATTATTGCTGTTGACACTCCGGTAACCACCGATGGACGAGAACTTTGCCTATTGGTCTGCCTCGTTCAACGAGCAGGAAAATAGTTCTCTCCGTCCCTCGCCCTTGGTACCAACGTTGTTGACAACATAACTGACAGTCTATCCTCTGACATGCCTTGCTATCGGCCCCCTTTCTACTTTTAACCCACATGGTCGGCTCATAACCCACAGTTCCACAGGATCGGAACTTGACTCTCCTGTACATCCTTTATTCCAAAGTATCATTTGCTCTTGGCTTTGTGTGTTGTCACGAGCCACCGTCCGAGAGATGATCTATTCTCGATGCTCTGAACCCCCTTCTCACACTCTGTTCAGGTATCGATCGTTTGTCCATTCGCTTGAAACTTCCTATTGTACCTTCATATTTTGCTCTCGATGTTTTCTTAAGTTTCAACTCGAGAGATACTTCTGCCACATTCCCTGAATTGTTCACCAGATAATTAACCCTATAAGGGTCAGTTCTCCCGAAGTTACTCTTTACTTCCGCACTTAAATCTCGGGACGAGATTTCTTGTAGTGGAGGAGATTTGTAACACCCCCAGTGTCATGCTACAGTAACCCTCTATGATTAAGCTAATCATTTTGCTGAATAGTGCTTGATCACATTGGAATCATATCTCATTTCAAATTCCAACTCAAATTGAAATTCAAATATGAGGTGAAATAAAAGTTGTCCAAATCCAGGAACTAAAAAAAGTTCATAATTTTATAAATAATCCATTGTGAATTATGTTCAGGGAAGAAACATCATCTAAAGTCCCTAGATGACTCTAATATCTTGAAAACAGAGCCAACATCACCTTTTTGACTCTTTTAATGCAATGCAAAATTCAAAATGGAATTATATTGCTCCCAAACTTGTTGTGGCAGTGCAGTATATTGCATCATAATTATTTGGCCATGTTAGACATCTTTTTCAAAAATGTTTTGGTGGCCAAACAATTTGCAAACAGAAAGAAAATGGCAATGCAGTAAAAGAAAAGGAAAATGGAAAAAGTGCACTGTGCACTTGGCCCAGTTGGCCCAACCGTGTGGCCCGGCCCATTTGGGTCGGCCTTTCCCTAACCCCCCCCCCCCCTGCACACATGCGCACCCGACGACCGGCTCGCCGTTGAAGTCGCACCAGCTCGCCTCCTCGCCTCCTCACATCGCTACAGGGCGCCGGGGTGGATAAGAAGACCATCGCGGACACCTGGGCAGCCCCAGTTCTTTTTCTCTCTCTCCCTCGCTCGCTTTCTTCCTCGTCGCAACGCCTGCCACTGTCGTCGCCATGGATGCGGCCACTAGCCTCCCCGGCGCACGGGAGGAAGTCGAGGAGCACCGCCGTCCTCTTCTGCACCGTCTGCAAGCGCCGGGTTGAGCCGGAGCACCTCGAGCCATCGCAATCGGCCTTCTTCCCCAACCGCGGTCGTCGTCGTCGTCCACGTCATCCATCCGCTACCTCCGGTCCTCCCCGAACCACCCCGAGCTCGCCATCGCCTTCCTCTTGGTGAGACGCACCCATCCCTCACTTTCCCCCCTCACCCCGTCGCCGTAGCCGCCACGTTGGGGCCCTCCGAGCTTGTATTCCCCGTATCTGCGCTTGGTCGCCTCCCTGACCGCGCCCGCTGCTCACGGGCGCATCCCCACGCGCGCTTGGCTGCGCTACCCGCTAACCCTGCCGCGCTCAGCGCCCATCCGCGCCTGCCTACGGCTCGCTGCGCGTCGCTACCCACCGCCGCCGATGCTGCCTGGCATCTGCCGCACCGCTGCCCCGCTCTGCCGCTCGCGTCATGCTCGTCTCGCCTGCGATGTTGCCTCGCCTCGCCATAGCTCACGCAGCCGCCGCGTCCCATGCTCCATGCCCCTCCTCGCCCACGCCATCATGCCGCTCCGCCGGGGCCACGCCCAGGCCCGGCTCGCTGCCCCGCCGCTGCTGCCTCCTCTGCCGCGCCCGCCTTCCACTGCGCCCGCACGCCTGCCCGCTACCTGCTGCTCCTGCGCTGATGCCGTTGGTTGACCGTTGCCTCGCTGCGGCTCGCGCACGACCGCCGCTCGACCCGCTCGCAGCTTGCCTCGCTGCAGCCCGCACTGGCGGCCCTCCTCCTTACCCCGCCCTCTCGCGCCTGCCGCTGCTCGCCTGATGTCGCCGCTGCCTCCGCCCGCTGCTAGCGCCGGCAGCCGCGCCCCAACCACCCCTCCTCGCCGGCTTCGCTCCGCTCTCGCTCACCCCCGCTCGCGGCTGCGCCAGCCGGCCGGCCTCGCCGCGCCTATGGTCACTGGCGCGCACAACGCTTCAATCCAGCCTCTATGCCGGTGGCTACCAGGACCTGGCCTTTAGATTAGACGCTAACCCCCCATTAACTAATGGGCCCCCATCACTAATTAAAAGGTTACGTTAGTGTTACTAAAAGGTGACACTTACAGATGGGCCCCACATGCTAACTAAGTTAATTAAAATAATTAAAGACACTGTTAATACTGGAGTCAATAACAGGTGGGCCCCCTGGTCAGTTGACCAGTCAACAGTCCACTGTTGACTGCTGACTAGGCAGTCAACAGGGCCCCACCTATCAGCCTCATTGTGCCTCTGGCTGGGTACACTTCTGGGTGCCCATAGCCTTTTCCCCTTTTAATTTTCGAATTAGTTTAAAATTCAGAATATTATTAAACTTTGAAAAATCATAGAAATTAAACCGTAGCTCGGATGAAAATGTTTTCTACATAAAAGTTCGTCAGAAAAACGTGACGAATCCGAATACGCGGTCCGTTTACCTGTCAGATGCCTCTAAGTAGCTGAACATGGAACATTCCCCCTTCGGTCATCTGTCTGACACAGGTCTGGAACCGGGAAAACATTCCCGGTTGAATTCCCCCTTCACCTATATCGTGTAGCCATACGTTAGGTCACACCCGGCAGAACATATTGCCATGTTTTTCTTTGTGATGCTTTGTTTGCTTTATATTTACTGTTTCATCCCCCTCTTCTCTCCAGTAGACCCCGAGACCGGTGCTACCCCTGTGATCGACTACGTCGACGACGACACGTCTTCCTTTTCAGCAGAGCTTCCAGGAAAGCCCCCACTTTGATCATTCCGATATCGCCCATTCTATTCTCTTATGCTTGCATTAGATTTTGCTACTGTAATTGATTGCTCCTATTCTGATGCATAGCCTGCTTTTGTAACCTGCTCATTGTACCTTACGTGCTTATCCTAAACTACTTAGTATAGGTTGGTTAGTGATCCATCAGTGACCCCTACCTTGTCTGAGTTGCTCCGCTTTAGGTTCGATGACTCAATCAACGTGATCGACGTCCAGGCCCCGACACCGCACATCATGCCCCTTTTGTTGCTCGACTCTGCAGAGTTACCATCGAGTGCCGAGGGTGGAACCTCATACATCACTCCTGATGAGATCTCTGTAGAGTAGCTATTCGGTCGTGGTCATCGAGGGTGATTTCCTCCTTAACCACTTCTGATACGACTCTGTCGTGCAACCCCTCAAGTGTGAACCTCGAGGGTGGTTCCTCTTATGTTCACCTTGATGATTACATCGAGTGGAATTCACCGGGGGTGATTCTTCGGGTTTTCCCCTTCATGTTTGGACACACGGATACTTGGACTTTACAACTATTACTTGGAAAGGCGGGTCGACCCTGAGGGGTACCCGCGAGTGATGTCGAGAAAGGTTGACCTGGAGGGTACCCGAGAGTTGAATACGAGGCGTGGCCGGGCATTCTTAGCCCTTGCCGCAAGTCCTCGAGACGGGGCGACGGGGTCACATCTTTCGTGAGTCTCTACCCATGACCGCACTACCAACACACTACGATTTGGATATTTGATCCGAGGGGCCTCTGGTCTGATAGCACTAACCATCACGTGGGCATAGTATGGGCGTTCTGCGTCGTATGCATCAGCCAAAGCTTAATAGACGTCAGCGACTGAGCGCGGCGCGCCGGGTTGGACTGGTAAGCACCTGCCTTTTCAAGGAGGTAGCTAGGTCTGCTCACAGACCGGGTTCGCAACGTGCAGGAGTTCGCAGGGCGATGGCCCATGACCCCTGGGGGCATATGTTTAGTCCGGCGTGCTGACCTCTTTATTAAGCCTAGGTTGGGTTGCGGCGCATTGTTTGGCCGAGGCCGGGCATGACCCAGGAAAGTGTCTCCGGCCGAAGTTAATGGAGCGTGGTGGGTAAGTTGGTGCACCCCTGCAGGGAAGAAAACATCTATCGATGTCCTGTCCTACGGTAACGGACACTTGGAGTTATATCCCGACCGATACAACTAGAACTGGATACTTGAGGTGATAACTGGATAGTATGGCTCTGGGATTGCTTTCTCGCAGGGAGTCGAGAAAGGATCTCTGGCCGAGGTTGATAACACTACTACTACTTTACTTTATGCTACTCTTATCTCTTCTGATGCTACAAGACGCTTGAAGATGCTAGTCTTCGATAGGCTAGGCTTTCCCCCTTCTCTTCTGGCATTCTGCAGTTCAGTCCACAGATACAGCCCATTTCATTGATACCGATGCATATGTGGTGTAGATCCTTGCTTGCGAGTAATTTGGATGAGTACTCACGGTTGCTTTGCTCCCCTTTTGCCACCTCTTTCCATTCTTCCCGGATGCTGCAACCAGATTGTGGAGCCTAGGATCCAGACGCCACCTTCGACGACGACTGCTACTACACTGAGGGTGCCTACTACTACGGGGAGGCCGCCGACGACCAGGAGTAGTTAGGAGGCTCCCAGGCAGGAGGCCTTGCCTTTTCGATCGATGTTGCTTTTGTGCTAGCCTTTTTAAGGGAAACTTGTCTAACTTATGTCTGTACTCAGATATTGTTGCTTCCGCCGACTCTTGTGTTTTTGAGTTGATGTATTCGAGCCCTCGAGGCCCCTGGCTTGTAATATAAAGCTTGTATTATTTTAATTTGTGTCTAGAGTTGTGTTGTGATATCTTCCCGTGAGTCCTTAATCTTGATCGTACACATTTGCGTGTATGATTAGTGTACGATTGAATCGAAGGCGTCAGAATATACATATTACAAAAAACACTCTTAGAAACACATTTGACAAAATGTTGAACAAGTATTTGAAAATGGTTAAATAATTATTAAAAAATATTAAACAAGTATTTGAAAGAGGTTGAACAAGTATTGAAAATGTTGAACAAATATTAAAAATTGTTGAACGAGTATCTGAAAAATGTTGAACAAGTATTCGAAAATGTTGAATAAGTATTAAAAACGTTGAATGAGCATTTGAAATGTTGAACATGTATTAAAAAATGTTGAAGATGTATTTGGAAAATGTTGATAAATATTAAAATATTGAATAAGCGTCCGAACAATGCTGAACATGTATACAAAAAAAACTTTTTTTGACATATAAAGAATGCATAGTGAAAAAGAAAACAAAAATAAGAATAAACAAAAGAAAAAATGGAGAAAAAATGTTAGACGCGTATTTGGAAAATATTGTTGACATATACAAAAAATGTAGAATAATAACCAAAAAAACAAACAAACCCGAAAAAAGAAACAAAATAAACAAAAGAAAAAGAAAAAGAAAAGAA